>NW_003852422.1:13389502-13390679 GCF_000181295.1 Otolemur garnettii | reverse complement strand
TTTTAAAATATACTACAATATTATCACATCTAAAATATTATAATTTCTTAATATCACTAAATAGACAGAAAAGTCTGTCATCCCGGTCCCCTTCTCTTTGTTGTTTCCTTCCTTCATAGGAATACTTTTTAGTTTTGATTTGACTCAATTTTTATATAAGCAAGTAAATATATGTATATATTCATTCTTTCCCCTTATAGAGAAAAGATAACCTAATATACATATTTTCTCCGTCTGGATGGCACCTAAAAATACCTCTGACTCCCTAGGAGTAAACAGAGAACTTCTTCATTCTTTTTTACAGCTGCATGGTACTCTAACATGTCAGTGTACTTCAGTTTAGTCAATCATTTCTCTGTTAGTGGATGTTTGATCTAATGAAAAGCCTTGTTAATATACTTCTTTTTTTGAGAGTGTGTCTTTGGAAGAGATTCCTAGAAATGGGATCACTGAGCTAAAAGGTAATTGCATATGATTTTGCTAGCTATTGTCAATTCTCCTCTGTAAGAATTATGCCCCGTAGCATTTCCATCAGAAATGAGTATGTTGCCCCTCTTTTGGATTTGTGCCACTCTGAGAAATGAGAAACAGCATCTCAGTGAAGTTTCTATTTTTTTTAATTAATTAATTTTTATTAAATCATAACGTTGTACATGGATGCATTTATGGGGTTCAGGGTGCTGCTTTGATATACAATGTGCAATGTTTACATTGAACCAAGTAACACAACCATTACAATTATTGGAGTTTCTGTTTTCATTTCTTTTTCTGTGATCCATATGCTAAGAACTTAATTACGAAGAAGTAAGACTCCTTTTGGACAGTAATGCCTTTGGGATTATCAAAAGGGAAAAATCATCCCAGGCTACATTATATATTGAATAAAGAAGTTTTTCTTGCGGATGGGCTTGAATTGTTACTTTTTCACTCAGAGTAGCTCAGCCATGGCGAGTGGATGGAAATGGAATAGTCAAAACCCATAGAACTAGAAGCTTCAAAGAGCACTTGTTACCAGCATACGCTGTTGAGTTAACTTTGGTGGCATTCATACCCATCAAATGGTCCAGGGGCTCTTTTTGAGAAGATTGGAGGTTCTTGGCATAATAAAGAAAACTGATGCTTCATTCTGAAAGAGTAACCACGGGGAACAAACCCACATTATATTACATGCACCAAC
>NW_003852422.1:13379247-13388321 GCF_000181295.1 Otolemur garnettii | reverse complement strand
AAAAAAAAAAGAAAATTTTCATCACCCCAAAAAGAAACTCTCTATCCACTAACAGTCAATCTCAATTTCCTCCAACCTGTGCCTCAACCCTGGGCAGCCATGAATCTTTTGTCTCTATAGATGCTATTTGGGTATTTCACTAAAGGAAATGACAATGAAATCGTACAGTAGATAGTGATTGTCTTCTTAGACTTAGCATAATGTTTTTTAGGTCCACCAATATTATAATATTTATTTTATTGCCAGATCATATTCAATTGTTTGTATCTGCCACATTCTCTGTTTCCTGTTCTCTTATTAGGTGACATTTATGTACAGTAAAATGTAAAAATCTCAAATGTGGCTACACTGCATTGTACTTATCCACTCATTAGTTGATGAACATGAGAGTTGTTTCCACCTTTTGGCTCTTAAAGAGTAACGCTGGTATAAACATTCACATACAAGCTTTTGAGTGAGTGCTTAGTGGAATTACTGGGTTTAACCTCTTTAGGAATGCGTTCACTCAGGGAAGAAATGCATCTTTGTATTTCCACTATCAAGTACAATAGTAGAAATTTGTAAGTCATCAGCTTCTTGCTCTAAATTGGTGATCCATCAATTTTCATGTGTTTGGAATTGGGAGGGGCTTTTTGTCAGCTGGACTAAACACTAGGTCAGGTGATTATCCAGTCCATGGTTATAATGTGATATTATCCAATTCACATTTATCCATCTTTCTTTCTTTCTTTCCTTCCCTCCCTCCCTCCCTTCCTTCCTTTCTTTTTGTTTTTTGAGACAGGATTTTGCTCTGTTGTCAGGGCTAGAGTGCAATGGTCTCATCATATAGCTCATGGCAAGCTCAAGCTCCTGGGCTCAGGCAAACTTCTGTCTCAGTCTCTTGTGTAGCTGGGACTGTGTGCCTCCACCATGCCCAGCTAGTTTTTCTATTTTTGTAGAGATGAGATCTTGCTGGTCTTGAACTCCTGGCCTCAAGCCATCCTCTCACCCCAGCCTCCCAAAGTGCTGGAATTACAGGTGTGAGCCACTGCACCCAGCCCACACTTTCCCCATCTTATTTATATGGCAACATGAGAGATTTTATGAAAATCCACAAACATAAACTCTGTGAACTGCCCCCACTTCCTCCAATCTAGTAGTAATCCGTGAAAGAAAAATGTGCTCAGTTGGCACCCCCTGTTCTAAATGCTTATGCGGAAAGCTGAAAATCTGACTGCTTAATGATAGGTTCTAATTTTTAACCAGGAATTAACACTAACTTGTTTATACTTCCCAGATCCCACCTTTCTCTCTTTTTAAAAAATCATTACATTGAACCCTTTGGGGATTTGTAGTTTCTCATTGTGCTGGGTCTCCAGATTGCACTCCTGCAGAAGCTCTCAGCCCCCTGGAATGTGGCTCATCTGAGCTGGAAGGTCTGTCTGCTCTATCTCACCCCTCAGGATGTTAATGCTGTGGGCGCCTCCATCTCTGGGTTTTACATCTCTCTAAGCTTATTTTTATTATACTCTTCCTGGCAAAAGATTATTTTCTGTGATAAAGAAACAAAAGCGTTATTGAGTAGTTCTGAGTAGTTCTGTGTTCTTTCTGGCAGATATTTGCACTAGACTCTCCCTCAAGCCTATGAGTCCTCTTCCTTGTTCCCTGGCTCTTATAGATCAATAAAGCCCTTTGGGTTGGCCCCAGTGTTTTCCACAAGCCCAGACCATTGTAGTCTTTAGAACTTCCTCTTGTGATTCGTAAAGAGCCAGGCCCCTCTTTTGCAGATGTTTTCAGATGGTTTATTCTAGGACCATTTACTCATGTTCACTGTCTTGGAATAATTTCTAGGTGATGAAAGATTCAACCTTGTTTCTCTTTGTAGTGGACTGGCTAGCTGCTCTCCTTCATAGCCACCAGGAATGGTTTTTATCCAGACCTTTTTCCCTCACTTGGGCCTTGTAGTAAAGAACTTAATACTTTTGAGGTCATTGAGGTACTCTGGCACTGGTTAGGGCGGGAAAACAGTGGGTTAAAAAAATGGAAAAATGATAAGAAATCGTCAACAATAGGCATCCGTGAAATTAAGTCTAGATCTGATCTTTCTTGGTCACCCCAGGAGATCTGCATGTTTGTTTGTAGGGGTGCTCATGAGTTTCCTATCTTCTCTAGCCTTCTTATTATCTATACCTTCTTGTCTTAGATGAAGGATGCAAAGATCAGGGTATTTGGCCTACAAACCAGAAATCCCCTCCAGATCCACTAACTTCCTTCTTCTTTTTTTTTTGCAGTTTTTTTTTTTTTTTTTTTTGGCTGGGGCTGGGTTTGAACCTGCCACCTCTGGCATATGGGGCCGGCGCCCTACTTCTTTGAGCCACAGGTGCCGCCCTTCCTTCTTACCTAGTATAGTTACTTCCTTCTTGGCGTCCCGTGTGTGTGACGCAACTGAGAGCTCACTAAGCAGCCTCTGTCAGCCATCATGCCAGTCCACACACACACACATGCACACACACATGCACACACACACACATAGAGACTCATTTCTTGCTATTCATAGTAGTCATGGTCTGTAAAGTCACTGTGAACGCTGAATTGGCAAATGCTGAATCACTGCCCTTATGGGAAATATGGGGTTAGATTCCTGTGAACTTCGGGTCACATTTTCTTTCATCAACTAGTCAATACACAACCTGGTTTTATGAGTGTTTTTTCTGTTTCGAGTCACCTTATTTATTAATAATATACATTGTTGATTCATTAACATTGAACACGACATTTATTAATAATATACATTGTTGATTCATTAACATTGAACACGACAGCCAACAGTACCATAACTCATGCCTGAAGGAAGCTTTTCCAACACATGTGTTGTCTCCATGAGGCAAATTGAACATTTTAAATGAAAAACTTTAAACAGAAAAATTACCAAGAGAAAGCACAAAAATGTGAAAGACAGGACACTAAATAGACCAGGGGAAAGACACTTGAAATGGGAAGGTAGAGCACCACCTTGTTTGACTTTAGCTGGGAATGGGTATATTGGGTGACTCAAATTTTTGGCCATTCTGTGTGTGTGTCTTGCAAATGACCACAAAAACGCCACCACTATTAATTTGGGGGTTATAAACTTTAGCAAGTAGGCAAGTTTGCAAGTACAGAGTCTGTGAATAATGAGTATGGACTCCACACACATACGTATATGGTTACACACATAGAGATCTACAAACCCCAGGGCAGATGTCATCTTTCTGTAATGTACCTACCGTAGTATAAGCCAGGATATAAGCTAGGGGACTGTGGTGTTTGGTTCACCAGTGCATATACCCTAGCACAGGGCCTGACATTGGAGGCCCTCCATAAATATTTGTTAGACAAGTAAATGAATGACTGAAGGCCCAATTAGGTCAATTTCACACTCACAGAGAGTAGTTGGTATGCCATCTACCAGGTACATAGTCATATAGATCAGATACAGGTACATAGTCATCTAGATCAGATACAATCTTATCAAGGCCACTAAGGCTATTTTAAAGGTGTTCATTGCATCTTCACTTTCATTAGGTATATAATTTTTATTATTATGATTCTTACATTGGTGTAGCTCTTTATAGTTCAAGAAAACTTACATTTCTGTGGTTTCCAGGCCTATACTGTCTACTGTATATAAATGGATTGTTAATTCAATCATCATGTAGAATCACTGTGGATTTTTTTCACATTTAATAAAGCCTAGAGAAACACTATGATAAATGGGTTAGTCTACAGACTCAGATCTGTGTATTTAGACTCTGGTTCTACTGCCATTTGAACTTTGGGCAGGAGTTGGCGTGGTGACAAAAATGGGAGAGGTCAAGATTATTTGGAGCGAAAATAGGCATATCTCCACCTAGTGGTCAAAAGGAAAATGTAGGAATGTTGAAAAGGTTTTGAACCATTAGGTACTAGTCTAGGCACTTAAGCCTGGGCTGCTTTTCTTGAAAGTCAAAGGTTGACAAGATGAAAAACAAATAGATTGGTCAAAGAAATCCCCCAGGATTGCTGTGAAAAACATCTGATGAAGGCAATCTAATATGAACTTTAGAATCAGAGACTTGGATTTAAAAGTCAGTTTTATCACTAACCAGCTACATGATTTGGGACAAGAGTCTTAGTTGCCCAAGTCTCAAGTTTCTTCATCTGTAAGATGAGAATAATAATTATATTTACATCATGAATTTTTTTTTTCTTTAAACAGAGTCTCAAGCTGTTGCCCTGGTTAGAGTTCTGTGGCGTCACAGCTCACAGCAACCTCAAACTCTTGGGCTTAAGCAATTTTCTTGTCTTAGTCTCTTAAGTAGCTGGGGACAACAGGTGCCCGCCACAATGCCTGGATATTTTTTGGTTGTCATTGTTGTTTGGCAGGCCCAGGCTGGATTCAAACCTGCCACCTCCAGTGTATGTGGCTGGCGCCCTAGCTGCTGAACTACAGCTGCTGAGTCCATCACGAATTTATTTTAATAATTAAATAAAACACTGCATATAAACTAATTAGTACAGTGGCTAGCACACAGAAGGCAGGTAGTAAAGGACAGGTATTATTTTTTTTTATTGTTTGGGATTCATTGGGGGTACAAAGAATTAGGTTACACTGATTGCATTTGTTAGATAAAGTCCCTCTTACAATTGTGTCTTGCCCCCAAGAGGCAGGCCATACACGGTAGTTCCTCATTCCCCTCTCTCCTTCCCCCTCTCCTGTCCCTTTTTCCCTTACCCCCATCCCTTGTGTTAGCTCATGTACTGTCTTCATATTAGAATTGAGTACATTGGATTCTTGCTTCTTCATTCTGGTTTTTTTTTTTTTTTTTTTTGAGACAGAGACTTACTTTGTCAACCTCCGTAGAGTGCTATAGCTACAGCTACAGCTCACAGTAACCTCCAGCTCTTGGGCTTAGGTGATTCTCTTGCCTCAGCCTCTGGAGTAGCTGGGATTACAGGTGCCCACCACAACACCTGGCTATTTTTTTGTTGCAGTTTGGCCAGGGCCAGGTTTGAACACGCCACCCTCAGTATACAGGGCTGGCGCCCTACTCACTGAGCCACAGGCGTCACCCATTGCATCTCCATTCTTGTGATGCTTTACTAAGAAGAATGTGTTCCACCTCCTTCCAGGGTAATACAAAAGACGTAAAATTTCCATCTGTTTTAATGGTTGAATAGTATTCCATGGCATGCACTTAGCATAGCTTGTTAATACATTCCTGGTTTGGTGGGCATTTAGGCTGTTTCCACATTTTGGCAATTGTAAATTGAGCTGCGATAAATAGTCTAGCGCAAATGTCCTTATGATAAAATGACTTTTTTTCTTGTGGGTAGATGCCTAGTAATGAAATCACAGGATCAAATGGGAACTCTAGCTTTGAGGGTTCTCCATACTTCCTTCCAAAAAGGTTGTATTAGTTTGCAGTCCCACCAGCAGTGTAAAAGTATACCCTTCTCTCCACATCTACGCCAGCATCTGCAGCTTTGAGATTTTGTGATGTGGGCCATTCTCACTGGGGTTGGATGATATCTCAGGGTGGTTTTGATTTACATTTCTCTGATAATTAGGGATGACAAGCATTTTTTTCACATGTTTATTAGCCATTTGTCTGTCTTCTTTAGAGAAGGTTTTACTCATGTCTCTTGCCCAGTGATATACGGGATTATTGGGTCTTTTGTTGTTGTTGTTGTTGATTAATTTGAGTTCTCTGTAGATCCTAGTTATCAAGTTTTTGTCCGATTCATAATATGCAAATATCTTTTCCCATTCTGAAAGTTGTCTGTCTGCTTTTGTGGCTGTTTCCTTACCTATACAGAAGCTTTTCAGTTTAATTAAGCCTCATTTGCTTATTTTTGTTTTTGCAATTGCCACAGACATCTTCTTCATAAACTTTTTCCCCAGGCTAATATAGTCAACTGTTTTCTCCACACTTTCTTCAAGGATTTTTATTGTTTCATGCCTTAAATTTAAATCTTTTATCCATCTTGAATCAATTTTTGTAAGTGGTGAGAGGTGTGGGTCTAGTTTCAGTCTTTTTTTTGAGACAGTCTCACTTTGTCATTCTCAGTAGAGTGCTGTAGTATTATAGCTCACAGCAACCTCAAATTCTGGAGCTCAAGTGACCCTTTTGCTTTAGCCTTCCAAATAGCTGGGACTACAGGTGCCCACCACAGTGCCCAGCTATTTTTAGAGAAGGGGTCTTGGTCTTGCTCAGGCTGGTCTTGAACCCTTGAGCTTAGGTAATCCATCTGCCTCGGCCTCCCAGAGTGCCAGGATTACAGGTATGAGCCACCACATAAGCCTCAGTTTTAGTCTTTTACATGTGGTCATCCAGTTCTCCCAACACCATTTATTGAATAGGGATTCTTTCCCCCAGTGTATGTTCTTGTTAGTTTATCAAAGATCAGGTGGCTGTAAGAGGTTAGTTTCATCTCATTGTTTTCTACTTAGTTCTGTTTCTATTTTTGTACTAATGCCATGCTGTTTTGATCACTATGGCCTTATAGTATAGCTGAAAGTCTGGCTGTACCATACCAGCTTGGTTTTTAGTACTAGGAATTGCTTTAGGTATATGGGATTTTTTTTTTCTGGTTCCACACAAAATGAAGAATTATTTTTTCCAAATCTTGAAAGTATGATGGGCAGCGCCTGTGGCTCAAAGGAGTAGGGTGCTGACACCATATATTGGAGGTGGTGCGTTCAAACCTGGCCCAGACCAAAAACTACAAAATAAATAACTAAATAAATAAAATAAAGTTAAAAAAAAAAAAAAAGAAAGTATGATGATGGTATTTTAGTGGGGATTGCATTGAATCCGTAGATTGCTTTGGGAAGTATAGACATTTTGACAATGTTGATTCTTCCCAGCCATGAGCATATGTTCTTCCATTTGCTAAAATCTTCTGCTATTTCTTTTCTTTTCTTAATTTTCTTTGTAGAGATTCTTCCCCCATTTTCTAAAGTATATTCCTAGGTATTTCCTTTTTTTTTTTTTTTGAAGCTAATGTGAAGGGAATTGTGTCCTTGTTTAGCTTCTCATCTTGGCTGTTATTGGCATATACAAAGGCTATTGATTTGTGGACACTGATTTTATATCCTGAGACATTACTGTATTTTTGATTACTTCCAGGAATCTTGTGGTTGAGTCTTTGGGTAGGTATAAGATCATATCATTGGCAAAGAGGGAGAGTTTGATCTCCTCTGCCCCCGTTTGGATGCCCTTTATTTCCTTCTCTTGCCTAATTGTATTGGCTGGAACTTCCAGCACTATGTTGAATAGTAGTGGTGATAGAGGACAACCTTGCCTGGTTCCAGTTCTAAGTGGAAAAGTTTTCAATTCTACTCCAGTCAGTATAATATTAGTGGTGGGTTTATTATAGATGGCTTCAATCAGTTTAAGAAATGTGCCACCTATGCCTATATTCTGAAGTGTTCTAATTAGAAAAGAATGCTGAATTTTATCAAATATTTTTTCTGCATCTACTGAAAGGATCATATGGTCTTTGTTTTTGCTTTTGTTGATATGGTAAATTACATTTATGGACTTGTGTATGTTAAACTAGCCTTGCATCCCTGGAATGAAACTTACTTGATCATGATGAATGATTTCTTTAATGTGTAGCTATAATCTATTGGCTAGGATTTTATTGAGAATTTTTGCATCTGTGTTCATTAGTGAAATTGGTATGAAGTTCTTCTTTTTATTTGGGTCCTTCCCTGGTTTTGGTATCAAGGTGATGTTTGCCTTATAAAACATGTTGGGGAAGATTCTTTCCTTCTCGATTTTTTGGAATAATTTCTGCAGCATGAGTATAAACTCTTCTTTGAAGGTTTGATAGAATTCTGGTGTGAAGCCATCTGGACTAATGGGAGTTTTTTTAATTGTTTCTTCGATCTCAGTTTTTGAAATTGGTCTGGTCAAGAGATCTATTTCTTCTTGGTTAAGTCTAGGGAAAGGATGTGATTGCAGGTACTGATCCATTTCCTCCACATTGTCAAATTTGTGGGTTTAGAGTTTCTTATAGTACTCAGAGATGATCTCTTGACCAGACCATCTGTGGCATCTCTTGTTATTTTCCCTTTGTTATTTCTGATTGAGGTTATTAGAGATTTTACTTTTCTGTTTCTAGTTAATCTTGCCAAAGGTTGATCAATTTTATTTTTTAAAAAACTTTTTGATCTGTTAATTTTCTGAATGATTCTTTTGCTTTCCATTTCATTAATCTCTGATTTAATTCTGATTATTTCTTTTCTGCTGCTGGGTTTGAGATTAAATTGTTCTTATTTTTCCAATTTCATAAGATGGTTCATGAGTAGTTTTTTGATGCATTCTCTTTTTGTTTTTCCAATGTAGGCATCCAATGTGATAAATTTCCCTCTTAAGATTGCTTTTGCAGGGCAGTGCCTATGGCTCAAGGAGTGGAGCACTGGCCCCATATATCAGAGGTGGGGGGGTTTAAACCTGGCCCTGGCCAAAAACTGGAAAAAAAAAAAAGATGGCTTTTACTGTGTCCCACAGGTTTTGGTAACTTGTATTGTCATTGTTGTTATGTTTGAAGACTTTAATGATTTCCTCTTTTATCTCTTCCTGAACCCAACTATCATTCAGCATAAGGGGTTGTTTAATTTCCATGTCTTTGTGTAGGGATGAACATTTTTGTTAGAGTTGAGTTCCACCTTTATTGCCTTGTGGTCTGAGAAGATACAAGGTATAATTTCTATTATTTTAGTTTTACTGAGGTTTTATTTGTATCCTAGGGTGTGATCTATTTTGTATGTGCCATAGGCTAATGAGAAAAATGTATATTCTTTAGCTTTGGGATGGTGTGTTCTGTGTATCTCTTTAATCCCATTTGTTCTAGAATTATCTATCTTTGTTTAGTTTCTGTTCAGAAGATCTGTCCAGTTTTGTCAGAGGGGTGTTAAAGTTGCCAGCTATTATGGTGTTATGGGATATCATATTGCTCAGACCCATCGAGGTCTGTTTCATAAATTTGGAAGCATTTAAGTTTGGTGTACAAATATTTAAAATTGAAATGTCTTCTTGTTGTATTGTTCCTTTGACCAGTATAAA
>NW_003852422.1:13357580-13378346 GCF_000181295.1 Otolemur garnettii | reverse complement strand
AAAGAAAAAATGGGGTAAAATATTTCCTATAAGGACAGAATTTACTTGTTGCATACATACATATGTTATTAGCAACAAGGCAACAAAGATTGCAAAAGCATAAGGAATCAGTCTATGATATGCTTTAGTGCAATAGGATCTACTTAATTATCTATTAAATAAATAATGAATTAAGGAGGCAAATTTCTACATATTTCAGGTTGACCTTCCATTTCAAAGGAAATGGCCAAATAGTGCCAATGTGATGCAGGTAATAACTCTTACCTCTATGCCCACTAAAAATAAAAGGCAATGAATTAAGGACAAATATCAACCAGAACGGGTTCTGAATAATGGGTCCTATTGCCTTACTAAGGAAAAGTCTCATCTTTAAAATACATTTCCAATCCCATTAAATAATATTCAGTATAAGCTATCATGGCTTTGTCTTGTGCTGCACACACAGCCTCACATAATGGAAGGCCATATGTATGTGCGGGCAGGAACTCAGGAAAACAGCCAACAGCAGGATTAGGTGTCCTTGCTTCAGTCTCTCTTCCTCATCAGTTTAAAAGAATATAGATCAGTTTAATGAAGATAGATCTATTCTATTTCTTGTAGGTTGAATGTGTCCCCCCAAAGATAAATTGAAGTCTTAATCCCCAGGACCTATGAAGGAAATAGTATCTTTGCAGAGATAATCAAGATGTAAATTAGAATGAAGTCATGCAGAGAGTGGGGTGAGCAATGATGTGAAATGACTGGTGTCCTATAAGAAGAGCGGGAGACACACACAGAGAGGACACACAGAGAAGACCGTATGATGACAGAGGGGGAGACTGGAGTGATTGATCTACAAGCCTGGGATTGCCTGGACACACACACTTAAGAGAAAGCATGGGATAGATTCTTCCAGAGAGAACATGGCCTGCCAACACCTTGGCTTCAAACTTCTAGCCCCTAGAACTATGAGAGAATAAATTTCTTGATTTCAAGCCACCAGTTTGTGATACTTCACTACCTCAGCCCTAGCTCTTTATTCTTCGCAGAGAGCAGTCACAGCATGGCTGGGTGGCAGGTGTGGATCTGAGCAGTTTTAATTTTCTAAAATCCTAACCACAAGTCAGGGGTTTAGAGGACTGAAATCACTTGTGCTCAGATCACATGAGCAACAGGTGCTCAGGTAAAACTGTATACATTTAGGGTCCCACAATGCAGGCCCCAGATGGGTCCAGGGGCAAATGGAGTTTTCCTCATCTTGAGGGTCGAGAGCCAGCTCTGTCTCCGTGAGGAGGACATTCATTCAATCTGCTGATGGCTGATTTTTACAGAAACATCCAGCACGCTTGCCTTCATCTCCCTCCTCCTTCCTTTGCAATTCTGGCTGCCAGGAATTCCGCCTCAGTGCCCACTCTCTCTCCAGTCAAGAGTAAATGAATCTCAAGTTATGGGGCTTTGAAATATCCGTGCTAAATGAACGCACGTCCTGTTTAAATCCGTGATATGTTACCTCGGCTTATTTGGATTTAGGAAATGCTCAATCATCCTGTTGACTCAGCGCCTAAAATAAGAGGCAGATGCCAGGCCCTTACGCAAAAGGGACTCCCTTGGCAGCGCGCCGCTTGCGCTTCGCCACAGTCCCGCTAGATGGAGCTCCACTTAAGGTTGGGCCGAGGTCCTTGCACTTTGCTTCAGTATCCAGCAATTACAGGAGCAAAATCCCAGCTGAGTGAGAAGCTGGAGAAAGCAGCTTTAGAAGATGTTTACCCTCGACATTCAACTTAATCTTCAGATTAAACAGAACCTCCCACTGCCTCCCTCACTAACAGCCTCAGCTATGACCTGTTCCTTCTACCTCTCTCCTTCAAGATGAAGAAAGGACTTTCATGATAAACGCGACCAAACCATAAAATCAGATGGCAATAAGGAAAATAAATGTTTATGCCCACACAAGAAAAAAAACAAAATTAAATTCAAGTAGGGGGGAGAGGGAGAAGGAAAGGGGGGGGAAGAGAAAGGGGAGGAAGAGGGGGAGGGGAGAGCTGGATTTGTGTGCTCTCACCCGGGGTAGGATGTAGGCCATAGAGCACACCTCCTGGGTGAAGGGCTTAACTGCAACTTGGGCTTTAGCTAACAAACACAAACAGTGGAATCTGTGCTGTCCGATGTGGTAGCCAGTAGCCACGTGTGCCTATTGAGCACTTGAGAGGTGGCTGGTGGAACTAAGAAAATGAGGTTTTAATTTTATTTCATTTTAGTTAATTTCGATTTAAATAGTCACATACGGCTGGTGACTCCTTATGGTACCGTGCAACTCAAGACCATTGCTGAACGAATGAAGAAAGGATGTATATGAAGAAAATGAAAATTCAAGCTGGAGAACCACAATGAGCAGTGAAGTCTCCGTTTCCACTGTGAGTCCTACGCAGCAGAGAATGTTGCAGTCTTTGAAAAGGACCAAACCCTGTGGTCTTTTAGGTTTCTGGTCTGTACCCTCTTTGTGACCACTGCACAGTATTGAATAGTGACTGAAAATTCATGGTTTAGCTGTGCCCACAGATTTCAGGGGACATTCCTTGCCCAGGGGAAAGATTTCATTCCTGCTGACTGCATATGCAAACCTTACCCTGACTTTGATCTCAACAGGATTTTGAGCCTTTTCCTTCAGCCTTGAGGGTTGAAATCTAGTCTTCTGTGTCTCCAGATCCACTCATGATTGCCCCATCTAATCCAGGGCACCAACACCTTCTCCCTCACTAGCAAGGCCTGAGAGCCAGAACTATACTTAGAGAATGCTTTCAGGAAAGTTCACAGAGAGTCTCAATCTGCAGAAATTATTTCTTTTGCCAAAATCTCCCATTTGGGGTCTATCCAGCCTCTCGAACCCAGAGGACAAAACAATCTCTCCCTTCTGACTAAAGGAGGCTCAATTTAGATGTGCTCCCAGATCAAGAGAAGCTGGATTTTCTCGAGAAAGGAGGAAGAGAACAAATAACAGTGTTTAACCTTCTCTGTCCCGGCGCTTTTGAGCACTCCCAGAAGCCTCATCCCATGACTTTCACATACCCATAGCTTGGGGAGCCTTTGGCTCTGTTCTTCACACTTCCAGAGTCCTAACAAAGCAAAGGAATGCAGGGAGGAGGAGCCGAAATGATTGGGAAGGAGGAGTTTTCTAGCAGAGTTTTCAGAGACAAAGACTTGAAGGACTTATACTTGAAGTTTGCAAACCCATGAAAATTAGGATTATCTTTGAAACAGAGGGTTGTTTGTTTGTTGCTTGTTTTACTAAATTCCAGACTACAAGTTACAGAGAGTCATCACTGAGAGTACGAAGAAGATGACTTGGGGCAAATAAGAGACCTCTTACACTCCTTTTAGTCCGTTTATCTTTTTTTTGTTGGTAGTGTTAATTCTAGGATGTGATAAGGATTCAAACATATAAGGAAGTTCAAGAAAGGTTAGCCTACAGTGAACAATAACAGATCCTTTGCTGGCCATTAAAGCAGGTAAGAGATGCTGGCTTCAGAGGTGTTTGCAGGGCTTTGAGCCTGGACAGAAGTGGCCCCCTCTGGGGTCAGCTGCAGCAGGGGTCTGTCTGGTTATCGGCCCTGCTCTGTCCTTCCATATTGGCTTCATGGGCCAGTTCTGCCCTGGTTTGCCCAGCTTTCCTGGGAGGCTGTTGGAAACATGAGCATGTATGTTTCAGAAGTCTCTCCTCGGCAACAGGCAGAGGTTTGGAACACTTGGGTGCTTGCTACCAGAATTCTTGAAAAATAGCAGCAAATATCCACAAATAAATATTCAAAATGAAGTACAGAATGTTTGGCATTAAGCTTATTTCTAAAACATTGTTTACCGATTTCTTTCTTCCTTGCCAGGTGTTAGAGTTGCCAAACAGCTCTTCAAGATTTGGCCTGGCCCCACCTCTCAGATCATGACCCTGGCTCAAGGAAAACATTATCTCGGTGTGCCGTGAAAAATTTTAAAGATCAAACTTTCAAAAGAAGTTCAAAGCACAGAAACGTATTTTCTTTTTACTCTTTTTTTGGGGGGTCAACATAATTTAAATGTGCCATGGAAGTTTAACTACAGGTTCAAAGTGTGCTGTGAGATTAAAAAAAAAAGGCTGAAAAACACTGCAGTACCTGGATTCAAGCTTTTGACAGCTGAAAGGCAAAAGCAGGGATGGCAAATATGGAACTCCACGGCCACGTTCCCTGATCCCTCTGCCACAGCAGGAATGTGATCTGAGCCCTCATTTACATGGGACAGGGACAAAGCCTCATCATCCTTCTCAGTGCAAGAATGGCACTTTTTTTTTTTTTTGAGACAAAGCCTCAAGCTGTTCCCCTGGGTAGAGTGCTGTGCCTTTACAGCTCACAGCAACCTCCAACTCCTGGGCTCAAGCAAGTCTCCTGCCTCGGCCTCCCAAGTAGCTGGGACCACAGGTGCCCACCACAACACCTGGCTGTTTTTTGGTTGCAGCCATCATTGTTGTTTGGTGGGCCCGGGCTGGATTCGAACCCGCCACCTTAGGTGTATGTGGCTGGTGCCTTAGCCACTTGAGCCACAGGCGCCGAGCCAAGAATGGCACTTTTAGAGTGGGCACTGATGAAACTACAACTAGAGCGGTCCTTAGCAGGAGGGCCAAAATCTTATACCAAATGTTAACTTCTTTAAGGTCTTTCCAAAGAGACAACTGGTTGCCCTTATAATTCCTCCCAGCTGTACTATTGCTGATGCCTAAAATTGAGAACATTCACCCCCAGAGTGCAGGTCCCTGCAGACTGGACACTGTACTAAATCCTGTACCTGTCTTTATTCATTTAATGTTTATACTCTGATATTATCCCATTTTATAAATGGAAAAATCAAGCCTCAGAGGGAGGTGCCTGTGGCTCAAAGGAATAGGGCGCTGGCCCCATATACCGGAAGTGGCAGGTTCAAACCCAGCCCCGGCCCAAAAACTGCAAAAAAATAAAAATAAAAAATCAAGGCTCAGAGTGGTGCCTGTGGCTCAAAGGAGTAGGGTGCCAGCCCCATATACCAGAGGTGGTGGGTTCAAACCTAACCCCGGCCAAAAAAAAAAAATCAAGGCTCCGCGAGTGAATTTCCTTAGATACTACAGCTATCTAGTGACAGAGCCAGGATAACAAAACAGGTCTCTCACCGCCTCAAACTCCCTGCTTTCTCCACTGTATCACACAGCCTTTGAGAGGTGAGGATTTGAGGAGGAACCAGGAGACGATATCCCAAGGGGCAGACGGAATTAATGACGTTCCTGAGAGAGAAGAGGCCAGTAGGAAGGACAGCTCACAGTCCTGCCTAGGGCTGGTCTTGGGTGGAAACAAGAGAACCCAAAATCGGAAGCTGACATTTCCACCAGTAAGGAAGTAATTGTACTCCATGGGATTTGGTGAGCCTCCATTTGTCAGCCAAGAAGAGAAGCAGATGGCAAATATGTGTCGTGTGATAAAGGTAACTACAGAAATAGCAGAATCAACGTTGGTGCTGTTTTTATTTATTTATTTTATTTTTAGGCTGGGGCCGGGCTTGAACCTGCCACCCCCGGTATATGTGGCCAGTGCCCTATTCCTTGAGCCACAGGTGCTGCGGTGCTTCTTTTTGCAGTTTTTGGCTGGGGCCAGGATTGAACCCGCCACCTCTGGTATATGGGGCCAGTACCCTACTCCTTTGAGCCACAGGCACCGCCTGCATGGTGCTGTTTTTAATGCTAAATTATAAATTGCTGTTATTCACTTGATAGAAACAAATGTCACCTTTAACTGTCAGAACTCCTATCGCTCAAGCAGTGGACCTAATTAATGTATTTGATGTTAATCTATGTCAAATACATTAACGGTTGGTTTTTAACAGCTCCCCTACCATGTGCCAAAATTAGTTTTACTAATAATCATGAAGTTAAATAAATAATAATAATGGCAGGGAAAGAAACATAATGAAATTTTTCTTTCATTAAACTTCACATATATAATCACGGCAGATAAATAAATACAAGAATACTATAATTACCAAAAAAGGAAAAAAAGTAAATACTTGTAAATTGTGGTCCTTTTTTTTTTTTTTTAGAAAATGGGAAAAACTTTAACCTCCTGTTGGTAATGCATAAAACATTACAGTTTTTGGTTTTGCGACTTCTGCAATTTTGTGTATGAATGCATCAAATCCTTCCTGGTATATTCACATTCAGTAGATGTTTACCCAGATTTATCCATGTCTTCACTCCTCCGTGATGGAGCAATAGTTTTCATTCATTTCAATTTCTAAAGTTTTCTTTCCCCTGCAGCCAAAAATATACAAAGAGTTAAGAAAGGTCGTAAGCATGAAGATAAATTTGACAAAGATCCGTATAAGTGGTAAATCTCTTGTCCCAACCGGTTCTAGAACCAGCAATACAATCTACATCTTCACCCCTTTAGGACTGATGATTCTAGCAGATTTCAGCGTGTCCACAGTTGAACATTTTTCACTGAAAAGCCATCACCAGGAAATTGTTTTTAAGTTTCTATTAATTTGGGTTTCAAGTTTTTCTTCTACAAAAATAAAGTGGCTGAATGACAGCAGGCAGGGACTGAGATGAGCCATTGTGCTCTTGTCCATTCCCTGGTGAAAATGACAGGTTTCCAAACGCTGCCCCTGAAATGTCTTCTGGCAATAGAAGACTGGCACATTTGGGCATTTCTCCGCATATCTCATTGAATGCTGATTCTCTTTTCTATGTAACTGTTCATTTCTCTTACCTCCACCCTTTTTTGACTGCTGTTGCCTTCTCACAATTTCTTAGTGCTGATATACAAGTAAAGTGTTTCTCCGAAAATAAGACACTGTCTCATATTTATTTTTTCTCAAGAAGACACACTAGGGCTTATTTTCAGGGGATGTCTTATTTTTTATTAAGTATAATTCAATAATCTATATTCAAATACAATTAAGACATCTTCTCTGGGGTGGCACCTGTGGCTCAAAGGAGTAGGGCACTGGCCCCATATACAGGAGGTGGCAGGTTCGAACCCAGCCCCAGCCAAAAAAAAAAAAGACATCTTCTCTGGAACCTGACAGGGGGAGCTGACGGTGGTGGGGCTGGTGCTAATGATGTGTCAACTCGGTTCCCCTAGCCATTCGCACGTGGGCAATAGGATGCCTGCCACTGCAGTTACCACCCAGGCACCAGGGCAAGTACAAATGGCTGGGAGAAAGGAGCTGTGGCAGGTAAAAGGTATTCCAGCCTTCCTTACCACTCTGTGCCAAAATGCAGGGCGGGGCTATGCAGATACACTGCATAGCCACGCCCATCACTAGGTCTTAATATGGGGGTAGGGCTTATATTTAACAAATGCATAGAAATCCTGCTAGGGCTTATTTTGGGGGTAGGTCTTATTTTAGGGGAAACACGGTAGCCCTTTTAAAGGGCTGTACCTGTTCAGAGCCCCTTCTGACAGTCTGCCCTTCTTTTTGCATGTTTATATAGAATGACAGAATTGAAGTCATCCAAGTTCTCTGCCTCTGTCTCCATAATGACCCTCATTGTTCACTCCTCATCCTTAAAACAAACGCATGTAGCTAAATCCTTATGAATTGACAACCAAATAACTTCCATGTGGAATGCAATGTTTACTAAAGGAGAGACAGTAAAAATATGCTAATTTAGCCCTAAGCATTCACGTTAAACTCAACAGTAACCACAATTGTTCAGAACTTAGACCAACAAAAGATTATCTGGGGAGGACCCTTATATCACTAACACTGGTTAGAATTGCCAGCATTATGGTGGAAACAAAAAGCAGTGCGATTTTTAGATGTTTTATTGGTATTGTTAAATTCTTTACAATGCCTGACCCTTATTGCCTACCCACTGCCCATCCTTGCTAACCCATGGGTCTGTTCACTTCTCTTTTAATCTAGTGTTGCCTTTTATTTATTTACTTTCTTTTTTTTTTTTTTTTTGAGACAGAGCCTCAAGCTGTCCCCCTGGGTAGAGTGCCGTGGCATTACAGCTCACAGCAACCTCCAACTCCTGGGCTCAAGCGAGTCTCCTGCCTCAGCCTCCTAAGTAGCTGGGACCACAGGCGCCCGCCACAACACCCGGCTATTTTTTGGTTGCAGCCGTCATTGTTGTTTGGCGGGTCCGGGCTGGGGATTCGAACCCGCCACCTTAGGTGTATGTGGCTGGCGCCTTAGCCGGTTGAGCTACAGGCGCCGAGCCTATTTACTTTCTTAAGACGGGGTCTTACTCTGTTGCCCAGGCTGCGGTGCAGTGGCATAATCATAGTTCACTGCAGCCTTGATCTCTTAAACTCAAGTGATAGTCCTGCCTTAGCCTCCCAAGCAAGTAGTTGGAACTAAAATCAAGCGTCCCCATGTCCACCTAAATTTTTAATTTATTTTGTAGAGACTGGGATCTTGTTATGTTGCACAGGCTGGTCTTAAATAGCTTCAAGTTCTCCTCTGCCCTCTATTCCCCAGACTCCTGAGAGTACAGGCATGAGCCACTGTACCCAATTACTACAGCCTTTAACTGGAAAATTCACTGGCCCAATGCTGCAGTTTAGATCTGTGCTACATCCAATCCTTCTGGTCCCATAACCCATAACTTCTGACAGTCCTAAGAATTCTTACTTAGCACAAGGTGACTATAGTCAACAATAAGTTAAGGAGTGTACTTTAAAATAACTGAAAGAGTGGAAATGGAAGTTTCCTAACACAAAGAAATGATAAATCTTTGAGATGACAGACACCTCGATTATCCTGACTTAATTGTAACACATTGTATGGGCTGGGCTCCTGTAGCTCAGTAGTTTGGGTGCTGGCCACATGCTCTGGGGCTGGTGGGTTATATCTTAGCCCAGGCCTGCTAAAAAAAAAAACAAACTGGGTACTGTGGCAGGCCCCTGTAGTCCCAACTACTAGGGAGGCTGAGGCAAGAGAATTGCTTGAGTCCAAGAGTCTGAGGTTGCTGTGAGCTATGATGCCATGGTACTCTACCGAGGGTGACAAAGTGAAACTGTCTCAATAAAAAAAAAATTGTATGCCTGTATTAAGACATCACATATTACATGCCTATAATAAAAGTAAAAAATTAATAGAAGAAAAGAACTTTTACTCATTTCATTATTGACTGGATTAAATAGATATAAAAACTGAAATTCCACAGGTTTATTTTCTCCTGTTCAAGCAACAGCCCCTTTACCTGGGAAGGGACCCACCAGTGTCACATCACTCTTGTCTTCCTGTCTCTGAGCCCAGCTCACTCCAGGGAATAAGAGCCTTCCTTCTGGGGCTCCCCTCCAGCTCCCTAAGCATGCTCCCATCCTTGGCATCTGAATCCTGGCGTTCTTGTCCCCTTTCAGCCACTGATTGGCTTGGGATCCTGGCAAAAATGACTTTTCCTCTGCTTTCTCATTTAAAAAAAAAAAAAAAGCAAACACGTTTAACTGAGGAATTCCCAAAGCCCTTTCCGATGTCCTTAGGGGCTGACTGGGAGCTCAAATGACCTTGGCTGGCCTGTCCTAGGTTCCCAAGAAGAGGAAGTGAAAGGTCAGTTCCTGGAACTGCAGTTCCCTCTGGCAGGCGAGACCTCAGACTGTGCCTTGTCCCCGCCCGGGAGCCACTGCTGACTTTTCAGATGATCATGTTTTGCTGCTTGGCACTCTCAGAATCACCGGCCCTGGAGACTGCCAGATGTCTCTCTTTAACATTCAGAGCCGGACTTCCTGGGCAGTGCCCTCTTCATACAAACATTCTTGTTTGCTATGGCACTGCGCTCAGGATGTGCAGCAATGATTTCTGAAAGACAACTCTGGCCCTGCCTGGGGCCACACTTGGGCTCCATACAGGCCTCCCACTGGCTCACTCCGGCATGCAATGGAGGATGGGCTGAATCATTTTGCCCATCTTACAGACGGGAAAGTGAAATGTCAAGGCATGGCATAAGCCGCCAAGGTGTTGTAACTGCCCTCTGGGGCAGAACCGGGACGGGAACACTCTCACCCCAACTTCTTATTCACTTGCCAACCCCAACTCTGGCTCGCTTAGCTTGGGCTCCTTGGGTTCACGCCCACAAATCCTGGTTACACAACTGATACCAAGCGTATGCTCAGCTAGAGAGTATAAATAGACCCAGTGACATGTCTCTAAGAATTTATGATTCAAAAATCACAAGATTTGTACATTGAGTAACCAGCAGAAATACAGAAAAGTAGTAATAGCAGAGAAATAGCTTGTTTCTATGGCTTTGTTTATTTGTATATTTATCTGTTGGGGCACAAAAAACTGTCACCTAGGTCTGGCAACAACATATTTAGGAAATAGTCCTAAAAAGGCAATTCACTGGAGATGACACACATGTGGCGTGTGCCCTGACAGTTCCTGTCGATGCTCATGGCACTGGGGGACTCTGATGTGGCTTTCTGCCCTCTTTGCCCGGATGCAGACTCAGAATCTTGCCGAACACAGCACTTCACTCAGCCACGTATTTCAAAGCATTTCAACTAGTGGGGCAAACTGATTTACCATCCTTGCTACAAATTTTAGGCTTATTATTTCAGGAAATGCGAAAAGAGAAAATTTGGGTGGTTTGCCCTTTCAGGAGGCTGCTCCCTACTGAACTCGTTCTTCTCTGTACCCCACTCCCCACACAAGGATAGCAACAACTAACTGCAAGGAAGTGTATAATCATGGTTTGAAACAAGTTATACACCTGAGGGCTGTATAATAAGACAAGCAAAAAACATTTGCGAAAGTGAAAGCAGTTTGCTATGGAAATTATTTCATTTGCAAGGCACTCCTTCCTGAATCCTTTTCAGAATTCCAGGGGCAGATGTTCTCTGTCAAGCCCACCCCCATCCCCCACCCCCTGCCAAATAGTTCTAATTTGTCCCCTCTCCCCTTGAGAATGGCAGTTTGAGAAATCACCTCTCTCAGATATTTGCCATTTCTCAGAGGACTAAGCCTTAAAGATTGAGTCAAATTGCTTAAAAATGATTCACAGGGAAATTTTAGCCCTAGGGGTGCACCACAGTTACACTCTTCCTCCCTTCTAGAACGTTCCCTGCCCTTCCAGGTAAGTTCCACTGTCAACACGAGGTCAGTCCAGAATTAAGGACCTGAAAGGCACCACGAGCCCTGTGCTGGGTTGAATAGTGACCCCCCCCCCCAAATTCCATGTCCACCCCAAACCTCAGAATGTGACTTCGCTTGGAAACAGGGTCTTTGCAGATGTAATGAAGGATGGGGATGAGACCATACTGGATTAAGGTAGGCCCTCAAGCCAGTGAGAGTGTCCTGTAAGATACAGAACAGGACACACAGGGGCACAGAGAAGAAGGCCATGTTACAACAGAGGCAGGGATTGGTGAGCCAAGGACCACCGAGGGTAGGGAACAACCACCAGAAGCCAGGAAGAGGCAAGGAAGGATTCTCCCCTAGAGCTTTCGGAAGGAACATGGCCCTGCTGACATCTTGACTTTGGACATCTGTCCTCCGGAACTGTGACACATGCCTTTCTGATCTTTCAAGCCATCAGGTTTGTGGGAACTTGCTACGATAGCGCTAGGAGGCAAATACACTTTCCAAGTAATGTATCTGCTCCTAAGTCTTTACTTACGCTCTGCTCTTGGAAGAGAGGAGACCCAATCCCAGACAGTAGGTATAAATATGCTCATTTTACAGATAAGGAAACGGAAGCACAGTTCCACTCACAGTGATCCTGGGTTCCAAGACCTAGCAGCTGTGTCATAGCTCCAATGAGATGGAAGCCTGTTCTCTAAGCAGTGTGCTGGGCAGCAATGACCCTGAATGGGAACTGAGGACCCACACAGTACTGTACACTCAGCCTGAGAAAAACAGAGGCAAACAAGGGCTAGTTGGTGCTGGAAATAGAGTCATAAAAATCCAAGAGCCCTTTGGGAAGCAATGGTTGCAGTGAGAAGGGTGGGGTGGGGTGGGGTCACGGAAGACAGAGGAGTAATCTCTTCCTTTACACCTTGGAGAAACTGATCTTCAACAGGCTTAATCACCGGGCACTTTATTTCACCTGTGTGGAACTGGTTACAAGGATTCAGTTAGGGCATTTTGCCTGAGAAAATTGCTTTAACTATTAATAGCTGGGATAAAAACACCGTACTTTTCTTCTTGTTGGTCTATTTTTTAAGGTAATATTTCTTACTATGTTTTGAGAGCTTCTGAACGAGTTATATTTTGTCTTTGAATCTTCTGTCCTCGAATTGTCTTGCCTTTTTCTTAATTGACAATTATTACTGAAAATAATAGAAAAGCATTAGCAATGCATGCTGTATGCTTTCATAAACTTAAATAGCTAGCTGGCCAAGAATTCTTTGTCTCCTTTAGAAAAGAAAAATACCTTTTTCCATAAAGAAGTGTCCTTGTTAATGATGATTTTAATCTCCATGGCATGTTTATTCCCCTTTGGTGGCCAGGGGAGAAGTCATTTTCAGAGAATAGAGATTCTAGACACAACCATCACCTGGTCTCCTTGTGCTGCTGAGCTGGCAGGGGCTGGTGTCTGAAAATATCAGGAATGGAGTGATCAACAAGGAAAGGTGGCCAGACAGAGCATCCAATGCCAGAGTGTGACACCAGTGTCCCTGGGTGGCTGCCTTCCCTCCACCCTCTTCTCAGGGACCAAGCTCATTTGTGCCTAGTGCATCTGCCTCTTGGTTCCAAGGACCCTCTGAGAATGACTCAGAGGCACTGCTGAGCTGAGGGATGTCTGCAGGCTGTCATGGTAGCTATTCAGTCTCTAGAAGGGACAAAATGCAGTTGGAGGAAGAGAAGACAATGAGGCCTCTGGCTGTAAGTTTCCAAGAAAGGTAGCAGGTCCTGGGGCACAAAGGCTGGGTAGTTCATCCACCCAGGTCGATTGAAAGCTTGTAACGGCTCAAACCTCCTTTCTGGTAGGCTCCGCTGTCTACCCCCCACACAGAAGGAGCTAAATGGAAACACATAACGTGACTGAATTTGCTACCAGCTAAAAGGGGTTCTAAGAAGAGTCCATTTTTATCCTTGTGATACATGTATGCGCCAAACTTAGGCTTCCATCATTCTGGAATCAGATTTTGATCAACTAGAGTGATTTGTGGAACATATTCCAAAGGGAGGTTATCTTGCTGCGTAGGCTTCACATTTCCCAGGATACAGTGGAGAAATTCAGCCACTTGGGACGGTGCTGGGTTTCCTGATTCAGAAGAGACTCGCGGAGTGACCTGGGAAAGGGCTGTGACGCAAAGAGATGGGGACGGAACAGGATCCCTGTCTGGGTCTAGACGCAGCTCTTCTTACTAGCTCTCAGCTGGGGAAAAACTCGTGGGTGAACTCACCTGCCTGCTGGGTGCGTTGTACTCTGTGACCACCCAGGGCTCTTCTGTTGCTTGTGTTTCCTGATCTTACCCTCAGACCACTGGGCAGTTGGTACAAAAGGGTTCCTGGCCCTTAGAGACTTGTGACAAAGAAGAGGACTTGGACATGGGCAGCCTCTTCTTCAAATAATAAGCCTGGAAAACCGCCCCAGATGAGGACAAAACAAGTCAGAAGTAAGGGGATGGCGGTTCAGCTTGGGAGAGAACTTAGAAGGAGCACCTTCAGGAAGGCCATCAAAAGGACGAGGACCTGTGGATTTCCTCTCCATAAATTGTCCCAAACTAGAGAAGTAAGCTGGTAATCCCGCTGTCTGATTTATGATGGTGTCAGCAGCAGCTGGGAAGGGGAGGGGAGTGCAAACTACTACCCTCAGCTTCCAATTATGCTATATAACAGCTTAAGTTCTATCGAGTAAATAATTATCCCTGTGGGTTTGACAAAACCCAAAACACAGCATAATAACCCTTAGTCATCTGTCTGAGGTAAGGCTTTAATATATATTTAACACATGCTTTTTTCTTCTTTTTTTTTAATTTGGTGCCCTCATTCAGAGCAAAGCATGAGCTATTCATACCTCCAGGGGGTAAATGACTGGTTCTTTCGGTAAATTAGGTTTTTGTTTTCATTTCCTGTTAAGACTCTTTGTCTTCAGTTTTAATTCGTTTTGAACCAAAGGCAAGAGGGAAGTCAGGTATTCGAGTTTCGATCTAGGAGAGAATTTGGTGAATTTGGCGTGTGTTACAGAGGGAGTGAAAGTCCAGTGGGGTTTGCGCTGGGTCCAGTTCTGGAGACATAAGCACACACTGGTGTTGCTTGGAAGAAGCAGGGGGGCCAGACAGCAGAGCCGTGGACGTGCTGAGTCGTCTTTAGAAGTGGCAGCCAGTAAGTGCTCTTTTAATGTATGCACTGAGTTGGAAGCCAAGGCTTTGTGGACAGTATAGCAGATGCAATGTGGAGATTAAACCGAGGGAAGTGATATTTTCCCTTTTGATTATAAGAAGTCAAGTTAAAGCCTTGTGTGTGTGGCTGGTGTCAGTTCAGCCGTCTGCTTGCCCAACGATGACAGTTGTCTCTAAGTAGACAGTGAAGGAATGGGGTACTTCCAGGGTTCCACGCCGAATGTGAGGTTTTCTTATCATGGAGTCTCCTTTGGCTTAGGACCACAACTGCATTCTCTTGTCTACATGGTGTAGGGTTAGGGAGTTGAGATGGTCTTGGCAAGAAATGAAGGTGGTTCGGGGGACCCCCACTCCTGGAGACCCCTTTTGCGAAGGTAGCGGAGTTCCTCTTGGGAAAAGAAGAAGAAAATGTAGGTGTTTTGCTGGCCAATGTTTGTTTTCCCCTTTGTTGGCCAATCCATCTGGTTCTACCTAGAATCCCTGGAGGGGTTGTGAATTGACTGCTGAGGGTTCCCTTCTGTGATCATGAGGGCTGCTGTGCCCTGAGGGCTGCTGTGTTGCAAAGCTGTCCTGGCAGAGGGGGCTGCTTTGCCTGGGGGGTTACTCCTGACCTACAGAAACACGCTGCCCCTGCACGCAGCAGCCTATAACTGACCTGTTGCTATGGTTCAATGACTGGCACAAAAGGTCAGTCCCTCTGCATCAAGATGGGACACCTCCGAGGTGCAGTCTGTACTCTGGGCCACCCACAAGACTGGG
Organism: Otolemur garnettii; assembly: GCF_000181295.1. Taxonomy (NCBI): domain Eukaryota; kingdom Metazoa; phylum Chordata; class Mammalia; order Primates; family Galagidae; genus Otolemur; species Otolemur garnettii. The sequence continues at coordinate 13,363,314 of NW_003852422.1, read as the reverse complement.
TTCTCCAGCGAGGATAACATCCTTGCTTAACTCTCTTCCCTTGCTCTGTCCTGTTTTCACTCTCCTTTTCAGGGCAGTCTGCCCTTAGCAAATGAAGTTCACAAGTACCCTAAGCTTAGGGTACTGAAACTGACCTAGGACAGGGTGCTTGTCAGAGAAGATTCCTCGATTCCACGGTGAGAGTAATTCAGTAGGTCCACGTGAAACGCACTTGCTTTTTTGAAATAAGTACACAGGTAATTCTCATGAAAATGAGCCCAGGACACAAAGCTGGTGCTTTGGCTTCAGCCTGGGTTTACTAGTGACCATCTTGATCTCAAATAAAGCAGAATTTTCTTTGAGTAGAGTGACCATAAACTCCCCAAATTCCTTGATGAGTTTTGTGTAAGAAATCATGATGGCCTGGACAAAATACATAACCTCTGGCTAGAATCCTGCATTTAGAGATAGAGGCCTGATTTTTCCATTAGTGAGAGAGGTGCTTAAGATTTACTCCAGCTGCACCAGGTGGGTAGGATCTGTCCTCCTTAATAAGATGCTTCCAACTAACTCTGACATGCAGCTTTGTATGAGAAGGGTGCTCAGCAGCTGACACTAGGAAAATAGTATGTTATCCAAGAAAAGGCAGCAGTAACAACTTTGATTTATAGTGGGAACTATTTGTATATAATTACTAAAATATTGATTGCACATTCAGCACTGTGCTTAAATTAAGGACAAATCAAATCTTGTAACAGCACCAAAAGAATCTTACTGCAAACATTCACCACTTAGCCCTTTTCTGCAATAATTTGGTGGGATTTTATAGAACTCAGCTCAATTTATTGATCACTGCATTCAATGATTGTGGCTCAGCCTTTGCCCTTAAGGAGCTCCTGGCTGAAGGCATAAAACAGTGACCATAATAAAATGTCACCTTTGAAAGTAGAGAGCAGGATAAGAACAGGGATGGGGGTCCAAATAAATCCAACAGAAGAGTTCAGGGAAAACCTCAAAAATAAAGAACTAGAGGGAGAAGAAGTCCCCAGACACACAGAGAGGAATCCAAGATAAGCCAGAATGGAAAGTGCCTTAGGGATTGTTTGCAAGCTGCATTTTACAGTTAAATGCAGATTTAAATCCATAACCACTAAGTACAAGTGGGCTCTTAAAGTGTGATCACAGCCTGGGCTCTTCCTCTGTTAAGTTGCCATCCACCGCTTGCCCTCCAGGACCTGCCATCCATCACCTCTAAGACCACACCCACCTGCCTACTTTGCTGTTTTACCCACCTATTGAGTTGGGTTTTTTTTTAGTTCTTCCATTTCTAATTTAATTTTTTCAAAAACATCTGAGTCATTTTTATGGTCTCTTACTACTTGGTTATTTCTGTGATTCTTTTTTCAACTTTTAAAGATTTTTATCCATTGTTATTCTTATATTTTGAGCCTGACAATTTCATTACCTGAAGGAAGGGAGTTGAATTCTGTCCATTTGTTTGCGTTTTCCATGGTCTTTGATTCTGAATTGGCTTCGTTGATCTTAATTTATAGGAATCCTGAAAGCCTAACATGGGAATACTTTTATCCAGGGAGTACTTAGATTTGCTTCTCTGGAGGGGCAGGAGGCACTCTCTTGCCTAACTCACCCCCTTTCACCAAGGCCCAGGGCTTAGACTAGTGATTTTCAACCAGTGTGCCATGGGAGGATCTTCGGTGGCCATGAAAAATTTTAAAGATCATTAATTAGATTATTTTGGAAAGAAGTTCAAGTAAGTATGTTCTTTTATTTTCACTCTTTTCTTTGATCAACATAATTTAAGTGTGCTGGGGAAGTGTAGCTTTAGGTTCAAGTGCCATGAAATAAAAAAGGTTGAAAAACACTGGCTTAGACGTATCAATGAGCGGCTGATCCTGGCATCCCAGCTCAAGGTGGCTCTTTTATATTTGCTTATTCCCAGTCTACCTAAATAACAGAGAAAGGCTCTTAAATAGAAAATAATGTTGGGCAGTGCCTGTGGCTCAGTGAGTAGGGCTTCAGCCCCATATACCAAGGGTGGTGGGTTCAAACCCAGCCCCAGCCAAACTGCAACAAAAAAATAGCCAGGCATTGTGGCGGTCGCCTGTAGTCCCAGCTACTCAGGAGGCTGAGGCAAGCGAATCACCTAAGTCCAAGAGCTGGAGTTCGCTGAGAGCTGTGACACCACAGCACTCTTTGTCACAAGGATGACAAAGTGAGACTCTGTCTCTAAAAAAACGAAAAAGAAAAAGAAAATAATGTTTATTTGGGAATAGAGCATTGCAATAGGAATGCATATGCCACAGTAAACTATGTGTGTGTTCAGAGAGGTAAAGAATAATTTCTTTTTGAAACTGACTCTCACTATGTTGCCCTTGGTAGAGTCCCAAGGCATCACAGCTCACAGCAACTGCCAACTCTTGGGCTCAAGTGATTCTCCTGCCTCAGCCTCCCAAGTAGCCAGGACTACAGGCGCCCGCCACAACACCTGGCCATTTTTTTGTTGTTGTCATTGTTGTTTAGCAGGCCCTGGCTGAGTTCGAACCCACCACCCCTGGTGAATGTGGCCGGCACCCTAACCACTGAGCTACAGGTGCCAAGCCAGAAAGACAAAAGTTTTTAGAAGAAAAAAAAATGAGGTTTCCATAATTGTTTTGAAATAATTCTCCTTGGCTACAAAGATCAATAACAAGAGTAGGAGGTAGTCTGAAGTTGGACAGGCAGTAGCCGGGCAGAAGTCCTTGGAAAAGTATTTTTGTGTGTAAGGTTGTGATGGCCTTTGTGTCAGGATGTGGGTTTTGTAGAGTCTTTTTCATTATCAAGCTCACACGCATGAGTGTTCTTTCCCATGGCCATCCCTGGCTCTGTTTGTCAGGGTTTTCTTGACATTACAAACTCCATTTTGATTCTGACAGCTTTCGTATCCCAACATTCCCATTCTGGTCTCATCTCATTTCCTCCCCTGTACTTATATGTGCCCTGAAATGCCATAAAAAGTCTGTTTCCCATAGCAGTTGTTGTGTGCAATACTGGCTAGTATTTCCTTTTCCTCTCTTTCCACTTAATCATTTGCTCTACATGGGAGGGGGCGGTGCTGACACTGCGCCTCATTCCTCTGTGTTATCTCTCAAGCTCAGCACTTTGTAAATAGGAAGTACTCGTTATATAACCAGGGATTTGTTGGTTGATATTTGAACATCAAGTCAGGCAAATTAACATGCTTCACAGTTATGCCCCTTTCAAGTCAGTGCTCTGGTCCTGAGTGGGGTGTCCTGTCCTAATTATTGGACTTTGTATTATTCTAGAGTGCTCCCTCCCTTTGCTCCTGGTGATTAATGTAATATTGTGTATACAGCTTCGCCCACCACCACCTCCCAGCCTGTTGCCAACTGTGGCTTGGAGAAGCTGGGCTGGCATCCCGGAGGCCTGTTTGTTTGTCCTCGTCATGTTCATTACTATTTGGCTCCCCTCCCATCTGCTGCCATTGCAGAGTTATTTATAGCAAATCAGAGAAGCCTCAGTGAGCTTCACTGTGATAACTCACATCCTCAGAATGCCTTTCATCCCAAAGAGCTTTACACGTGGTATCTTCCCAGGAAACCTTTCCCAGCTGACTCTTGGTTTCCCTGGGAAGTGGCAGCTGCTGGTCAGTCTGCCTGGCTGATAAGGTCTTTGCCTTCTGATGGAGAGCCATGGCCCACAACATATGCAGTGGAATTTGCCCAAAGGGGTCAGGACAGCTGAGTCACAGAGAAGAGCATTTAAACTGTGATCAGGAGAGGGGAGAATGCCTACGGGGGAGGGGAGCCAGGCGCTGAGTCATGCCTCTCAGCCCAGTGTCACTTGCTATGCATCAAAGCTTCCAGAAGAAGGGGACGCTGCCTAGAAGTCACCAGAGTCCTCACTGCCAGCCTGGCCTGTGAGTTTTGCAGTTTTGAGGCCAATGTGGCATTCCCCATCCAAATGATTTACTGTCATCAGTGTCACATTTGGGCCAAAATTCATCAGCTCTCATTTTTTTTTCAAGCCATATAACTTCATTACACCCAACATTTCCCAGTTTGATGCAGGAGAAAAGCTCGCATGAAGGTTGTCTGACATCTGGCAGCGGTCTAGCAGCAGTCTAACTCAATTAGCAAATTAACACTGATCCACAGGCTCGCGGGTCTCTAAAGAAATTAGATCAGCTCCAAAAGGAATCAGGCTGGGATGGGGAAGGTCAGTATCACTTTAAATGAAATTGAGTAATTATTGACAAATTTGCGTTCTTGTTGGGGCTCCCAACAAGTAGGTTTGGAAGTGTGTGACTTTGGGAAATGAGCCCAGAAAAGTGTGGCCTGGCAAAATTTTGTGCAGAAAGTAATTTTTAAAATCAAATTTATTTATATATCAGCTGTACACTATCAAAGTGCTGTGCAGGGAAGCCGTTACCAGGAAGCCTACCTCCTCCTTACATCCTCCAGGAAGGGTTTATTTTATTTTATTTTTTTTGCCAGGGGAATATCAACATTGCACCACCAGACCAGTGTTGAAATTCCGTGGGTGCAGGAAGGTGGCAGGTGTGGGCGGTTAGTTTCAAAACATTTGTTCTGAAGCACCCACAGTGCCTGGATCTCAGGTCCTATGGCTGGAAGAGCGATTGGTGCTGATTACACATCGGTGGAAGGTTACTCTTCTTCCTATAAGGAGACTTTGCAAGTTCTTTAAGAGCAAAACTCTGGCTTCATTTCTTTCCCTCAAATGTAGCTCTTGCTGCAGTGAATTGTCATTGGTTAAAGTTTCCCATTTGCTTTGACAGATTCCTTCTTCGCTCTCTGAAGCTTAGTCCAGATCAATACTCTGATTTGGACTTTTAGCTTGGGACAAGCAGATATTGACAGTCACTTTTATTTCTGGAGAAAGCTGTGGTTCTTTGATAGAGAAACTGTTCTTGTAGACTCACAGTTCACCTCCCAGGATAAAGCAACAGACACAATTTATATCCCCCTTTTGTTCAATAGTGAGCATTTTGAGAGATTTTTGCATATGATTTTTACTGTAGGCAAAAGAGGAGAATGTAATAAGGAATGAGCACAAAGGCTCACTCTTTTATTTAACAAGCTGAGTTGTAGGGCAGTGCCTGTGGCTCAGTGGGTAAGGCACCGGCCCCATATGCCAAGGGTGGTGGGTTAAAACCCGGCCCTGGCCAAACTGCAACAAAAAAATAGCCAGGCATTGTAGTGGGCACCTATAGTCCCAGCTACTGAGGGGGCTGAGGCAAGAGAATTGCCTAAGCCCAGGAGTTGGAGGTTGCCATGAACTATGATGCCATGAGACTCTACTGAAGGTGATAAAGTAAGACTCTGTCTCTTAAAAAAAAAAAACTAAGCAAAGGGATTAGGAAAAGTGAGTCAGCCAGAGAGGTTTTCCCAGGTCACTCAAGGGTGTCTGTGGGTCCTACAAGCACTGGTTTTTCTACACGTGGCCTTGAGATAAATCAGGGCACTGATTTGGCCAACATTTCCACCAACACTGCCAGGTTTCCTGGTTCACAAAACAATGATTGTGTTGATACCAAATATCCGTCTCCTGCAGCTTGTATTATATATGATCTGCTGGGAGGAAATGTGAACACCTAACAATCAGCATCCATCTCCTCTCCACCTCCTTCCTGTTACAGATTGGGTTTGTTTAGGGGAAAATAGGTAACTGATTTCTGCCGATGCTTTCTTCCCTCTGACTTTTTGGCCTTGTACTC
>NW_003852422.1:13355703-13357325 GCF_000181295.1 Otolemur garnettii | reverse complement strand
TTTAATCCAGCAGTTCCTCTTTTAGGACACTGACCAAGGTGATGATCAAATATTGTCAAATACATATGTCTCCCAAATTACAAAACAAACCTCAAGTTCCCAAGCAGGGGGAGAGTTAATAAAAGTATAAAAAATCCAAACAATGCACTATTTTGTGGCCCTCAAATTGGATATGTATAAGAGTTTTCAATGACATGGAGAAATATTCATAACAGCGTGGTAACTGGAAGAAGCAGGGTATAAAAGTATAATCTATAATATCAGCCCTTTCTAAGAATTTCTCTACCAGATAGAAGAAAAATAGAAAGGAAATATGCAGTGACAGTAGCAGCAGTCATTTCTGGGTAAAGAGGTTATAACATTTAAAAATACACACTTTTCTGCTTTTTCTAACATTTTATATAATGAATATATATTACTTTTAAAAATTAGAGGGTAAAGGTATTAAAAGACAGGCACTCTGAGCTCCCCAGGGAAAGGTCTCAAGGTATGTCCCCCTCCAAAATGCCTGAGGGATCCCGCACCCAGTAGGACTCTGGTATCCTCAAGGGTAGAATGTGCCAGAATATGTGTGTGTGGTGGGGAGGGGTTATTCCCATGCCAGCCCCCAGGTGATTCTGGAATGTCCCCCACTCATAAAGCAGGGGGGACAACCTGATACGCTGTCCAGGGCAGGAGGACTTGGCTTCATGGTTGTGATGTCAGAACTATTCTAATCAATCTTTCCTTCCCAGTGCCTTCCCAAGAAACTGTCCCACTTGGTCACCAGGGTCCTGAATTCTGCTATGGACATTTGTTGATTGTTTTGTTTTATTTTGTTTTGAGAAGAGTCTCACTTTGTCACCCTTCATAGAGTGCTGTGCTGTCATAGCTCACAGCAACCTCAAATTCTTGGGCTTAAGTGATCCTCTTGCCTCAGCCTCCCAAGTAGTTGGGACTACAGGTGCCCACTACAACTCCTGGCTAGTTTTTTTATTTTTAGTAGAGATGGGGTCTCAGTCTTGCTCAGGCTGGTCTTGAACTCCTGAGCTCAAGCAATCCATCTGCCTTGGTCTCCCAGAGTGCTTGGATAACAGGCGTGAACCACTGTACTCGGCCCATTTGTTCACTGGTTGAAGCTTAGTAACTAAGATGTGCCTGGGACATTTGTGGAAAGGATTTTGACTACATGACTTCTAAGATCTAATGCTATCATTCCATGACACTGCACTTCTTTCCTCCAGCGTGATGAATTCCAGGCTGTTTCTAGTTTGGATAGAGGTTGAATAGGGCACCTTCCGTCTGAGGAAGGAGGAATGCAAACAGGCTGGAACAGTAAGGAGGATGCAGACCAAGCTGGGGGCTCCCCTCCTCTGCCTGGCCTTCCCTACAAGCTGACTTTTCTCTTTTCTAAGGGGTGGGGTCATGGAGGAAAACCAGTCCCATGACCAGAGGTGAAAGCCTGACAGGGCCTCTTACCTACCCCTTCCGGGTGGAGAGTGAGAAGCTGCCAGACTCTCCTGGTTGAGTAGTATAGTATGGGTTGAATTTTGTCCCCCACATATTCCAAATCCCCAGCACCTCAGAATGTGACTTTATTTGGCAATACGGTTGTTAACCATATAATTGGTTAAGATGAGGTC
>NW_003852422.1:13331066-13355606 GCF_000181295.1 Otolemur garnettii | reverse complement strand
GAAGACTGACTGGAGTTATGATGCCATAGGGAACTTCCAGAAGCTACGACAGAGGCCTGGACCAGATCCCCCCCTAGTGACGTCAGCAGGACCAGGGCCTGCGCACATCTTGATCTCAGACTTCTGGCCTCCAGGGCTGTGAGAAAGTGTGTTTCTGTTGTTCTAAGCCACCCAGGTCGTGGTGCCTTGTTATGGTAGCCACAGGAAACTAATATGATGATTAGTTTATAATGTAACATATGTAATATAGTGATTAGTCCACATCCAGGAGATGTGGGCAGAGAGGCCCACTCATCCTGTCCGTACCCCGGAAGGCGAGCAGAGTCAGCTCCCTGCATGCAGGCGGCCCAGCAGCAAGGGATCCCAAACCATCACTGAGCCCCCCACTCCCCAGTCAAGAGAAAGGCTGATGGATCTCCCATCACACCAACCTCCTCCTGGAGCACAGTTTATTTAAACGTTGGTCCATTTTTATTACTCATGACACACCATCACACAAGTGACTCATTAAGTGGGATTTAAAAGGAAGGTACTATCATTTTTAATCCCTTTAATGTAATGCAATGGGGGAATTAATCATTTAATACCACAGACAATTGAAAACCGCTCAGAAAGAAGTGTTTTCTTTCCCTGAAATTGACAGTGAAAGGTTCATTTCCCACAGTTTTCTGAACTCTTTGTGTCTTTTAAATCTTTGGCAAAGAAACATCAGATAATTTAAATAACAGGTCTTGTTTGTTTTTAAGCATCTTTGTTAAATATTGTCCTAAGAAGCAAACTGGAAACCAGGCTGGCATGATGCGGGCCTTCTACAGAGGATGCATTTGGGGGTCCGCGCTGCAGTGTGAAAAGGGGATAAAGTGCCTGCGAGTTACCCAGAAGAGAAGGCTCAAGTCTGATTTATTGCTCGTGTTTAACAATTATGCTCTCATCTCTGCTGAGGAAATATTTTGCAGAGAATTGAAACTTCACAGTGACTCAAGGGATAGACATATTTTAGCTAAATTTGCAGCAAAGTATAAGGCAGAAAAGACACAGAAGGCCAGGGGGCCAGTTGGGGTAACCCAGACTGGCCAGGCTCCTGACCCTGTGCCTTCCCTGGTCATTGTGGCCTGAGCAGTGACACTGCAGCTACTCACAGCAAGTGCCCTGTCAAATAGTCCAGTGTTATGACCTCGGGAATATGCTAATGATCTCTTTAAGATCAGATCCTGGTTTTGCTTCAGGAAGACTCTCTGACCCTGGTGTCTTCACTGCTCAGGGGCAGCCCACAGAAGCAGCTGAAACAGATGCGGCTGTCACCAGCCACCACACTGTCTGCAGGACTACAGCCAAGGTGACACCATGGCACATGGCCACCGGCTGCTAAGGTTGCTACCTCAATAGCAGTCATACTACATAGGGGGCGTCTGCTGCTGTGCCCATCACCAAGAGCACCAGGGGAAAATTGGGATCTGTCCGGGCAAACCCAGAACATCAAAACTAACACCAAAGGACTTGTAGAAGTTACTGGGGGAAAAAAAGAGTCTCTGGTCTTGGTGGTGTATTATGGATTCAAAGAACAAAACATAGCCATGTTTCCAAAGAGTTTTTCATTGCAGGGTGAGTGTTGATTCCAAGAGCCTGTCCCTACAGCATCAGAGCTCAAGGGAGCCTCCAGTGAAGAATGTAATATGCTGACCAGAGGTTCGTGAATCTGGCAGCTCCTTGCTGGTTTTCAGCAGCCACCTCCAACCACTTTTGTTGACAAAGGTGTGAAAATCAGCTAGAAGCCCCAGAAAAATCATTCCCCCCGCACTGAGGCAGCTGCGTGCCCCTGTCTCCTTACTGATCTCTGTGGGGACAGGACAGTTGTGAGTTGTGCTGTGCCCAAGTGTTCCTGTGTCATCAGGTTGTCCTTCCTGCCTCCTGCCTTTGGATGCCAGCCCATCTGGAGGACACAGACCTCCCTGCTCTTCATCGAGAACCAAGTGTGTGCCTGCTGCCTGCCTCCTGCAAAGCAGACGGCAGACTTGATTATAGCAGGTTCTGAAAAATGTCTTCTGTCACCTGGATCCACATATTTCGTGTAGAAACACATCTCAGTTTGCAAACCTGTTCATATTCTGAGTTTCAGAAGGCAATAGCAAGAGATAGCAAAAGATATTCTTTTCTCCAAAGAGCTCTATTTCAAAAAATTTTATCTAAATGATCCAATCCCCGAGTAATGAGGAATAAGGACGTTTATAAGATGAAGAGAGAATTCAGATGCTTCCAGAAAAGCTGACAAACCAACAATCCAGTACAACCTTAGGTAGCTACCCAAGTCTTCACTCCCAACTTGCTAAAACATTAACTAGATACAGAGTCCATTAACTAGATACACAGTCCATCCATTAACTAGATACAGAGCCCATCCCAGGAATGGGCTTTATTGTATATATTTTTAAATGTTCTATTGCTTTGAATATTAACAAATAAGAGAAATACAAATTTTTAAAAACGATGCAAAATTCTCATCCCCTAATAAATCAACCACTTCATTTGCCATTTCTTTCTTTTTTTTTTTGAGACAGAGTCTAAAGCTGTTGCCCTGGGTAGAGTGCTGTGGCGTACAGCTCACAGCAACCTCCAACTCTTGGGCTTAAGGAATTCTCTCGCCTCAGCCTCCCAAGTAGCTGGGACCACAGGCACCTGCCACAACGCCCAGCTATTTTTTGGTTGCAGTTGTCATTGTTATTTGGCAGGCCCGGGCTGGATTCAAACCCACCAGCTCTGGTGTATGTGGCTGGCGCCCTAACCACTTGAGCTATAGGAGAAAGCTTCATCTGTGTGTTACATGTAATTGCAGAATATAGATGGAATTTTATTTTCCATTTTACCTTAAATCATAAGCATTTGTTTCTACCTAGATTTCATACTTACCAGTTGTTTACAGATTGATTATATTCAAGTCTAGTAAATATGCTATAACTTACCTTCCATCATTTGCTATCACAAATGACTACAGTAAGGATCTTAATGTGAGTATCATTTTTTTTCCTGTATTAGAATATTTCCTTTGGAAAATTCCTAGAATTAGGACTATCAGTCTAGAGGGTATTTTTATTTGTTTTTAGTAAATTGAAATGTGTTGTGTTTGGAAAATTTCACAATAGCATTTGAGGTCACGGGGAGCGCTAGGATGTTACAAAACCAGGGCTGGTGATTCCAGGGCCTGATACTGAGACTGGGGAAGCTGTATCCCTGGTCCCTGGGCTAGAGACACACCGGGCTGGCTTTTCTGCACACAGGAGTACTAGTAAGAGGCAGACAGAAAAAGAGTATCACATCATAACAATACAGATAGAGCATACAGATGACTAGACTAGAAAAATGATCTTTTGCCTTATTGATTTTTTTTCTGCTGCTGTACAGCATGTTATGAAAATGAACTTCCCAGTTTTCATTTATCTGTGACTCATCAGAAAATCTTTTCAATTACATTCAGAGCTAGCAGCAAGCCTTGTAATAACAGGTGCTCAACAAATAGTTGTTGAATTGAATTGCAGAAAACTGAATTATTATTATTTTTTTTAAGACCAAGTCTGTCACCATGGGTAGAATACCACAGCATCATAGCTCACAGCAACCTCAAACTCTTGGGCTTGAGTAATCCTCTTGCCTCAGCCCCCTGAGTAGCTGAGCCTACAGGTGTGCACTATACCCCTGGCTAGTTTTTTCTTTTCTTAGTCAGGCTGGTCTCAAACTCCTGAACTTAAGCAATCTACCCTTCTTGGCCTTTCAGGGGCCAGGAATTTTTATAAGACTTTATCTCATTATTCCATTTTTACAGTGAACATAGAGCATACACAAAAAATGGCCCATTGTTGCCGTAAGTACAGAAATTGGGGGTTGTTACTACAGCATTAGCTAGAGTCCTGACACACCACCTGTCAAGTGCTTTCTTTACAAAATGGCTAAATGTATGCAGATATCTGCTGTAGCACTATTTACAATTGTAAAAGAAAAGAAACTACTGTGAGAATTAGCAAATAATGGAATTCCTCTCAATTTATTATACGATCATTAAAATTCATGTTTACAAGGATGTTGAAATTTCATGGAAATTTTTATAACATTAATTTTTCTTTTTTTGAGACAGTCTCACTTTGTTGCCCTCGGTAGAGTGCCATGGCATCATAGTTCACAGCAACTTCCAATTCTTGGGCTCAAGCTATTCTCTTGCCTCAGCCTCCCAAGTAGCTGGGAATAGGCACCTGCCACACTGCCCAGCTATTTTTTAGAGGTGGAGTCTCACTCTGGCTCAGACTGGTCTTGAACCTGTGAGCTCAGGCCATCTACCTGCCTTGGCCTCCCAGAGTGCTGGGATTACAGGCGTGAGTCACTACATTTATTTTATTTTATTTTATTTTATTTTTTTGAGACAAAGCCTCAAGCTGTCACCCCTGGGTAGAGTGCAATGGAATCACAGCTCACAGCAACCTCCAGCTCCTGGGCTCAAGCAAGTCTCCTGCTTCAGCCTTCCAAGTAGCTGGGACCACAGGTGCCTGCCACAGTGCCCAGCTATTTTTTGGTTGCAGCCATCATTGTTGTTTGGCGGCTTGGGCTGGATTCGGCTGGATTCGAACCTGCCATCTTAGGTGTATGTGGCTGGTGCCTTAGCCACTTGAGCCACAGATGCCAAGCCACTGCATTAATTTTAAAAGGAAGACTAAATTGTATATATATACAATTAACATTACATTTCAAAAGCTATGCATAAGGAAAAAGAATGAAAGCAATGTAACAAAATAATAGTAATGATAGTCTTAAATTTGAGGAAATAGAGTTGATTTTTTCTTCTTCTTTCTACTTTTCTTAATTTTCTCTGTTTTTAAGAGTGCACATTTTTCTTAACAAAATAGTTTAGAAAAGACCATCTTCCCTGATGACCACTTTTTCCCTATTCCTTTTATAGTAACTCATTCATTCATTCAACCTGTATTTATTGAGCACCTAATGTGTTCCTTATAGTTTTACAGCCACAAACAATTGAATTCCTTTTCCCAGAGAGCTTACATTCTAATGGAAGAGTGTAAGCAGAAAAATTCTATAATAATCATTTGCTGAAATTATTTTGAGACTTTGGACGGGGGGGAAGGAGAGACGTGTCTAAATAAGAAACTTGACTTTCTTCTTTTGCCACGTTTAAAAATCTGGGTTAGTCATTTTCTGTTTTAATTAAAGTCACTTTGCTAATACTTTTTTATTTTATTTGCTTATTTATTTATTGCTAATGCTTTTTTTAAAAAAAAAAACCTGCCATCACTGTTAGAGTTGTGTCTATGTTTTACAGCGTTAGTTAATAATTGTTACTGTGATCTACTATAATAATTGTTACTATTCTAGGAATCTAGAAATAGCAGTAAGAACACTGCCATTTATTAACTAGTGTTTCATTAAACTGCTGGTTACGGACTTGCGCAGTATGTGACAGGTACACATTAACTGGAATCCAAGTGCCGTAGAAACAGCCTCATTCTGTGAACTTGAAAGTGGAAACCAGACTCCAAATGGCAGAAAGGCACATTCCCACTGGGCAGGAAGTGAGGAAAGTAGGGATTTTCTCTATTGCTCTTAAAAATTTCTTACTATGCTCTCCAAAGCCAGCAAAGAGAATAGCTCTGATTAACAAAGTTTTTTCCCTTTAAAAAAGGAGAAAACGCTTAGAAATTAAAAACTAAAAAGAATGAATGTGGCACTCCATCTGTTTTTTAATAACCTTTATTATTTTGCTGATTATAAAAATAATGTATGTTCTTCATAGAAAACATGAATAATGCAGAAAATTAAGAAGAATATAAAGCTCATCTGTAATCCTGCCACACAAAGCTACCATCATTATTACCATGGTGCATCTCTATGCAGTCTTTCCTCTACAGCAGGGGTTGGTAAAGATTTTCTGTATAGGGCCAGATAAATATCTTAGGCTTTGCAGGCCTCTCCCTCTCTCTTTGCTCTCTCCCCATTGCAACTCCTCTGGTGCTGCAGAGTGAGAATAGCCATAAACAACACCTAAATGAATGAATGTGGCTTTGTTCCAGTGAAACTGCATTTACAAAAGCAGGCTGCTGGCCTGATTTGATCTCATTCAGAGCTTGCTGACCCCTGTTCTAGAATGTTCAGTTTGGAGGGGGGCAAGATGAACTGCAAAATTTGTTTTGCCCCGTTCTCTCCTTGTCCTTCCCATTGTCATCATCCTAAATAAAGGAAGGACTTCATTACTGTCCACCACACCCATCAGTTAGCAAATGTTTACTGATGGCCAACTACTTAGAACCTGAAGAACAGTGTAGGAATCCACCGTGTTCCTGCCCTCCCAGAGTGATAGGTAGCTAGCAAATGATTACAAATATGTGAATCCTAACAGGTGTGCACAGGAGGCCTCTGGGGTGCTCTGGAAGAGTGTGATAGGACAACCTCACCCAGTGAAAGGTCCCAGGGAGGCTTCCCTGGGAGGTTGTATATTACTCTGAAATCTGAATGATGAGCAGGATTAGCAGGGCCGTGCAGTAGGAGGAGACTGTGCTAGGCAGAGGGGACAGTAAACATGAAGGCTGAGAGTTGGGACAGTCCGGACAGCCTGCGGAACTGAAGAGAAGCCTGTTTGGCCAGACCCCAAAGATACCAAATGGGAAGAGTAGACAGGAGCCAGAACATGCAGTTGTTTAGACCAGTGAAACATTTGGGAGTTATGACTCGGACATATTCTTTTGGGAACCACAATTCAACCTGCTACATTCTCTTTAGGAAAATTGCTTTCCATTCCTAGTTTGCTAAGTATTTTAAAGTAAATGGTTGCTATCTCTTGTTATTTTTCCCTCCATCTGGTCATCTATCATATGATTTTTCTTCTTTATTCTGTTGATGTGCTGAATTATTATATATTAATTAGTTTTCAAATGTCAAACCAATATTGTAGTCCCGGAGTCCTTGGTTATGATGTATTATCCTTTCTGTGTATTGCTGGATTTAACTCTCTATTTTAAAATAGAGTTTTGCACACTGTGAAAAGATTGGTCTGTAATATTCTTTTTTTTTTTTTGCAGTTTTTGGCCAAGGCCGGGCTTAAACCCACCACCTCCAGCATATGGGGTCAGCACCCTATTCCTTTGAACCACAGGTGCCACCCTGTAATATTCTTTTCTTATACTGCCCTTGTTTGCTTTTGGTATCAAGATCATTCTGGTTTTATAAAATGAGTTGGGAAGTGCTGCTTTTTCTGTATTTCAGAATATTTCGTATAAGACTGATATTATTTCTTTCTTAAGTATATGGAGGAGTTCACCAGTGGGGCCATCCCTTTGACAAAATCCTAGAGTTTTCCACAGATTAAAGTATGACATTCAGTTCCTACAAAAGATACTGAATTCAGATTTACTATGTCATCCTATATCAATTTTGATAAATTCTGCTTACCTAGAATTTGTTCATTTGATCTAAATTTAAAAAGGTATTGATCTAAAAATTTATCGAAGGTATTCATGATATCCTTCTAGTATTTTTTTCAAGTCTTTAGCAATGTCTCCTTTTCGGGCCTGGAAGCGCTAATTTGTGTCTCTTTTTTCTTTTTCGGTCTTACCAGGGATTTATCCCATGTATTACTCTTACCAAAGAACCAAAGTTCGCCTTTGTATTTTATCCTATTGTGCATTTGTTTTGCGTTTTATTAATTCATGCTCTTTGTTTTCTCTTTCCTATCATCTCAGGATTTAATTTGCTCTTGTTTTCAAACTTCGTGAGAGATGAGTTAGATTATAAATTTTCATCCTTTCTTCTTCTCTAATGTGTTTACTTAAGGCTATAAATTTTGTCGTAAGCGCGTCTCAGTTACATCCCATAAGTTTTGAGTTGCCTTTTTTTTTTCAATTCAAACATTTTTTCACTTCTGCTATGGTCTGAATGCGTCCCCCAAATTCATATGTTGAAACTTAAGCATCAGTGTAATGGTATTAAGAAGCAGGGCCCTTAAGACTTAAGGGAAGTAAGTCATGGGTGGGGGCTTGTGAATGGGATTGGCGCACTTACCCAAGGGCTTGACAGAGTGCTCATTCTCTTCCACTCTTCACCCATGAAAGGACACAGCCTTCCTCCCTCCAGAGATGACAGCAGCAAGGCACTGCCCTGGAAGCAGAGAGCAGCTCTCACCAGACATACCACCTACTGCCATCTTGATCCTGAACTTCAAGCCTCCAGATCAGTGAGAAACACATTTCTACTGTTTATAAATTATCTGGTCTGTGGTATTTTGTTATAAGAACAAATGAACTAAGACATCTGTTAAGATTCCTTTTTCTTTCTGTAATTCTGAGAAATTTGTCCTATTTGGGAACAGAAGTTGCCATGGGTATAGGTGAAATAGGACTGACCATGAGTTGATAATTTTTGAAGCTGGGGTGGTGGGAATATGAAAATCTGGAACAAACTTAAATCGTGATGGAATGCTCTGATCTCACCACTAACTTGAGCCAAATTAAGTTTTTTCCTGTTAAATATTCTCTTTGAGGATATTTGGCTAATTAATCTTATTGGCCCAGTTTATAATTTGTCTTCTGTGTAAATCTTAGCTTTGAATTTTTTCCTGAATACAAATAACCAGAGTAAACATTTTAGTTCAAATGAGTCAAACTAAACTTAATTTCTTTGTATCATCTCCAAGAGCTTCACATTAAGAAGAAAAGGGGGTTCCAGAGAAAATGCATAGATAAGAAAGGTTATTCTTATATCTTAAGTCACATTTATCTGTAGAAGATGATCATTGTTCAAATGCTAAATAAGCAAAACTAATACAGATATTTAAAACACTAACTTCAGCATTAATTTTAGAAGTTTATTAGTGTAAAACTTTTTTGCTTTTTGGGGGAGAAATTATTTAGTTTGATGCTCAGTGAAATAGTTTTAGTGCTCAAGTTATTGGACTTATCAGTACAGCATATCAAGGATTAGAGTTAATCAATATAGCATATCAAGGGTCTACTAGGTGATATAGAAGTCAATATCACAGAGTAACTATTTTTTGAAATCATTTTTATGGAAAATATCAATCATATTAAAAAAAAAAAAGGAAGAAGTTAAGTATGGTTGCTCATGGCTGTGATCCCAGTACTTTGGGAGGCTGAGATGGAAAGATCACTCAAACCAGGAGTTTGAGGCCAGGCTGGGCAACATCGTAAAACTCCATCTCTAAAAAAATAAAAAAATTAGCTGGGTATTTGGCTTATGCCTAGAAGTCCCAGCTACTCAGGAGGCTGAAGTGGGAGGATTGCTTAAACCCAGAAATTCAAAGCCAGGGCAAGCTATGATCCTACCATTATACTCCAGCCGAGGCAACAAAGTGAGACCTTGTCTCTTAAAAAAAAAAAAACAATTAGATAGCCGGCCATTGTAGCGGGTGCCTGTAGTCCCAGCTACTTGGGAGACTGAGGCAAGAGCATCACTTAAGCCCAGGAGTTTGAGGTTGCTGTGAGCTTTGACACCACAGCACTCTACTGAGGACAACATAGTGAGACTCTGTCTCAAAAAAAAAAAAAAATTAGAATATTATGAAGTTCCCCCACCCCATGCTCACCATTAAGTTTCTTTTTTTTGAGACAGAGCCTCAAGCTGTCCCCCTGGGTAGAGTGCCGTGGCATTACAGCTCACAGCAACCTCCAACCCTGGGCTCAAACGAGTCTCCTGCCTCAGCCTCCCAAGTAGCTGGGACCACAGGCGCCCGCCACAACGCCCGGCTATTTTTTGGTTGCAGCCATCATTGTTGTTTGGCGGGTCTGGGCTGGGGTTTCAAACCCGCCACCTTAGGTGTACGTGGCTGGTGCCTTAGCCGGTTGAGCTATAGGCACCGAGCCCACCATTAAGTTTCAATAGTTTTGAGGACATGGACAGTCTTATTTTATCTCTGCCTCCTCACTGCCTTCACTGAACTTTTTTTTTTTTTTTTAATTGAGACAAAAGTCTCACTTTGTCACCCTTGGTAGAGTGCTGTGGCATCATAGCTCATAGCAACCTCAAACACGTGGGCCCAAGTGATTCTCTCTCCTCAGCCTCCCTACTAGCCAGGACTACAGGCACCTGGCAGAACACCTGGCTATTTTTGTTTGTTTGTTTGTTTGGTTGGTTGGTTTTTTGTTTTAGCAGACCCAGCCTGGGTTTGAACCTACCAACCCTGGTGCATGTGGCCGGCACCCTAACCGGAGTTATGGGAGCCTGGCCCAGTGAACTATTTTGTATCAAATCCCAGGTGCCATATTATTTCATACATAAATACTTCGTTATGCAACTCTTAAATATAAGAACTCTTTTTAAAAATTTAACCAAAACACAATTATCATAGCTAAAAACTTAATTTTTTAAGATTAACAAATGTCCAGTCAATGTTAAGATGTTCCCAACTGTCCCATAATGATTTAAATTGAGACAAAAACTAAGGTCTACATATAGCATTTGGTTGTTGTATCTCTTAAATTGCTTTTTGTCTATGGGTTTCCCATCATAACCTTCGTCCATCCCAATTTTCCTTTCCTTGTTAGAGAAACTGAGTTGTTTGTCCAGTAGTATTTCCCACGCTCTAGACTTTGCTGATTGCATCCTTGTTATATCATCTAGTATTTCCTATGTCCTCTGCATTTTCTGAAAACCTAGGAGCTTAAATACATTCAAGTACATTTTTTGAAAAGAACATTTCATAGGTGGCATTGAGCATCGTGTGTTTCTTATTGTATTGTATGAAAAGGAAAATGTCTGAGATCTGTGAGTCTGTGACCTTCAGGTGTGGAGGCCTCTAGATGCACACCTGATGAGATCTAATCTCAGGTCCGCAAGTCCCATCTTTATGATATGCCCTTTCGTGAGCCTCTGGACCACCCCTTGTTAGCCCCCTCTTACCAAACCTATTCTTCCTGATATCTATCTGGAAATATTGCCAAAAATTTAATGCAAAGCTAGAGAACACTTCTCATTTCTTCATTTTAGATTATAAAATATTTCAAATATAAAAAAAGTATAGGATAGTGATGTCAGCAAAAATGGCAGAATAAGGAATTCCAAGGGTCCATCCTTCCACAAAAACATCAAATAAAATAGGGAAAATGTCACAATCAACTTTGTCAGAATTCTGGAAAATAGTTAACTGCATTAGTCTACAATGCTGGTCTCCTGCAACCAAGCGAATGCTGAATCATGAAAAAAGTGACTTAAGCATGGGCAGAATAGCGTTTTGGTCTTTTAATTTAATCTTGTCCTACTCCTCTCCCCTCCCCCAGCATGGTGGCGGTTTTAAGATGCAGACTAATTTCCTGGTGTGGGTGCCCAGCTCCAGAGGCAGCAGAGCAGACCTAGCTTCCAAGGAACTGTGTTTGTTTGGGGGTTTCCAGAGGACTGACATGGGTACTTGCTTTTGTTTTGCCTTACATAGAATTCTCTCAGTGAAAAAAAAATGGCTAAGCAGAGTGGGTTCCTTGAAACCATACATAAGCAAGTTAATAAGCTGCTACTAATGCCTGGGGAAAATATCACAGTTGAGTGAGCAATAGATATGCCAGAGCCTGGCTGAAGAAGCCAATAAGAGAATTACTTTGGGCAATCTTCTGCATAGAGTAGAAAATCCAGAAGCCATGTGCATGTCCAGGTAGGATGAATGCCCATAAAAAAGCTGAGAAAACCCTTAGCTGGCACCTCTGGCTGACCTTTAGGCTCAGTGTGAGTAGGAAGTGAAGGGCACAGCAGAGTTGCAAATGGCCTAAGTTTTAAAGGAGCATCTCCCACACAGAGCCAATTTGCAAAGATCAGGAGAATGCTTTTTCTTTTCTTTTGCCCCTGTGGGAAATCTCTGTCAAGCCACTAGCTGACCAAGAGCTAAAGGACAAGGAATTTGGAGACCATCCATAGCAAGCAACAGCAATAATCCCCAAAGGAAGTAAAGACTTGGATTTCCTTAAAATATTTAAATATTTAACATGTCAAATTTTAACAAAAAAATCGTGTGGCACACAAAGATACAAGAAAGCATGGCCCATTTGCAGGAAAAAAAAAAGTCAAATGAACAGCAACTATCCCTGAGGAAGCACAGATATTGGTACTAGACAAAGATTTTAAATCAACTGTCAAAAATGCTCAAATAGTAGAAGGCAACCATGGACAAAAAAGAAAGGAAACCAAGAAAATGATGCAACAGTGAATATCAATGAAGAAATAGAAATTATATAAAGGAGGTAAATAGGAATTCTGGAGTTGAAAAATATGATAACTGAAATGAAAAATGTGCTAGAATGTTTCAACAGCAGATTTATGCAAGGAAAAGAATTAGTGAACTTGAAGATAGGACTATTGAAAGTATCCAGTCTAAAGAGCAAAAAGAAAAAGTGAAGAAATGTGAACAGAACCCAAAGAAATATAGAATAATTTCAAGTATACTGACTTAGCACCTGTAGCCCAGTGGTTATGGCGCCAGCCACACACACCAATGGTGGTGGGTTCGAACCCGGCCCAGGTCAGCTGAACAATAATGACAATTGCAACAGAAAAAATAGTGGGGCATTGTAGTGGGCACCTTTAGTTCCAGCTACTTGGGAGGCTGAGGCAAGAGAATCACTTAAGCCCAAGAGTTGGAGGTTGCTGTGAGCTGTGATGCCACAGCCCTCTACCGAGGGCGACATAACAAGACTCTGTCTCAAAAAAAAAAAAAATGTTTTTTTAAGTATACCAAACAAATTATGGGAGTCCCAGAGGGAAAGAGAGAAAGAAAGAGGCAGAAAGAATATGTGATTAGATAATGGCCCTAAATTTGATTTTAAAAACATGAAGCTGTGTATCCAAGAAGCTTAAAGAACTCCAGGTATTATTTTTAAAAAGAGAGAGATACACACTGAGACACATAATCAAACTGCCAAAAGATAAAAATGAAGAAAATCTTGAAAGCAAGAAGAAAGAATCTTGAAAACAGAAAAAAGATAAGAGAAACAATCCCAGATAAATAAAATCTGAGAGAGTTTACTGCCCGGAGACCTGCCCTACAAGAAAAGCTAAAGGGAGTTCTTCAGGCTAGAATGAAAAAACACCAGACGATGTGTCAAAGCTGATTGAAGAAATGACTAACAATAATTATAGTAAAAGGGTGGCGCCTGTGGCTCAAAGGAGTAGGGTGCCTGCCCCATATACCGGAGGTAGCAGGTTCAAACCCCACCTGGCCAAAAAATAAAAAAATAAAGAGCAATTGTAACAGTAACTACATAAGTATCGTTACATTGTATTTTTGGTTTGCAGCGCCTCATTATTTTTGCCTAAGGATAGACACATAGACCAATAGAATAGAGTGAAGAGTACAAACCCACACATCTTTGGTTAGTTACTTTTTGACAAGGGCACCGAGACCAATCAGTGACAAGAGAATAACAGCTTTTCCAACAAATGGTGCTGGGACAACTGGATATTCACATACAAGATAATAAAATTGGATTCCATTTCACACTGTAAACAAAAATGAAATCAGAATTGACCAAAGACCTAAATATAAGAGTTAAAACTATAAAACTCTTAGAAAAAACACAAAGGGAAATCTTCAGATTAGTCAATGACTTCTTAGAAATGACACCAAAGGCACAAGCAACAATTAGACTACATCAAAATTAAAAGCTTTTGTGTTCTAAAAGATACCATTAAGAAAGTGAAAAGACAGTCTATGGAGTGGGAGGAATGGACTTGTAAAGGATATATCTCAGAAGGGTCTAGAATTCAGAATAGATAAAGAACTCTTGCAACTTAGCAGCTAAAAGTCAAACAGCCTAATTTAAAAACAGGCAAGGGATTTCAGTAGAGTTTTCTCCAGAGCAGATAAATAATAGGGCCAATGAGCACGTGAAGAGAAAGGCCTATGTCATTGTCATGATGGGAATGCAAATCAAAACCACAGTGAGAGCCGGGCGTTGTGGCGGGCGCCTGTGCTCCCAGCTACTTGGGAGGCCGAGGCAGGAGACTCGCTTGAGCCCAGGAGTTGGAGGTTGCTGTGAGCAGTGAAGCCATGGCACTCTACCCAGGGGGACAGCTTGAGGCTCTGTCTCAAAAAAAAAAAAAAAAAAAAACAAACCACAGTGAGATAACATTTCATAACCACCAGGATGGCTATTTTTAGAAAATGGCAAATGACAAGTGTTGATAAGGATGTGACGAAGTTGGAACCTTCATATACTGCTGGTGGGAAAGAACTAAGTCTAGTGCGGCTCTGTGGAAATCAGTTTGGCCATTCCTCAAAAAGTTAAATATAGAATTATCATAGGATCCAGCAATTCTACTCCTAGGTACGTACCTAGAAGAATCAAAAATGGGTATTTAAACAAGTATTTGTGTGTGAATGTTCACTGCGGCACTATTTATAATTGGTGAAAACAGTTTGGAGGTCTCTCAAAAAGTGACAATATGACCCCTACATATAAACTTAAAATAATTGAAAATATGGGCTCTATTGTGTGCCAGTGTTCATTTCAGCATTATTCACTTTAGCCAAAAGGTGGAAACAACTCAATCACCAACAACATATGAATAGATGAACCAACTGGTATCTGTACAACGGGATATTATTCAGCCATAATAATGAGGTGTGGTTGTACAACTCTGTGAATGTATTTTAAAAAACTGAATTGTGCCCTTAAAAAACCTATACTCAGGACCCAAATTGAAGCTCGTTCATTAGCCCCTAAGTGACCAATATAGAGCTTCCTTTAACTATTATCTCTGGGAGAGAGTAAATGAAAAAATGGTATAGAAGAGGGTGCATTCGAACAGGCATAGAGGTTTAAATTAAGGTACTGAAATTCTAGGCAAATTTCCAGTATCACCCAAGGGTCTGAAACGTGGCTTGGGGTCTTCTGGAATAGCATTTGGCTGTCCTTGAAGGGCAGGCTCATCAGCTTTGCTAAAAGCCATTATAATTTGCTTTCAAACCTGTTCAATTTCAGCTTAGGAAAGTGTTGCAGTTAACAAGTCTGAATGTGAAATATTTATAAACCCTAATATAGCGTTTACACTGCTGCTGAGATGTGGTGATAGTGTTGAGACTAGCTCAGGGCAACACTGCATCATAAGGAGTGTGGCAGATTTAATATATCTACTCAACTGTTCCTTCCCCCTTTTAAATTCAATATTTCTCCTGTAGCATCCTCTTAGACTCTTCCCATCCTTCCATTCCCCAGCTTCCATCCTTGCGGCTTTTCCTCTCCACCAGCTCCAGATCACTCCAGCGCATCTGGCGACATCTCAGACTTCCAGAGAAGCGATTCTTGGAATGCCATCTGGCTAACCATTAGATACGTCCAGACAGAAACTTTGCGGATTATCTCCAGGAAGGAAGAAAAATAGAAGAGAGTCTCAGAACTATTTATACAATTATCCTGCAGGCTTTGGCCTGGAAAATAAGAAACTAGGACTTTCAGGTTTTTGATTGCGTTTCTTCTTTCCTGTATTTCATGAAGTTTAAATTATAACCATCTGTTTCAGAAGATATAAAAATCCTGACTCCATCTTCTTTCACGTTTGCAGAATGCTAACCCTTTGGGGAACTTTCTACTGGTGGAGGTGCTCAGTGGTGACTGGGGCGGAATCACAGCGTGAAACCAGCACCCAGCTGCAGCTCGTCTCTCCACCTCATTACCTCCCACGTCTAGTGGGGAAAGGGGCATCTGTAAAATGCATTATCATGGGAATGTTTCCTTGGGTAGTTGTAGTGGCAGGGACATGTTTTCTGTTTGCTTGATGATGGTGTTGAGAAGGAGGATTGTGATGATAGCAATGGCCCCCTTTCTTCCAACTCTTATTCGAAACCATTATTCCTTTTTTTCCCCTCTTTAAAAAAAATACGTATATATATTGTTTTTGAGACAGAGTCTCACTATGTTACCCTCAATAGAGTGCCATGATGTCACAGCTCACAGCAACCTCAAACTCTTGGGCTTAAGCGATTCTATTGCCTCAGCCTCCCATGTAGCTGGGACTACAAGTGCCCTCTATAACACTCAGCTATTTTTTGGTGGTAGTTGTCATTGTTGTTTGGCAGGCCTGGGCTGAATTTGAACCTACCAGCTCCAGTGTATGTGACTGGCACCCTAACTGTTGAGCTATAGGTGCCAAGCCTTTTAAAAAATATTTTTCATTATTATGGGTACATAATAGTTGTATATCTTTCTAGGGTACCCTACAAAGAAATTTATCATTTCTTTGTATTAGGAACATTCCAGTTCCATTCTTTTTTTTTTTTTTTTTTTTGAGACAGAGTCTCACTATGTCACCCTTGGTAGAGTGCTGTAGCATCACAGCTCACAGCAACCTCAAACTCCTGGGCTGAAGTGATTCTCTTGCCTCAGCCTCTTAAGTAGCTGGACTATAGGCACCCACCACAGCGCCCAGGTATTTTTTGTTGTAGTTGTCATTGTTATTTGGCAGGGCCGCGCCAAGGTCAAACCCACCAGCCCCCGTGTATGTGGTCAGCACTGTAGCCACTGAGCTACAGGCGCTGAGCCTCCAGTTCCATTCTTTTAATTATTTTAAGGTATATTCTAACTTATTATTGATTATAGTCACTTTACTGTGTTATCAAATATTGTTCATTCTATCTATCTATCTGACTATATTTTGGTACACGTTAACCATCACCACTTTATCCCGCCCAACCCTGCTACCCTTCCCATCCTTTGATAACCGTATCGTACTCTCTGTCTCCGTGAGATCAATTGTTTTTAATGATTAGCTCCCACATATGAATGGAGTATGCGAGATTTGTCTTCCTATGCTTGTCTTAGTTCCTTTAACATAACATTCTGCAGTTCCATCCATGTTGTGCAAATGGCAGGATTTCGTTCCTTTTTGTGGCCAGCGACGTTCCACTGTGTGTATGTGCTATAATTTCTTTATTTGTCTGTTGATGGACACTTAGGCTGATTTCAAGTCTTGGGTATTGTGAATAGTGCTGCAATAAACATGGAAGTGCAGATGGCTTTTTGGTTTGTTGAATTCCCCTGCTTTGGATATTCTCAGCACTGGAATTGCTGGTCATATGGTAGTTTTAATTTTTTGAGGAAACTCCATACTGTTTTCAAAAGTGGTTGCACTAATCTGCATTCCCACAACTAACAGTATACGGGATTCCCCTCTCTCCACATCCTCACCAGCACTTCTTATTGCCTGTCTGTTTGATAAAAGCCATTTGAACAGGAATGAGATGATATCTTACGTAGTTTTGATTTGCATGTCTCTGATGACTAAGAATGCTGAGCATTTTTTAAAAATTGAGACAGAGTCTCACTTTGTCACCCTCTGTAGAGGGTGGTGGTGTCATAGCTCACAGCAACCTCAAACTCTCAGGCTCAAGCAATTCTCTTGTCTCAGCCTCCCAAGTAGCTGGGACTACAGGCACCTGCCACAGTGGCCAGCTATTTTTGTTGTTGTTGTTGTTGTTTGTTTGTTAGGCAGGCCCAGGCTAGGTTCCAACCCACCAGCACGTGGTTAGGTGCACGTGGCCAGGTGCACGTGGCCGGCATCCTAACCACTGAACTACAGGCATGGAGCCGATGCTGAGCATTTTTTTACTTACCTGTTGACCATTTGTATGTCTTCTTTTGAGAACTGTCTATTCAGATCCTTTGCCCATTTTTAGATTAGATTATATGATTTTTTTTCCGATAGAGTTATTAGAATTCCTTATATATTCTAGTTATTAATATCTTATTAGATGGATGGTTTGGAAATATTTTCTTCCATTCTATAGGTTATCTCTTTACTTACTTGTTTCCTTTGCTGTGTAGAAGCTTTTTAGTTTGGTTTGATTCCATTTGTCTAATTTTGCTTTGGTTGCCTGTGCTTTAGGGCTATTACACAGGAAGCCCTTGCCTAGACCAATGTCCTAAAGAATTTCCCCAATGTTTTCTATTAGTAGTTTCACAGTTTCAGGTCTTATATTTAAGTCTTTAGTCCATTTTGATTTTATTTTTGCATATGGTTAAGAGATAAGGGTCTACATTCTTCTTCATACAGTTTTCCCAGCACCACTTATGGAGACTGTTGTTCCTCCCAGTGTGTGTTCTTGGCACCTTTGTTAAAGATAAGTTCAAAATAGGGTCAGTGCCCATAGCACAGGGGTTGTGGAGCCAGCCACATACACTGAGGTTGGAGGGTTCAAACCCCGCCCTGGCCCGCTAAAACAACACTAACAACTCCAACAAAAAATAGCCGGGCATTGTGGTGGGCACCTGTCGTCCCAGCTACTTGGGAGGCTGAGGCAAGAGAATCGCTTAAGCCCAAGAGCTGGAGGTTGCTGTGAGCTGTGATGCCCTGGCACTCTACCCAGGGTGACATAGTGAGATTCTGTCTCAAAAAGAAAAAAAAAAGTTCAAAATAGATATGTGAATTTATTTCTGGGTTCTCTATTCTGTTCCACTGTGGAGACCATTCATTATTCTTTTGCTCATCTTTAATTCTCAAAATATTCCCAAACTATTTCTGGCGAATTCCAAAGCATTTCACACTTGGTGATTAATTTAATTTGCTCTCAGTCTTACCGCCTATAAGACAGTGTGGGTGTGAGAAACACCACTCTGAAATTTACCATCTGCGATGAGTCTTACCCTATTCTCTGCTCCTCCACCCCTCCCCTGTCAAGTCGCTATATAATCCTCAGGATCTTTCCAATAAACTGGAGGCAAAATATGTATCCCTAGACTGTTTTGATTCATTCCCCATCAATAAAAAAGGCTTGAGCTTGTGCCCTGGTGTGTATTGTGGCTGTCGCTCATAACCTTTCCTGTGCCCAGACAGTCCCTGTGCTCCTTTGGGTTAAAGTCCTACACTCCAACTTTCCCTCTCAATAGGCTTCTGTCTTCTTCTCTCAGAAACAGCTTATTTTTTCCTTTCCATTAATAAACCTTTATTGAGCACCCATTGTTTTTTAGGCCCTGTGCTAGGTACTGGAGGTCCGGAAATAAACAAAACCTAATTTTTAATCTCACACTATCCAATCTACTGAATAGCAAGCCATATATAGAAATACCCACAGCACAACGAAAGGAGAGATTTACAAGTAAAGACTTGGGTAGTGAGAGGAGAGATGATTCATGAGCTATGAAATCTCATTTTTTCCCCCTACTGTGCATGACTTTCTAGTATTTAATGCAAATTTCTTCTTATTTTACTATATTGTATTTCTTTAAAAAAAAAAATCTCTGTTTTTAAGGCATATGTTTTTCATCTTCTTTTGTTACAACACTCTACCTTTTGAGGGTCTCACAGATCAATAGAGCATTTTATGGTGTCAGTTGGAGCAGTTTAGGATATGGAAATCAGGTAAAGGGGAAGATTTGGAGTTGCTGGTTTGCACAACCTTGCAGGCGTTGCCAAGAGCTGGGACCAGATAAACCGTTGAGTCATACCCCCGTCGTGTGCTGGAGGCTCGTAGAAGGAAAGGAAGACAAAATGAGTCAGAATGAATGAGGAGAGGGAACCCTTCCCCGCCAGCCAGAAAGGGAAAGCCTGGAGCTAGAGAGGTTTTATTAATGTGTTTTTCAAGAGACCAGCAGAGGCACAGTCTGATACAATTCACTGGCATCCTCGCTGTCAGGGTGAAGCAAGTCGAAAAACTAGAACTAAAAACAAGTGTGATCCACTCCATATGCTGTTACTTCCTATTTGGACCCAAGCCCACAGGGAGGCTAAAACTTATCTCAGAACCAAAAGTAAATATTTCAGTGTGGTTTTCTTGAGGCCGGGGCAGGAGAGAGCCAAAAGAAATAAAAAAAGCCTATTACCTGGGAAAGATGAGAAAACATAAAATCTCTTTTTATCCTGGAAAAGCAATCATGTGTTTGTGTAAGAGGAGTCATTAGCCACTTATTAATGAACTGAATAAAAAGAACACTAGAAAGAATATTCTGGAAAGCATTCAAGGCCTTGGCTAATCGGACCCAGAGATGCCCTCCTGGGTTGGGACGCAGGTTCTGGTCGCCCCTCTGTGCCTGTTTAGCTCGAGGATTCCTCACCCGACTCAGGCAGGCTGGCAACAGGCCTCTGGGGGAAAAACCAAAAAGCTTCACCAATTTTTTAAAGTTAGTAGTTGGAGGTGAAGATGAGTCTGAACAGCAGCTGTCAGTCTCTGTCCCTCTGAGGCAGCATCTACAGCACTGTCACCAGTAACAACCTGGCACACACGCAGGCGCCAAGGAGGCTGCCTTCCGACTGGACATGGCAGAGGGCCTGACCTCCGCCATGCAGCGGCTTGTGGCTTTGGCAGCTGGAGGGCTTGTGGCCTCAGCCACAGTGTGGGTGGCAATAACAGGCAGGCATGGCCAGCCCAGCTCAGGGTGCTCTGCCATCTCACCCCACTCACTCCCAGGATACTTGCAGAGCCAGCGGCCCTGTGACCAGGAGGATGCAGGAACCAGCAGGGTTTGGGGAGTCTTTGATATGTGGCCGGGTTTGAAACAACACAGCGCCAAAGCCTGGGGAAGAATTCTGTTGCTTTAGTGCCCAGCATGGATGGGGGGTTGGAAAGAGAGGCCAGCTGGTTCAAGGGTAGTGACTACAGGTAGACGCCATTTGCACGTAGCACCAAGGAGTCCGTTAATGCAAGAAGCCAGAGCTCCTCGTGAGGAATTTCCTATAACTGCAAGGAGAGCCCTGCCCTCGGTAGGGTGGGTCAGCCACACCTTCCCACGAGAACACCCATCTCCCACTTTCCTAAGGCAGGACAGGCAGCCCGGTCTGCTGCTTCACTCTCTTGTCCTGGCATCTGTGGTACTTTGCCAAGCCTGTTTGATTGAAGTATTTCCACCCTGGTTGTTTAGAAACACGTCCCTCCACTTTTTCTGGTTGATACCCCATCCATAGGAAAGATTTGAGCATGCACCCACGGTACATTTATCTACTTCTAAAGTATAGATGTACGCTCCTGTATCAGAAAGCAAAGCACACAGAGAACTAGAAATTATGGGAAGATAAGATAAAATAAGGGATAAATATTAATAGGAGTCCTAATACTTCTTTCCGGAGCTCTGGTGGAATTTCTTGTGCATCCTTATGGAGTATGAGCCCACGTTGAAGGTCATAGGTGTTTGTAGCAATCACCTAGTAGTGACCAGTTGGACACCCTGTTTTCAAACCAGCCTTCTGCCTTCAGCACACGTACATGAGAAGCTCTAGCAAAATTGACTCAATTCTTATTCAAAGCCATCATAGAAAAAACATCCGTCACCAAGGGACTGAAGCGCGGGGCACCTTACTTATTAAGGGCTATCACTTAAGTTCACCGCCATCCCCAGGGGATTGGCTGTTCATTGGCTGTTCATCACGAACACATAGCCTAAATTCTGGTCTACAGACAGGAGAGAATTGGGAAATGTAGGGAGAGTAATGGTTGAGAACTCACTGGAAAAAAATAAGGAGAGGCGGGTCATTATGAATATATTTCTGAAGTTCTGCTTTTTCTATCCATTACTTTCTGAAAGGAACTTGAAGCAACACTAATTATCTCTCTCTATTAAGTGCTTTATCTAGTCCTCTCTAATTAAATCGTGGTTATTTGGGACAGATATAAGAAGGCTGCTTTTCTTCTTCTAGTTATATCTGTAAGTATGTACTCGGTTTAAAAACTCATTCTGTTTAAACTTACTGTCTAGTTTTAGACTGTCCAATTAAGTGAAAATATCAACACCTTTTGAGACCATCCCAAATCATTATGAATTTATCCTCGGTTATTGGAATTGAGTTCTGGAAAACATGGACAATCCTACATGAACTTTGCTGATACATACCAGTCAGCCTGTTATTTCTTAAGGTGCGAGGGGGATTTTAAAAAGATTAGGTCACTAATAAGCTATGACCCCTCTTTTATTTTTGTTATGGACACAATATCTAAAGATTAAGTCCTGGACATTCTACACGAGGCAGTGCCAAAGTGTCCTCTTTGTCAATACCAAGTTTACTGCTAAAAATGCAAGATTTCAGAACACATCATCAAGAAACAAAATATGTACCCTTGAATTTTGTGCCAAAGTAGTTTGATAAATCAGAATTTATTCACTAGACTATAATTGCTGTGATGATATGATTTGATTTAGTTTGTTGCCATATCTCTAGTACCTGGGATTATTTTGGCACAGAAAAGGCGGGTGAAAAGTTGTGAAATTAATAAATGAATTTAGAAAAGACAAACAGCCACAATATTATCATTGATACACAGAATCGCAAATTTGCCTAGGAAACAAAGAACATTTTTTTGAGGGGGGGAATGTGAGATACGCCATAATTTGTATTTTAAAAAATGAAACTAAAATATTGGCCTGGCATGGTGGCTCACACCTGTAATCCTAGCACTCTGGGAGGCTGAGGCGGGTAGATTGCCTGAGCTCAAGAGTTTTAGACCAGCCTGAGCAAAGCGAGGCCCTATCTCTAAAAAATATCTGGGCATTGTGGAGAGTGCCTATAGTCCCAGCTTGGGCAAGAGGATCTCTTGGGCCCAAGAATTTCTGGTTGCTGTGAGCTATGATGCCTCGACACTCTACCAAGGGTGACAAAGTGAGACTCTGTCCCCCCGCCAAAAGAAACTAAAATATTACTAGAAAGTGAAGTTTTTAAGTTTTTTTTAAACTATGCCCAAGGAAAACTTAACTGTGGCTCGTTTAATACGAGCAGTCTGCAGATTACAAACAAGATAGGTTTTGTAGGTTTATTCGTAAGTTGAATTTATATTTAAGTTGGAATAGGTACATTTACCTATTACTTGTAATAGCCTTTGTTTCTAAGTGCAAGTTGTACATCAGTCAGATGTTTGTAACTTGGGGACTTACTGTAATGGCCTCTTAGATATGTGTGAATTGTCTTTTAAGTCAGATGTTTCTAACTCAGGGAACTACCTGTAATATATACCTTAGGAAGAGTAATGCATTTTTATAATAGGATAATATTTAAGTTATTAAAATGGCATCAGAACTAATATCATCCAGAAAGTTACAGCCATGGGCCATGAGGTCAGAGCAGAGTGTGCTGAGCACCAGGGGAGGACAGATGCTGACCGCTGTGCTGTATTAAGTATCTGGTCCTCTAACACCTGTCCCTGGAGCTCTGCAGTGGCACTGAGGTGTGGAGAAGAAGGAGATTGTCCTGCAAACTCAAAGGTCTCGTAATTAGGCAAAGAAGCAGATTTGTGGGTGTACATGTGCCTAGGCTAGATCTGGAATGCAGTGTGGACTGAGGGTGGGCGGGCAGCATTGTCAGAAGGAAGAGGGGACACACACACATCTGCATTACAGAGAAGCAGGCTGAATGGTTTTCAAGGGACCGTGGGCACAGAGGCCTTCTGACATGGAGGATGGGGAGGAGGGTGACTCTGTCTTCATTTACTGGGGCTGTCATAAGCAAATAGCACTGGCGGACTTACACAGCAGAGGTTTACCTCTCCATGTTTCGGAGTCGGGAAGTCAACATGGCAGTGCTGGCGGAGAGGTTTCCCCTGAAGCCTGTCTCCTGGGTTCGGGGTGGCCGCCCTCTTGCTACTCCCACATATGGTCCTCTCTGTGCAGGCACATCTCTGGTGTCTCTGAGTGTCCTAGTCTCCTTTCCTTATAAGGACTCCAGTCAGGTTGGATTAGTGCCCGCCCTATTGGCCTCATTTTAATTTAATCACCTCTTCAAAGGCCCTGTCTCCAAATACAGTCACATTCTGGGATACTGAGCTTTAGGGCTCCCACATATGAATTTGGGGGGGAACAGGATTCAGTCCATACCAAACTGTGAAGGAGCAGTTCTCAAAGTGTAATGACTTTACACTTGGACCCCTGGAGGTCTCCAAGTCTCTTTCAGGGGGTCTGCAAAGTCAACATTGTGATGTTAATTGCCTTTTTCACTGTGTTGACATTTGCACTGATGCTGCAGTAGCCCCAGGGGATGGATACACCTGTGGATGCCTTGTCATGAATGGCAACTGTGGTGTCCAGGGGTACTAACAGTACTGGTATTCTTCACTGCCACTCACCATGGGTTAATTAAAAGCCAGTTTTACATAAGAATGTCCTAATAAAGCAGTAACTGTTAATTTTATAATTTGAGCATGTCTTTGAATATTCTGTATGACGAAACAGAAAGTACCCATGAAGCACTTGGGCTGAGCGTGGTTATTGTAGGAAAAGACTTGTACCATGCTTTGCATTGCAAACGGAACTGCTCTCTGCATGGACCACTTTAAAGAGCTACTGGCAACTATGATGGTTCAGACTTGACTGTTCCGCAGACTTTCTCTTGACAATGAGCCAAGTGACTTTGGTACTTTAAGGAAAAACAGCTGAAAGCAATTGTCTCTTTTGAGCTTTTATGCAAAAAATGGACTTCTGAAGATCTTGAATTAGGCATCATGAGTTTGACAGTTTCCCAATACTTAAAGGTTTTTCAGATGAGATCAGTAGTTTTATGAATGAATGTGACTTTTTGATATTAGATAATAAAATTATCTAATATAAATACTTAGAAGATCTAAATATAAATAATAGAAAATAAAAT
>NW_003852422.1:13317749-13330851 GCF_000181295.1 Otolemur garnettii | reverse complement strand
AGTTACTGCGTGACGGAAATTCATGCACAACATGGATTCACGTAACCAATTAGGGAAATTTCACTTACCCAGTTTCGGATTCCACATTGCAACGCGACTACTTGGCTGCTTGTGGTGAGGTTTCGAAGGCTATCCACAATCACAAGAAAGGCTATGAAAATTCTCCTGTCTTTTCCAAATCCATGATTGAATGAGGTCAGATTTTTTTCCCATATTTAAACTGAAACTCCGTATTACAACATACTGAGTGAAGAAGTAGATGTGAGAATCCAGCTGATATGTATTAAGCCTGGTCGTAAAAACAGCTGCAAAAATGTGAAACTGCCAGTTTTCTCACTAAATGGTTTTGTTCTGGAAAATACAGCTATTTTTCACAAAAAAATGTGTTACTTATATTAGTATATGTTGACATTGTTATTGCTTTTAAATAATGTAATGAACGTTTTTAAAAATTAACAATAAATAATTATAGCAGTATAGAGCTGTGATTCACATAACCAAAGCTCTTTGGAGTCCCAATAATAACTTTTTTTTGCAATTTTTGACTGGGGCTGGGTTTGAACCCGCCACCTCCAGTATATGGGGCTGGCACCCTACTCCTTTGAGCCACAGGTGCAGCCCCCTCAAATAATAACTTTTAAGGGTATAAAGAGGTCTTGGGCAGTGCCTGTGGCTCAAATAATAGCAGAAAATTAACTGAGATTACAAGCAATTTCAATTGAGCAAGGGCATCAGCTAGTCTGCCTATTGTGGGGCCCTATCACTATGTGTTGGTTCCTATCACTGTGAACCTTGGTGCCTGGGCCTGTTCAGATAGATCTGTAGAGTTTTCCAACACAGTCACCACGTATAGACTCTCTATATTGTTTTGCATAACCTAGGAACAGTGTACATTGCTGGCTTCAGAAAGACAGGAAAAAGTGACCCTGAGGTGGGCTCTAAGAAGGCAGGAGATGAGATGTGTGTCTTCTTCACTGATGTGCCTTCATGCCTGCGACCATCTCTGGCTCATAATTGGTTCTCAGTAGACTTATCCCATAAAGGAATGAATGCCATGCCAACTTTTATATACTATGAATAATAATAAGTCATTAATTGTGTGGTAATGAGTAACTAAAACTAGTTTAGAAACTATAAAACCTATGTTCAAAGCATAAAATATCACCTTGGTTGTTAAGCTATTTACTATAAATTTAGAACAGAGATGATTACACAAAGAGAATCACTAGGTGCTAAGAAAGACTCTCTCTTTCTTAGATCACTCATGCGCTGGAGTGATCAAAGAGCTGGGATATGAGGTAGGATGAGAAAAATAGCAGAGGGAAGCCCCAAATCTTCACAGTGAGGAGGTATGAGAGATAATTTGATTAGAGAGAACGGGATGAAACTGTGAAAGACCTTAACAATTACGTAACTGAACCAAAAATAATTTAAAAACTTGACCTGGAAAAGAACTTAAATACTATTCCGTCTCATATCACTATTTTGGAGAGGGGCAAACTGAGGCCAGGGGACAGGTGACTTGCCTAGAGGCACATGTCAGTTTGTGGTAGACGGGACTTCTGACTCCCAGAAAAGACCATCCCTCCATTCGTTCTTGCCTCACGAAAACTTGGGGCCTGCTACAATGAGCAATCTACCACGATGGTCCGTCTGGACATCCACAGAGGGACATTTACTCCACATCTGTTTCTTGGTGGCTGGTGGAGTACAGCATCATTTCAGGAACACCCTCCTATACTAGGAACGTTGGAAGACCTATGAGCTCAGAGAGAATAC
This sequence comes from Otolemur garnettii, assembly GCF_000181295.1. Lineage (NCBI taxonomy): Eukaryota > Metazoa > Chordata > Mammalia > Primates > Galagidae > Otolemur > Otolemur garnettii. The sequence continues at coordinate 13,329,072 of NW_003852422.1, read as the reverse complement.
CTGTTATCCAAGGTTGAAGTCCATGACTCCAAGTGCCAGCAACAAGATTGGAAAGGAAGAATTAAATCTGAAATTTGACAATTAGTAACAGTTGGGAACTGAAATAAAGAATTTGGAGCACTCAGATGTCCTCCACGGCTTCAGACTCCTGGAAGGAAGTTCTGGCAACACCTGTTTGAAGACAGTGGTGGGAAAACAGCTAAAGGGTTTTCTGCCTGCACCTTTTTAACAAGTTATAATTCTCTTTTTTCTTCATGGCATCCTTGGCCTGAGATTCTTTGCCATAATCCTTAACTACTACACAACTGCAACCAACCACTTTACTGGGTTCCCCTCTCTGTTCATTTTACAGAGGTCGGCCCATTCCCCTGGTTTCTGGTTGTCATCAGAACCTTAATCAGGTTGATTTGGTGTTCAGCCCACAGGGCCTTCACCAACTTGACATACACAGCCTCATCACACTTGGATGCAAGCCCACAAAGATGGGCTTGGGGCTTGTCTAAGGCTTTGGCAGCTTCGCAGGTTCCACATGCCAGGAGGAATGAGGGCCGTCTTCAGCACCTCTTGTACAGAGGTGTTAAAGTCCATTACACCTCCAGCAGCAGTGCCTTTCTCTGCCATGGCAGTGGGTTACAGGTGAAGCTGAATCTTGAACGCACTGCTCTGGTTATGGTAGAGAAAGAGCCTTTTTTTTTCAACGTGGTGATCTGTATAATCTCAAGCTGGCAGCATTCTGTACCTCCATCCCGGCACCTGTTCTCTCTAATCATACTTTCCAATAGAATACAGTCAAAGAATGAGAGAAACAAGAAGGCAATATTGGATTAAGGAGAATTTAGTCAGGAATCACACCAGGCATTCTAAAAGCAAGTAGTGGTGAGGTTTGGACAGACAGTGTTTGGTATCATCTGTGCTCCTGAGCGGATGTCAGGAACAGATACCACCAGATACTGGAATGGCTTGATGACCCTCCTGTCATGTTGTCAGTGGGCCAACAGTCCCACTGTTATAGTGCCTATGTCATTCACCTCAGTTCATCTTGTCATATGGGTGTTATAGCATCTGAAATCACCATTAAAAGGGTGAGTATGGTAAAATCAGATACTTTCAGAAAGAGATAGAGAGACCACATTTATATAACATTTAATTTTTTTTTTTTGAGTCAAGTTCTTGTTCTGTCATCTAGGCTAGAGTACAGCAGCTTAATTTTTTTTTTTTTTTTTTGGCCGGGGCTGGGTTTGAACCCACCATCTCTGGCATAGGGGACCGGCACCCTACCCTTTTGAGCCACAGGCACTGCCCATTATTCTAGTAAACATCTAGGCTCAAACAATCCATCTGCCTCAGCCTCCCAAGCAGCTGGGACTATAGACACCTGCCTCCATACCCAGCTCATTGTTTTTATTTTTATATTTTGTAGAGACAGGATCTCACTGTGTTGTCCAGGCTGGTCTTAAATTCCTGGTTGTAAGCAATCCTCTCGCCCCTGACCTTCCAAAGTGCTAGGATTATAAGTGTGAGCCACCATGCCTGGCAGCTTTATTATTTTTTAAAAGACAAGGACTTACTATGTTGCCCAGGCTGGACTGGAGCTCCTGGGCTCCTCCTGCCTTACCCTTCTGAGCAGCTGGGATTATACACACAAGCGTATGCTGTCATAATTCTTCTCTTTTATTTGTTATTATAATTATTAGAGAATAATTTTACCTAGTTTATAAATTAAACTTTATTATCACTATGCACATATAAGAAGAAAGTATATTTGTATATGGAGCTCAGTCCTATGCAGCTTCAGGGATATACTGGAGATCTTGGGATGTGGTCCCCAAGGATAAGGGGACTGCTGGACATTGGGAGGATGAAGAATAAAGACAAATGCTCATTAATTTCAAGGAGAATACATTGCATGAATGTTTTGTAAAGGTTTTGAGGAAGACAGTGGGGTGGCTCTTCTGAATCGTTGCCTTAGTTCTATAGTCACTTAATCCCTCAATGCTGTTATCTGCTTTGGAGATGACATCAAGGGGATCTTTAAGCAAAAACAAATAAAACCCTTTATTATAACTCCCATTACCAAAGGAGTATTGTCCAATAGTCAACTAATAAAAAGGGCATTCTAGAATAATTAGAATAATCCTTTCCATGCAAATTACACTTTTCATTCTAACCCTGACAGTGTGCATTGCACAGATCATTGCATTGGATTTTGTAATTTTTATAAACCTTATTTTTGGATACAAATAGGTTTGTGGAACATTCAGAGTTTAGCAGAAGTATTGGAGATTAGGAAGGCAATGTGGTAAAGAAAAATTTTAAATCTATGGCGTTATTCTGCTGCCAGGCATACTGAAACATATAATTAATTCTTGGGCTTATTTCCATCTCCTTTTATCAGTACAAGATTCAGTCTAGATTGTACTGAGGGTTCCTTTATATGCAATATTTAGGTAAGAACCTGGTGTTTGCCTTGTCACGTCAACTAAGACAAGAAGATCTACAGTCACACCATCCAACATAGTAGCTACCGACCAGATGTGGCTATTCATATTTAAATTTAAGCAAATTAATATGAAATAAAACTTAAAATTCACATCCTCCTTCTCACCAGCCACATTTCAAGCACTCAATAGCCTCAAGTGGCTAGTGGGTACCATATTGGACAGTGCTAGAGAATATTTCTACTGTTAGAGAAAATTCTGTTGAACAGTGGTTATCTAGAAGATAATTTGTGGTTTTCACTTTTAAAATGTATGGCCATATAGCAATCATGCTTGATTTTTAAAGAATGTTAATAATTTGAAAACTTAATTACCCGAATGAATTTTAGTTTGAGAATTCTGGTTTTGAATTCATGCCTTTAAAGTAACTAACATGATTACGGCAAGAGCATTTATTTTCAGAGCAGCTGTCTTCCGAGTAGCTTATTTTACTCTGCCAACATTCATTTATTTGTTTTTAAAAAATCTATTGAGTGTCTTCTGTGGGCCACGCATTCTTCTGGGCTCTAGGACAGAAGAAATAAAAATCTCTGGCCTCCTGGAGCTCATGCTGTACCCAGTAGGGTGAGAGGCAAATAACATCTCTGCTTTAGGGTGAGGTATTGTGTGCCAAAGCAGCAAATAAAATGAGAATATTCTGATTCTTAGCTTATTGCAAGGCAAATATTAAGAGTGCAATTTCTGATTTTTCTGATTTTAGGACATTTTCCTCATCAACAAGGAAAAGGCCTTGCAAATAATTTAAAAATATTATTTCTAAAATACCCAAGGTGTGTGAGGATCTTCAGCACATTGTCCAATGTCACTGTCTTCCTTCATAGAAGTCTAGGATCTCCAATTTAGCCTCTTCTATTCCACCTTTCTTCCACATCTACCTAAGTAACCGTTTGGTTCCTGGCTAAACACTTTGGATGGCAAATGAGTATTGCTCTATGTCACCATTTGAATATAACGTTCCATTCAATGAACATATCGTGATTTATTTGAGCCCTTACTGTCAAAAGTTTATGTTGTTCTAAATGTTTCACTATCATAACTGATACTGTGCAGAATGTCCTTGTATATCATATCTTTGCAAAGCCGATTGAAAAACAAAATCTAGAAGTGGAGTTCTTGGGTCAAAAGTTCTGCATGTATTTAAAGATTTCATATCCAGTGCCAAATTCTGTTCCAGAAAAACTGTACCTTTACCCTTAGTCCCGCAGTAGTGAGAATGACCTTCTCCCCAAGCCCTCACCCAGGATACCGTTCTTAGGAGAACCTTATCTTTTCTCTATTTTTTTACTTACTGGTTCTTAGCTTGTCCCAGGGATAAGCTTTCTGGTTTTTGAAAAAAACTGTCATGTCCCTCCCAAACTTCACCCTTCTTTAGACTTAACAACCTTCCAATATGGATTAATAAATTATCGTCAATCTGGCACCTGCAGGATCAATAGTTTTGTCCTTGATCTTTCATTGCTCAGCATTCTAATAGATGACCCAGAGGAAGCTATAAAACCATGCTTGAAAATTCTCCTCAACATTTATTCAGTGCCTACAGATGCAGGGCACGATATGTTGTGCTAAGGTCATCAGTGCAAATAAACCTCTTCTCTGCCTAGAGGACTTTATGGAAAGATCTAGACCCAGAAAACAGACAGGCTTGGACACAGTGATCTCCAACATGGCACATTGAACAAGTGTAATCTTTGTTATGGAGGCCAGTGCCAGGCCAGCAGACACCAGCCTCCCACCCCTAACTTTTCATAGGGCTGAGGCACACCAGCTGGGAGCCTCTGCTCTACTCAACAAATATTTACCCAGCACCTCTGTGTGTTGGGCTCTGTTCTCCCAAACATGAATTATTTTTAAAGTGTCATGCCCTTGCGTCCAGCAGAGCTACCAGCAGAAACACCATTTCCAGTGCACTCAGACACAAGTGGCCTCTGGCTTGACCATGGCTCTCCTGCCTCAGTTATTTATTTTCTCTGACAATTTCCCCAAGAGGAACTTTTGACACTCTAATAGAAAACCAAATGGAAGAGTTTTAGGGCCCAAACTCATTAACCTTCAAAGGAGATGAGCTGCTCCAAATCCTTCTGAGGGGGAAACAAGACAGTGCCTAAGGAAACACGTAAGAGGACGATTGCAAAAGTTTGCTGTGAAATATCCATTAATTGGAATTGAGAAAGAAGTGCTCAGAACGCTAAAATGGTCAGCACTGGGTGGCTGAGCAATGGTTGGGTTTTTTTTTTTTTTTATTACAAATGATTATGAGGGTACAGATGTTTAGGTTACACTGTTTTCACTTCTAAGGTAAAGTTCAGGTTGTAGGTGAGCCCTTCACCCAGGGGCGTTTTGAACACCCTCACATCGTGCACCTTATGTGAGATCCCACCAATTACTTTTATTTTGTTATTAATATTAAAAATCCAGAAATGTCTTCTAAATGATACCCTGAGACCAGCTACCCCCATTTATTCCTGTACTATAAGAGCCCAGGTCTCAGCTTCACTTTATCCTCAAAATATGGGATTGCCACGTGTACCAGGAAACCTTTCGATCAGACGGGACTTGAAATAAGAAACAGTGTCCCTGCTCTGTGGCCTCCCAGGCAGCTGTGCTGGCTCAGCCAGATGGACCCAGAAGCTGTTATCAGACTTTGAACTGTTAGGTATTGGATGCCAAAATCAATCGTCCTTCTTTCCAAAGAAGGAGAAACAGCTCATAGTTTAAAGAGTGAAATAATGAGAGGTACCTTTTATTTCAGATATATACGTTTTAATCTTCGGAGTGATGCCTGACGTTTTTTTTTTTTTTTTTTGATGTCACAATTGCCTGTGGATTGTGATTGGAGCAGAGTGGTTGATCTTTGCCTCCCACGCATTTTATGAACCATGTCCCATTCACTAGAGCTATCTATCGCAGTTTATCAGGGCTGGCTCCACCTTCCTCTGGCTCGCCTTTCCAAAATTTTATGTCTAAAAGGAAGAGAAACACTGTTCCTGCCCTCCCTCTCCCACAAAGTCAATGCCATGCAGGGTTATCAACATACTAGGTCTTTATTTTCCAGATCAAGCTCTTTTCAGACATCCTCAAAACAGCCACCCACTGGCTTCCCTGTGCCCAGAGGGAAGGGTAGCAAGATCCACTCGGAGATGGACACGAGAAAAAGGCCCTTGCAGTCCCTGGAAGTGGGCCGGAGGTCAGTGCAGCAAGAAATTCTAAGACTGTGGGCTGAGCATATATACTTGGTGAAACCTTTCGACCTGTGGGCTCCTTGCCCTGTGATAAGGCACCAGGCAGGGATGGGCCAGTGGTGGCCCCTAAATCAAAAAGCCCGTCTGGACACCTTGCTATAGGTCTATGGTGCAGGCTCAGCTAAGCACATGTGTACACACAAACACACTCGCTCTTTTTCTTCTTCCTTATCTCCTCTTTTTAAATTTAATTTTTTTTATCGAGATAGTTGTAGATTCACATGCAGTTGTAAGAAATGGAGTGCTTGGCCATGTTGGCTGAGTGTCTGCACACATGCATAAAAGGCACCTCATGAAAGACAGGAAAGGGAGATGGGGTAAGCCAAGGGTGGGGTGGCAAATTCTAGGTTGGAATCTGCCCTCTGTGTCATTACTGAGTTATATTTATCAAGGCAGGATAATTAATGGTTTGGTTTGTTAGCTTGACTTACAATCGATTTTTTTAAGAGACAAGATCTTGCTCTGTTTCCTAGGCTGGATCACAGTGAGGGAATCATAGCTCACTACAACCTCGAACTCCTGGGCTCAAGCCATCTTCTGCCTCAGCTTTCCTAGGAGCTGGTACTGCAGGCGTGTACCACTGTACTGGCTAATTTTTTTTTTAATTGTAGAGATGGTGTCTCATTATTGTTTAGGTGATCTTGAACTCCTGGTCTCAAGTGATCCTCCCGCTGCAGTCTCCCAAAGTGGACTATAGGTGTGAGCCACTGTACCTGGCCATAAAACTTTTAAATATTTAAACATATGGGCTATAGGCCTCGCTTCATACTTTTGCCCCACACCACAGCAAAGGTCAGGGTATGCCTGGGACTGGCAGTGGGCTTATTCTTAGGTGAATAGCCCCTACAGATAGTCCAAAGTTTCTGAAACCTAACTAGGACCTTCTAAGGTCCCTGAGAAGGTGCTGTTCCTCCCACGGAAAGCCTTCTAAAAGTTAATGACTAAAGAAAGGCGCACACTAGGATCTCTGAGAATGCTGTGTGAGCTACCGGGGTTCAAGGAAAGATTTTCTTGGTAAGAGTAAAATGAAGAACTCTTGCTTCCTTGGAAGCATTCAGTAAATGTCTCTTTATTCTTGTTCTTCTGGGATTTCCATTAGCATCATAGTAAAATTTCTCTTGGAAAACTTCTTTATGCCTTGGCTGAGCTGAGAGGCTCAGGGGAATGTGGGCTTGGGTGCCTACCCATCTGAGGAGCCCAGAGCTCTGGGACCCAGGGACAGAGCCAGCAGAAGCAGGGCAGGTGGAGTCATGGAAATATTTGCCACTTCGGCTACCTCGCCCTTATACAGGATTGACAAAGGACCTGGCAGCTTCAGGAAGGCAGAGACTGTTTCTGTCCCATCCTAGTGCCTTCACATGCAGGAGGCTCTTAGGTAATGTTAGTTGAATAAATGAACAGATGTTATACTCTAGCATGGTATACATAATAACCCCCCAGTAAATTGTCATATAAGTAATTTATAATATTTTGTTTATGAATTTAAGACATTTTAATTAATATACATATCATCAGTGTTATGATTATCTAAATAACAGAAACATACATAACAAAATAATAATAATAAACCAATTGTTAATTTTATTAAACTATTTAAACAATTTTATTGAATTTATTTAAACTAAATTTACTCCTACAAAGTTCAACCATCTTGTCTAACAAGAGGGAAAAGCAAATTGTTATGTGGCAGAAATTGAAAATAGGGGGATGATTTTCAATAGTTTGAAGCAAGTACACCTAACTTCTCTGGTTTCAACGCACAGCACCACGTTCTGAACTGTTTACAGTGTACTTGAGGGATCTGCCCTTCCTCACGATGTGTAACTCACATTTGCAGAACGGGTTCATCCACCAAGATAATAAAAACCATTGCTTTGAGGACAGCTCTGCCAAGTAAGGCTGCCTAGGCTGCCTCTACTTATATATTTATTTCAAGTTCTTGAAACTAGACTGTTGTTTCAGTATATGTTTGTGATATTTGTGCTAAATGTTAACAGCTCTACCCTTGTATCAAGTTTACTCAACGCTACATATTTTGGCCAAAATGTATTGACATGCCACTGACCATGCCCCTGTGTGACACAGGACACAGGCCATTCATTCTTATCCAAACTTAGTAAAAATTATAAGTTCACTTGCTACAATTGAGGGGCCAGAGATAAATTGTTCGTCTATAGCTGATTGACAAAGGTACAAGACAATATAATCGGTAAACCATTGTCTTCTAACAAATGGTGCTGGAAAACTGGATATCCACATGCACAAGAATGGAGCTGGACTTCAGTTTTACGGCACATACAAGAATTAACTCAAAATGGATCAAAGATTTAAATTTAGAAGCTGAAGCTGTAAGACTAAGAAACACGGGAGTGAACCTCCGTGACCTTGGGTTTGGCAACGGATTCTGAGAAATGACACAAAAGTACACACAACAAAAGATGAAATAAATTAGACTTCATAAATATTAAGCATGGTGTGCATCAAAGGTCATCATTCAGAAAGTCAAAGGACAACCTAACACAATGGGAGAAAATATTTGCAAATCGTAAATCTGATAAGGGACCTGTTACCAGGATAGCTAAAGAAGTCTTAGAACTCAATAACAAAAAAGACAAATAAATTCCAAAATAGGCAAAGGAGTTGAATAGACATTTCTCAAAAAAAGATATAACAACATTCCAAAAGCACATGAAAATACATTCAGCATCATTAGTCATCGGAGGACTGCAAACCCAAACTGTAATAAGATATACGTCATGCCCACAAGGATGGCTACAACGTGGGGGAGAAAATGGAAAAAACAAGTGTTGACGAGGTTGTTCGTTGCTGGCGGGAATGTAGAGTGATATAGCCACTGTGGAAACAGTTTGGGGGTTCCCCAAAGAGGTAAACACGGAATTATTATGTGATCCGGCATCCTAGGTATGAACCCCAAAGGACTGAAAAAAAGTACGCAAACAAATACTTGTGCAGGAATATTCCCACCAGCCAAACATGGGAATACCCCACATACCCATCAAGAGATAAATGGAGAAATAAAATGTGGTATATACAATGGAATATAATTCAGCCATAATATTAAAATGCTGCTTGCTTCATTCTGCTATGTGGACGAACCTCAAAAAACATTATGTTAGGGGAAGGAAGCCTGAGGCCAAGTTTCCCCTGCTGTGTGATTCTGTTTACACAACACATCAAGAAGAGGCAAATCCAGAGTGACAGAACACAAATTAATGGTTGGGAAGAGCTTAGGAGAGGGGTTGTGGGAAGTAACTTAACATGCAAAGGAAATCCATGGGTATAGGCTTCCCTTTTGAGGTGATAAAATAAAAAATGTTTTGGAACAAGATAGAGTTGAGTGTACTACATGCAACTGAATTCTATATGGGCTGAGCATCCCTAACATGAAAATCCAAAATCCTAAAGTCTCCAGAATCCAAAACTTTGGAGGCCAACATGACATCACTAGTAGAAACTTCCACACGTAAGTGCTTAACACGAACTTTGTTTCATGCACAAAATTATTAAAACTCTTGTATATCTTCAAAGGGCTACGAGTATAAAGTGTATATGAAACATAAATGAATTTCATGTTCATATTTGGGGCCCATTCCCAAGATATCTTATTATGCATAGGTAGATATTCTAAAATCTGAACACATCTAAAATCCAAAACCCTTCTGGTCCCAGGCATTTTGGATAGGGGATACTCAGTCTTTACTTTAATATGGTTGATTTTATTTTACGTGAATTTTACCTCATTAAAAACAATTTTTTTTTTGAGACAGAGTCTTACTATATTGTCCTCAGTAGAGTGCTGTGGTATCGCAGCTCACAGCAACTTCCAAATCTTGGGCTTAAGTGATTCTCTTGCCTCAGCTTCCCAAGTAGCTGGAAGTACAGGCACCTACCACAATGCCAGGCTATTTTGTTGTTGTTATTGTTGTACTTGTCATTGTTGTTTAGCAGGTCCGGGCCAGGCTCAAACCTGCAAGCCTCGGTGTTTGTGGCTGGTGCCCTACTCACTGAGCTATGGGCGCCAAGCCAGTAAAATTGTTTAAAGTAAGAAAAAAATAACAACCACCCTTGCCCCTCTCCCAGATACCAAGCTGGACCCCAGGACCACTGCTGTGGGGCCACCTCTGTGGGAGTGAGCAACTGTTCCCACAATCACTCAGGTTAGTCCTTCAGCACCAAGCTGGCCTGGAGGGGTCAGGGAGCATGGTCAGTTCCTGTCCTGCCACTTACTGGGGTTTTACAAAAAGTCAAACATGCCAGGATAGTTTCTGATCCCCTGTGTCCCTTCCTCCCAGTCCTCTGTTGAGCAGTTCATACTCAGAACTGGTTATATAACTTGCAGAACCCATGTAAAATAAAAAGGTGGGATCCTCTGTTAAAGAAAATTGAGAATTTCAAGATGGAATGGCAGAACATTTAGGGCCCTCCGAGCACAGGTCCTGTCTGCGTGGGTCATATGCCTGGTGATTCCTTGTCCCTGTCTCCTGGTCTGTGTTCCACTGCTGCTTTATTGCAATTAGAAGATGCCCTCTTTGAAGGTGATGCCACTCAGCTGTCCTCACACAGCCATTTTCTGAAGCCAGACCAGCTGTGTGTCCTCCTGGCCTGTCCCCTCTCAGAGCCTCTCTCACTTTGCTGGAGACTTAGCTTGCCTGTGCCCTGAGCTTCCATATTTAATCCAGGCTGACATGTCCTGTTACCTCTATTTTCACAGATGAGTGAACTCAGAGAAGGTAAGCAACTTCAGCAAGGTCACACAGCTAGTTAAGAATTTTATTTCAAGCACAAATGTGGCTTTAGAAAATAGACAACCTTTATCAGTTTTACCCTTGGTAGTTATTGGCTTCTATGTAGTTAACCTGGTAGGACTCCGATAAGAACAGGATTTTTTTTTTTAATAGCTTTGCTGGCTAAGTTTCAGTTTCGATTCATCTTCTATCACTTAGGTTTCAGTTCTGTGTCTCAGGATATTCTCTTTCCCTTTTAGTGGTATCTTCTGATCTTGTTTGTTATAATTGTTCCTTTGTGCCCTTTAACCTGATTAATGTAAACCAGTTATTCTAGGACAGATGTTCCCAAACAGGAATTTTAAACAGATTTAAAGCTTGGAACAATGCCAGTTTATTCCAGCATTGAGCAAAATGCATCTACTTCATTAGATCATAAATTTGCCCAGTAAGCTGCTTAGTATTTATGTGTTTGTGGCTTGATTTCCCTTATCTGTAATTCCTTGATAGGAAAATGTCACTAATAATTTGTGACACCCTGATTACTCCACCTTGAAGGACGCACCTGCCCAGTATTTTTGCTCCTACCTGGAGAAAGGATTGATTCAGAGCTTCCTGAGTTAAATAGCATTCTGGCCATGAAGTAGAGGAAAGGACCCCATAATCCCTTCTCTTCACTCAGTTAAGTCTCAGGTTGGCAGAATCCTAACTGGGGCCACATAAACTAGAAATTTGGGGAAGGTCTTCAGCATAGTGACCAACTGGTTAGATCACTCCTCAGACTTGCCAACAGTTATGGAAAAAAGATTGAACTATTTAGACAACCACACATGCTTCAGAC
>NW_003852422.1:13317234-13317729 GCF_000181295.1 Otolemur garnettii | reverse complement strand
CTCCCATATTTGAAATTATATTCTTTTTTATTCCAAAATGAATATATATTCAATTTGGATGATTTGGAAAAGAGAAAAAGATAGAAACAAAAAGGAAACAATCTAAATGGCGAGCCAGTCATGAGCAGATGACTCAGTGTTTCCGTATCGGCTCGTCCATTGCTTTTCTCTATTCATATTTTTGCATATTGGTTTGGCCATGTGATATAGGTTCACATTTTATATCCTGATTTTTCCCACTTACCTCATTTCCCTGTGTTGCTTCGAATTTTACCAACTACATTTACATAATGTTTTCTCACATATATGAAGTATTTCCCCCACTAACTTATTTTTAAACATTAATATTACAAATTACCCTGTTATGAACATGTTTTGCCTATGAAGATGTCTGCATATAAAGCTTTTTTATTTTTTTTTATTTAGAATTATTTCCTTAGGATATAAAGCCCAAAATAGGTGAATTAGAAGAAAAAAAGGTGGCTCGGCACCTAT
>NW_003852422.1:13314342-13316349 GCF_000181295.1 Otolemur garnettii | reverse complement strand
AAAAAAAAAAAAGAAGAAGAAGAAGGGCCTTTTAGACTGTTAGAATAGCATCACAAAGTCTGCTCATTATTAAGTTGGAAAATGCACACACAGTAGACTAAAATTTGCAAGTGATGTGGACTATATTTGTTCACTAAAGTCTGATGTACTATCTCCTGATTTATATCCAAAGTCAGACCCCATACATTCAGGTAGTTTTAGAGCTATGAAAGACCTTGGCCATCACTCAGCCCAATAGCTCCCACATCCCACATTTTGCAAAGGAGGAAGTGATCACCAGTAAAGGATTAACAGTTTTATGTCCTTATTTCTAGGACAGGGCTCCATGTGTGGTCCCTTAGTACTAATCTTATTCACTCATGTACACCATATGGAAATCCACAGAGACCAGGATCGTTTAGTGCTTTGAACAGTTTTATATTTATATGGCCTCTCTTTCACAGAAGGAGAGGGAAAGAACACAAAGCCTGGGAAAATAGAGGAGGGAAAAACTCCAAGTAAGAGTGATTATGTAGATTTATTTATTTGTTTGTTTGTGTATTTATTTAGAGACAGAGTCTCGCCCTGTCATCCTGGGTAGAAGGCTGTGACATCATCATAGCTTACAGCAATATCAGTCTCTTGGGCTCAGCCTCCCAAGTAGCTGGGACTACAGGTGTCCACCATAATGCCTGGCTAGTTTTTCTATTTTTAGTATACATGGGGGTCTTGCTCTTATTTAGGCTGGTCTTGAACTCCTGAGCTCAAGTGATCTACCCACCTTGGCCTCCCAGAGAGCAAGTTGGGGATGAGCCATTGTTCCTGGCGATTATGTAGATTCCAAGCAGTAACTGAGTTTTGAATAGCTTCAAAGTTTAGTTCCATGCCTGTATTAGGTTATTTTACGTGATAACAATTAAATGGTCTAATTAACTATTAGGATTATTCATGCCTTACATACTGAAATATATTTAAAGAAAATTCAAAAATATGATGATCATATAAATTAAACTTTTTTGTTGAGCCCTTATTACATGGAAGCCACCCTGCTATATTTTATAAGGATTACAATAAATAATAAAGATGGACGCCCAAGTAACTCAATATAACTTAAGCCAGAAGATGTACTTAGGCATTGCTTAACGATGGGGCTATGTTCTGAGAAATGCATCAATAGGCAATTCTGTCATTGTACAAATGTCATGGAGTGTACTTACACAAATCTAGATTGTATATAGCCTACTACTCACCTAGGTTATGCATGACCAAGGAGCCTATTGATTCTGGGCTATAAACCTGGAGAGCACATTACTGTACTGAATGTTGCAGGCCACTGTAACACAATGGTTCATATTCGTGTATTTGAACATTCCTAGACATGGAAAAGGTACAGTAAAAATACAATATTACAGTCTTAGAGGACCACCGTCAGCCTACTGCCCACCAGATATGTCATTACGCGGTACGTGGCTGTACATAAACACATATCTACAAATGCGGATTTGTTTGGTACAGATAATTTGTACATAACTTCTATTACCTAATCGGTGTCTCATCAAGGGTAGGCACTCAATATATGTTTGCTAAATGCATGGATGAAGGAAGGAGGAATAATAGCGTGAGGAAAGTGGCTTATTTCCAGGTGGAATGGCCACAGGAAAGTCCCGGAAAGGATAACTGTGAGTTAGTTGCCAAGGGTGGTTAAACTTTAGAAGAATTGGGAGGAGATGAGAAACATTCCAGAGAAGGAATAAAATCAATCTAAAGGGCTATTTTTGGCAAGTTAGATAAACACGTTCTCTGATGGCTAAAAATTAACTTTTCAAAAATAGATAAATGTGGTATAACCAGGCACATAGCACGAAACAGCATGAACGTCGTACAATATAAACATACACCTGCACCTTCCATAAAATTAACAGTACAGTACTGAGAGTTTCGGGGCAAGAGAAAAAAATATATTCTAAAAGGTAGCATTGAAAATAAACGATTTTTTGGGTTGGGCGCCTGTGGCTCAAGCGGCTAAGG
>NW_003852422.1:13298559-13314125 GCF_000181295.1 Otolemur garnettii | reverse complement strand
AAAAAAAAAAAAGGAAAATAAACAATTTTTTGAAGACAAAAAAAGCCCTACTTTGTTTTGAACTAAAACATGTTCCCTGAACATAATGCTATAGACTAGAACTGTCAGAGATGGAAAGTATACCATCTCCTGAAATTTCTAAGAGATATTAATGATTAAGATCACACAGCAGCAGAACACTGACGGATGCCAATTCTCTCCCTGTGTAAAAGATATGCAAGGTCAGTTCTGGGTGACCGTGTGGGGGCAAAGGCATTGCAAATATACACAGATCACTCACTTAGCATATAATATCTTTTCCACAAAGAACCTTCTGAACCCTTTACATGGCAAAAGAATTAGAGCCATTATTTAGATATTAGTTCCTATAGTATAAAGATCCAGAACCCATGTAGTTTTTATTGTAAGTTTCTTTCTCCCTTGAAAGCATTGGTGGTTTTGGAATGAAAAGGGGCCTAATCATTATTTAATACAAATCCTGAAAACTCTTTGTCAATATATAATAACTAGAACGTGAAGGATAGGAGAGGAGGGGAGTGTTTACCATGAGCAGTGATAGGTGAACCCATATATTATACCACTAGCTTTCTACATTTTGCGTGAAGTAGAAACAATATTAACTAAAGTGATTGCAAAGTTAAGGATATATATCATATGACTATAGAAAAAGAAAGTTTGCCAGAATGATTGAGGGAGAGGCAAATCCTTCCCTAAAAGCAAAAATAATATTGGAAAACATTATCAAAAAACAATCATTCCAATATTCTATAAATTGACCAAAGTTATACTACAAGTTGAAAAAAATTTATTCAAGAAAAGCCACTGAACTTCCGGCAAGATCAGTGGGAGTCTGTGGTGTTCTAGCCTGGGGCTTCTATCCATCTCCATCCCCTGGTTCCACAGTAAAATACTGCTGTCAGGGCAGAGTAGTAGGTCCTGAGAGGTAGCTGCTAGAGGGGGCTGATTTTATCTGCAGCAGAGCTTAAAAAAAACCTATGCCCAGCAGCAGTGTCAAAAGCAATAGGGATCTCAGTGGCAAAAGATCAGACAAGTCCAGTATGGCAGCTAGCCGGAGGCTGAAACACTGGTTGGGATGAGCAACATACCAGCAGACCAGCCAGAAATTTTAACGGTGTGATCTGGAGACTGAGACAGTCACGGTAGGCTCTGACACGCTCTCACATGCCCCTGAGGGTCTAGAAGATTTCCTGTGATTGTGCACATGCTCAGGAGAGAACACAGACACCCTTAGCCAGATGTGTGGGTAGCTGAATATGAGGCTTTGTGACAGTTATTAAAAGCTGGGGGTCAGGCTCAAAGGAGTAGGGCTCCAGCCCTATATGCCAGAGGTGGCGGATTCAAACCCAGCCCCTGCCAAAAACTGCAAAAAAAAAAAAGCAGGGGTGGGGAGGTAAACTTGGAAATGGCCTATATACTGTATGGGGTCTTCACCTAAACACAAATTTATCAGTAAAGGGTAGAGAAGTTTTATTAGATTTATGCCAGAGGTTGAAATTTTTTACCTTTTTTGACTCTTTGACAAGTTCCCAGCATGCCAGTACTTGCAGTAGTGACTAACTTAGTGCACCACATGATAACATGTACCCTCTGGAGGCAGACTTGGGTGAAAAATCAGACCTTGGCTATGACTTTGAGCAGTAGCATAAAAATAATTCCCAGTCACTACCATTCCAATAATGGAATGTGAGGCATTAATCAGTTAAGGTGTTTAAACATAACTTCTAACCAATTACGGGCTGACCATTAAGCTATGCCATGATGGCAACAACAAAAACAATGATAACAATAATAAAAACTGGGCAGAAATATCAGCAGCTGCATATAGTAAGGAAGCCAGATTCCACAGAATTAGTCCAGGCAAGTCACTAAACAAATAAGCAAAACAGGAACAATAACAACCTGCAGTTGAGAAGGATCAGTTTTCAAAATTGCTATCGTACATTATCTAAAATATTCAGTTTCAAGAAAAATATTATGAGACACGCAAAGAAACAGTTAATTATGACCCATACACGTTAGGAGGAAGAGGAGAAGCAGTCAATGGAGACCATCCTTGAAGAGGTGCAGATGTCGAATTTAGTAGACAAAGACCAAATATTTTCAAAGAACTAACAGAAACGATGTCTAAAGAATTAAATGAGGGTGGTGCCTGTGGCTCAAGGAGTAGGGTGCCAGCCCCATATGTCGGTGAGTTCAAACCCAGCCCCAGCCAAAAACTGCAACACAAAGAAAAAAAATGAATTAAATGAAAGGATTATAGCAATATCTCATCAAATAGAGGACACTGATGACGGGTCAGAAATTATGAAAAAGAGCCAAATGGAAATTCTAGAGTTGAAAAGCATAATGACTAAAATATAACATTTATTAGAAGGGTGCAATAGAAGATTTGAGATGGTAGAAGAAGAGTCTATAAACTTGAAATAGATCAAATGAGATCATTCATTCAAAGAACAGAAGAAAAAAGAATCAGAAAAAATGAACAGAGCTTCAGACATTTTAAGGATACCTTGTGTATAAAGGTGGAGTGGGGGTGTACGAGAATGAAAAGACAGAATGGAAGGTGCAGAGAAAATATTTGAAGAAATAATGACTGAAACTTACCAGTTTGGTAAAAAAAAAAAAAAAACTTAATCCACATAGTTAGGCAGCTTAACAAGTTCCAAACAAGACAACTACCAACATATCATAGTTAAGTACTGGTCAAATTGTTGAAAGCCAAAGACTGGTTTTGCAATCACCATTTTGAAATACTAATTTTCAGAACAAGGAACCTCACATTTTCATTTTGCGCTGGGTTCTGCCAAATACAAACAGAAAATCATGAAAGCAGCAAGAGAAAAATGACATATCATATATATAAGGGAACCTACAATAACAACTGACTTTTCACCAGAGTGAAGGCCAGAAGGCGGTGGGATAACCAAAGAGAAAACCCGGACCTGTTATCCCAGAATTTTATATTCAGCGAAACTATCCTTTGGCAATAAAGATAGTCCTCAGAAAATAAAGACTGGGAGAATTCATTACTAGCCAATTTGCCTTACAAGAAATACGGCAGGAGTCTTGGAGGAGGAAAGGAAATGACAGCAGATGCTGACTCAAATCCACATGAAGAAACAGAGCATCCAAAAGCAGTCTGTGTAAGTACAACATATACGGAACTAGCAAAGACACTATAAATGTTTGTTCTTCAGTAACTGAAAACACAACTATGTGTATATGAAACAGTAATTATAGACTGTGTTTGACTTATAAAAGACAAGGATGGGATACACATAATGATAGTGCAAGGGAGGAGGGAGGATGAAGCTCGTGGAGCAAGGAAATGCCCTGAAAAGTAACTCAATCCACGCAGAGACGTGAAAAGCACCCCAAATGGCAAAGGAGAGATTGCAATATTTTACCCTAAATATTTGATAAGAACCACTGGGCAGAAAATCAGCAAGGACGTAGAAGACTACAGCAACACTATCAGCCAACGTTACCTGACTGACACCTACAGAACACTCCCCCAGCAACAGCAAATTCTTTTCAAGCACATATGGAACATTCTACAGTATAGACCATACGCTGGGCGATAAAGGAAAGTCTCAATGAAATTAAAACAAACAAAAACGATTCAAATACCACAAAGTCTGTTTTCTGACCACAATGAAATGAAATGAAATATCAATAACGGAAGGGAATTTGGGGAATCCACAAGTAGTATTTGGAAGTTTAACCACACAGTTCTAAATATCCCAGGGGCCAAAGAAGAAAAAACAGGGAAATTAGAAAATATTTGGAACAGAATGGAGACAAAAGTATCGGAATGTAGGGGATGCCAATAAAACAGCACATAGGGAGTGTAGGAAACTTCACAGCTTTGAGCACACTTTCAGTAGAAAAGAAGAAGAATCTCACATCAATAACCTAAATTTCTATTTTAAATAATGAGGAGGAAAGTAAACTAAATCCAAAGCAATCAGAAAGAAAGAAATAAAGACCAGAGAGGAAATCACTGAAATAGGAAACAGAAAAGCAATGGAGAAAAACAATTAAACGTGGATTCTTGGGAAAAGATCTAAATGTTGGTGAAACTTTAGCTAGACAAATGAAGAAAAAAAAATCGACAAGACACAAATTACCAAAAACAAAAATGAAAGAGGGAACATCACTATTGACTTTAGAGAAATGAAAAGGATTGTACAGGAATCCTACAAATACAAATTCTTCATAGAATTTGAAGAATGAAGAATTTATGCTAACAAACATACAACACAGATGAAATGGACAAATTGCTTAAAAGATACAAATTACTGATACTCAACAATAAATAGAATATCTGTATAGACTTCTAACCAGTAAAGAAATTGAATTCTTAATTTCAAACTTTCCCACAAACTCAAAATCCCAGGCCCAGTTATTTTCACTGGAGGATTACATAAATCATTTAAAGAAGAAATAACACCATATTTCATAAACTCTTTCAGAGAAGACAGGTGGAGGGAAGATTTCCCAACTTATTTGATAAGATCCATATTAATCTGATACCAAAATCAAAGACACGAAAAGAAAACTGAAGACCAATGTTCCTCATGAAAACGGATGCAAAAATCATCAGGAAAATATTAGCAAGCTAAATCCAGCAACATATAAAAAAATTCAACATTATTATCCAGGGGGATTTATCCCCAAAATGCAAGGTTGTTTTAACATCTGATAGTTAATGCAATACACCATATGCTAGAATAAAGTACAAAAACCAAATAATCCTCTCAACAGAGTAAGCAAAAGCATTGGACAATATCCAACATCATTCATGATAAAAATTAAAAAAATCCAATTCTCAGCAAAGCAGGACTAGAAAGGAAGTTCTAGTCTAAAAAGGGGCATGTACAGCTAACGTTCATGCTCAATGGTGAAAGGTTGAATTTCTCCCCCTAAGATTGGGAATAAAGCAAGGATATCAGCTCTCACCACTTCTATTTGACATAATACTAGAAATGCCAGCCAGTGCAATTAGGGAAGAAAAAAGAGGACATAATGATCAAAAAGAAAAAGGTAAAACTGTCTTTATTTACAGACTCATGATCCTGTATGTAGAAACTTTAAAGAATGCACACACACAACACACACAACTACTGGACCTAATAAATGGGTCAGCAAAGTTGCAGGATACAAATTCAAATACACACAAATCAATTATATTTCTATATACTAGCAATGAACAATCCAAAAAAAGTTAAGAAATATATAAAGTGAAAAATTTAGCATTTTAGAAAACTCTAGTATAATATGTATTCTGTAAAAATCATTTTGTTGCAACCCACAGAAACTGTATTAAAGGGCCACGGCATTAGGAAGGTTGAGAACCACTGTATTACACTATATTCAGAAAAATATTAGAAATTAATTTTATGGTAGCTACCTGAAGGCAATGAAATTATGGCTAATTTAAATATTTTTCTTTATTAACCAAAATTTCAACAGTAAACATGTGTGTCTTTTATAGCCAGAAAACAAATGGTAACTGTTATTTTATTTTATTTTTTATTTTTTATTTTTTTGAGACAGAGCCTCAAGCTGTCCCCCTGGGTAGAGTGCCGTGGCATTACAGCTCACAGCAACCTCCAACTCCTGGGCTCAAGCGAGTCTCCTGCCTCTGCCTCCCAAGTAGCTGGGACCACAGGCGCCTGCCACAACGCCCGGCTATTTTTTGGTTGCAGCCGTCATTGTTGTTTGGCGGGTCCAGGCTGGGGATTCGAACCCGCCACCCTAGGTGTACGTGGCTGGTGCCTCAGCCGGTTGAGCTATAGGCGCCAAGCCGTAACTGTTATTTTAAACTCTTTAATTGAAAGCATTTCACATTATCTATGTGGTGTAGTGGTTGAAACACCTGTAGCTTTGGGATGGTCAGACAGGGTTTGAATAATCTCAGTCAATTTCTGGCATGAGACCTTGGGAAAATAACCTCTCAACCTCAGTTTCCTCACATGTAAAATGGCACATATCTGAAGAATGTTATGAAGATTAATGGGAACTGTGCATGAAATGGTTAGTATGATGGCGCCTAATTCAGTAATCAATCAGTAGTCGTAATTACCATTGCTGCTGCTCTGTGTAAGGATTCTCATGCTTTGCTGTAGGGAAATGATTCTTTTCTCTGGGCTGCCAGTTCCTTGCTCTAAAGTCTACAGGTCAATGGCATAGGAAACATTGTGGCCAGTAAGGATCAGGTGGAGATGGAGATCATCACTGTGACTCTGCATTATTAGAGCAGCTCTACATTTGAGTCATTCAGTTGCTACATGACATCAGCCCTTAGGGTCACTGCTCCAGTTCAAGGCAGGATATGGTAGGGAGGTGAGTTGTGGCAAAGCCATTACCAGCACTGTCCCAAACTGGGAGCAGAAGCTAAGATGGTCTGGCAGTATGGTTTCCATCCTTGCCATTTGACATCAAATGCTTGTGAGGCCTTGCAGCTAGGTTAGGTGTGGATGCACAGAGGGTGCCAAGGGAGAGATTTTAAGTCTGAATTAAGCACCGTGTGGTCATCTCCATGTGTTTGCCTGCTGGAGTCTCCAATTGAAGCCCAAAACTCCTCACAGGTCAGAAGTCAAGAAGTGACAATTTAGTCAAATTTCTTTGATCACTTCTACCCCTTCTAGTGTCATCACCCAAAGCCTTCTGATAGAACTAAAATTGTTCAGCAGGTCATTCAACTTCATTACCAACCATGACATCTATTGCAAACTCACTAATCTTATGCAGCACAATTAAATTTGAAAAACAAACTAAACTTATATGTAGATAGAGTCTTAATGTATGGACTTAGCTTACATTACTGTAAAACAAAACTGTTCTCTTGCTTTTTAAAACAGCAAGTTGGTTGAGACGTACGGTGAAAATCCATTAAAAGTTGTTAATGTTGAATGGAACATTTTAAAACCAAATATTGCATGTAAGAAAAACAAATTATTACTTGAGGTTTAATAGCAAAATAAATGTTTTTGAATATTTCAAGTATAGTCAGACTATAAAACTACTGGTCTGATGTATAGATAAGCTCTGAGATAAATGTGCTTAGAGTACATGGTTTTATTTAGAGCCTATTTGCTTAGCTTATATCCACAAAGGTCCATCACAAACTATTGATAATGAAAAGGAATACAAACTGCTCCTGTAGCACAGTGGTTATAGCTCCAGCCACATGCATTGAGGCTGGAGGGTTCGAGCCCAGCCCAGGCCTGCTAAACAGCAATGACAATTGCAACAAAAAAATAGCCGGGCGCTGTGGTGGGCACCTATAGTCCCAGCTACTTGGGAGACTGAGGCAAGAGAATCACTTAAGCCCAAGAGTTTGAGGTTACTGTGAGCTGTGATACTATGGCACTCTACCGAGGGTAGCATAGTAAGACTGTCTCAAAAAAAAAAAAAGAAAAGAAAAAGAATACAAATGTATTTGTGCATCATAAAAAATTGGCTGCTTTTTTAAATTGAATAGTTTTTAAATGAACTAAAGAAATTTGCCATTTAACAAAATTTAAACATCATTTTGTTTTGAAAGTACATTTTAAAAAAAGTAATCTATTGGCTGGGAATGGTGGCTCACACCTGTAATCCTAGGACTCTAGGAAGCTGATGTGGGTGGACTGCTTGAGCTCAGAAGTTTGAGACCAGCCTGAGCAAGAGTGAGACTCTCATTTCTATTAAAAATATGTAGAAAAACTGAGGCAAGAGGATTACTTGAGACCAAGAGTTTGAGGTTGCTGTGAGCTATGATGATGCCCTCTACCCAGGGCAACAGAGTGAGACAGTCTCCAAAAAAAAAAAAAAAAAAGAGTAATCTATTGTTTGTGGGGTTTAAGTAATAGTCATCAGTATGTATTTCCCTCTTTAATAAAGGTTTGTAAACAGCCCTTGAAGGTTGATAATTAATATTTAAAGTTGTAGAGTTCATTTTTAAAAATTATTCCAATAAGCTTTCTTTTCTTTAATAAGGAAGAACAGTATCCTTAAAATGGTATTGTTTAGGATCTAAATAATTGTTTAAGTTTACATGATGTATAAATCAAAATAATGTCAAAGACCAAGAACAGTAGTCATCATGCATAGGTGATCTTGTTTTCTCAAATTGATAAGATTCAGGGGGAGTGACCCATCTGCCCAGACCTATAAGGGACTGATAAACCAAAATGCCAATGTACGTACTTAGAACATCAAATATCCTTTTCTTGGGAATGGGTTTGATACCTGTTCCCCTGAGTATCCAGTTTTCCAGCACTATGTTACTGAGAAAAGGAGTTGCTAATCAACAGTTTATTTGCTTCTGAATCATAATCACAGTGTGAAAATTTGATGGTCTCAGATTTTTCCTGGGGGTGAGGAAAACACCCCCAAAACTGACTTTTCTCCAGGACAGAGTAGGTCTTTCTAGTGATGGAAAAGCCATGTCCTCCAGATACATGGAAAAGTGCTGCATCAGCCTTAACAAATGCTTATACTGTACTATCCACTTTTCCTATTTTAGATCCCAAGCATTAGTTAATTAAGAGAATTTAATTATAATGTACTCCACCATGATTTCACACAGTTCAGTTCCAGTGTGATTGTTTTGCAAAGTTCTTTGGGAACATTTCTGTGTGAGGGTGACCTTGCTTGGACTTGGCTATGTCTCAGGTGTCCTTTATAATACATTGACAAACTGACTCTTGGGACACCTTCAGACCCTGCAAGCCATTAAAAGTTGACACTAACCAGGTTCGTTCTCTAAGTTTTTGAAATGTCAGTGTATTGAAAACCAGTTCTTCTTTAAGCTTTTAAGCTCCCTTTATAAATCTTATTATTCTATGTTAGGTGCAGTTTTAGCGGACTTTGATGAAATGTTTTGTCTCATTTACAAAACCGGCTAATTAAATGATTTCAAATGTGTTAAATTGCATTCACATATTTAATATATTGTTTTTTATTCATCCTGTGGTTGTGATCTTCATTTTTTTCTGCTTTACTTTGAAAATCACACTACTGAAAGGTGAACTGGTACAACGGTCACTCATATACCCCTCACCTAGATTTACCTATGATTAATATTTTGCCACATTTCTTGAATTCCTGTCCATATAAATTTTTTCTGAGCCATTTGGAAATAACTTGAAGACACTATGACATTTCATCCTTCAGCACTGCAGCATGTACCTCTTGAAAACAAGGACATTTTCCTATGCAATCACAATGTCATTTTCTCATCTAACAAAGTTAGCATAATAGGTCCGTATTCAAATTTATTGACCTAGTGCTTCTCAAAATGTCTTAGAGGTCCTTCAGATATCTAGGGTCTAATCATAGATTATGAATTGCATTTGGTTGTCATCCCTCTTTAGCCTTCCTGGATCCAACAGTCCTCTGCTTATGTTTGTTTTCTTGGCATTGGTATTTTGAAGATTCGGGAGAGTTTTCTCATATTATGTCCTACCACCCAGATTTGTCCTCTTTTCCCATGATTAGATTCATTTTAAACATTTTGGTAAATAAACTACAAATCCTATATACTTCCAATGGCATCCATGACACAAGGAAGACTATATTGAGTGGCCCATTATTGATGATACTATGACCACAAGGTATTTGTCAGATCTATTCATGTAAAAGTAGCTTTTCTCCTTGTTAGCTGAGGTAATACTTTGAGAACATGTGAATGTTTCATTTCTCAATGATTTGGCATGAATGGTGAAAATGCAGGAATTATTACATTTAATGGTTGCAAAATGATATTTTTCTCATTCTCTCTACATTTTTTAGCTGACATTCTTCTGTAAAGAATTTTTTTTCTGTGTCCCCTGCATCTTTTTTTCTTTGAGAATCCTTATGGACTTGGAGCCCTTTTTATTCAAAGATACTATGCTATTCTTTTTGATATTCAAATTTAGCCAGATTGGGAAACATTGGACTATGGGATGTGGGAGCCCCTGCTCACTTGTATGTCCTTTCACAGTCCAAAGGACTGACTTATATGTCCTCTGACATGCCCTAGTCATTCTCAACTAATTGCAAAAGTATCAGATTTCCTGATTGGTTTTCTGATCAATATCTATTCATGGCTCTGGCAAAGGTATCCTCCAAGCCAGACAGGGTCTTTGGAAGAAGGCTAGAAACCTGAACAAAATCAGACTTCTTTTAGGCAAAGATGGTGGGTTGAAGCTGAGTTGACAATCAACAGCTCAGCAATTTGATACAACCACATATTTCAAAAAACATGAATCAGCAAAGTCCATTTCAGAGGCCACTGCTAGAGCAGTAGTTATTTTATGTAGCAAGCCAACCTTTAGGAACTTCGGTTCCATCTCTGCATGGGTCCCTAGAAGTCAGTGTTGTCTTTTGGGGTGGCAGTACTTGACTTTTTGAATGGTTAAACAAAAGATCTATCTGTAGAGGTCTCACAAAACCAGGGGCCTTAGTTAAGGGACTCTACTTTGGCAAGTGCCTAAAATCAGCCAATTCATTAATTTCTTTTTTTAAAGATGGGTTCTCCCTATGTTGCCCAGGGTGGAGTTTAGTGGCTATTCACTAGTGAAACTAGAATATTCCTAGGCTCAAGCAATCCTTCCACCTCTGTCTCTCCAGTAGCTATTGACTATAGGGTCATGCCACTGTGCCCAGCTAGTTTATTAATTTTTAAAATGAGCCAGTAGCCTGAGGATTTCCCAAACCAAACCACTTTAGAATCAAGTTTATTTCTGGACAGTCTCCAAAGATTGGTGGATTTCATGGTTTTTGCAACAATTTCAATGTATGAATGTGAGAATTTGACAGGCTGGTTGGCCTAAGTCCCCAATAATCTTCCTGACAAATGGAACCAAAATTCCATGAGACTCTGAATTCAATCCCATGCTAGTCTTCCAGAAGAGATGGCATATGTCACAGTACTGGGCACAGATCCCCAGGTCACCAATGGGAATACTGTCACAGCTACAATACAGATAATTTCTATCTCAAATCTCATAATATATTTTTGTAAACCTTACAAAAACTTAACTTTTTAATTATATACAATTAATTTTTCCCTTAAATTGTGTATCAATGAATAATTTGCCTATGTTTTTAAGACTTTTAGATCAGCTTTAAGTATAATCTTTAAAGTCAGTTTAATATTTAATATCTCTTCTAAAATAAAAGACTGTGCATGATCTAACTAAATTAAAATTTATTTTTGTGGTACTTCATACCCATGACAATTTAAATGATCAAAACTACAGATAAAAGTACAATGATATTAGACGTATGTGGGTCGCAGCCCCAGTACCAACAGCCTATTTCTTTTGGGAGGATCCATATGATTTTGAAGAAGGTGAGTCACTTCTCTGGTGCCAATAATTGATTAGGGTAACAGGAGTGACTCCCAGGACTAGTCTGATAATGGTGGGACATGTTTTCTCTACCCTACTAGACATAAATAAGGTTTCAAGTGACCTAGGAGCTTTTTCCATTACTTTTTTCTCCTAGAACATTATTCATTCACTTATTTATTCAACAAACATTTATGAACACGTTGTGTGCCAAATGGGAAAATTCAAAATTGAGTAAGACGTGGTCACTAACATTAAGATATTTATATTCTTAGGCAGGGCGAGGTGGCTCATATCTGTAATCCTAGCTCTCCGGGAGGCCAAGGTGGGTGGATTGCCTGAGCTCTGGAGTTTGAGACCAGCCTAAGCAAGAGTGAGACCCCTTTTCTAAAACTAGCCAGGTGTTGTGGTGGGCACCTGTAGTCCCAGCTACTTGGGAGGCTGAGGCAAGAGGATTGCTTGAGCCCAAGAGTTTGAGGTTGCTTTGAGCTATGACACCATGGCACTCTAACAAGGGCAACAAAGTGAGCGTCTGTCTCAAAAAAAAAAAAAAGACACATTTATATTTTCTTTAACATTGTATATATTATATACAGAGCCTCACTCTGTTGCCCAGGCTGGAGAGCAGTAGCACAACTATAGTTCAGCCTCCTGAACTGAGGGGATCTTCCTCCGTCAGCCCAGCTAATTTTTTCACTTTTTTTTTGTACAGATGGGATCTCACTATGTTGTCCAGACTGATCCAAAGTACTCCTCCTACTTGGCCTCTCAAAGTGCTGAGATTAGAGGCATGAACCACCATGCCTGGTAAAAAATACTATATGCTCTAATGGAAGACATGGAGATCAAGTAGGTCAATATTCACAAAGACCAAGACAACAAATTCTTGGAATAGATCAGATTGGTTGCTTCAGGATATCATCCGAAGTAGAAGTGGTTGTATCTGGGTATCTTATTTATGGAGCCAATCTCTTTATCAGTTGGCCCTGAACCATGAAGTAACCCAGTTGCAAAATGGAGGGTTACAAAGTCTCCTCCTACTAGTGTCTTACTCCAAAGTACCATGTTAACTTGAAACCAGTTTTCTGGTTACCTATGAATATTTGAACAATAATACCAAGTATATTATAGTATAGCATGGTACATGAATAATACCTATAGTTGAACAAAGCCTATAGGTATTCAAACATGGAGTTCGTTTGGTGCAAACAATGCCTCTAGGTGTAGCTCATTTTGCAAACAAAAACTTGATGACACTTACTACTATTACGTTACCTGTAATAGTAACGTAAGCATCATATGCATGGTTCTCAATATTTTCCACAGTTGTATCTGAAATAATTTGTACCAATAGTGGAAACCGAAACCAACTTGGGTAAATTATTTTGACTAGTAAGAAACCTGAGAATGTCCAGTAGCGCGTCAGGTATCTTAACAGTTGTTGCGATTGCGACATGCCTCAATTGCCACTTATTTCTGAGAGCTCCGCAAAGAGTTAAAGAGGCAAATAAAACAGCATATTGAATGTGCATTAATTACCATCTAGGGATGGCCAGGCGTGCTGGTTCATGTCTGTAATCCCAGTACTCTGGGAGGCCAAAGTGAGATTTCTTGAGGTCAGGAGTTAAAGACCAGCAAAAGTGAGACTCTGTCTCTACAAAAGTACAAAACTTAGCTGGGCATGGTGGTGGGCACCTGTAAGTCGAAGCTACTCAGGAGGCTGAGGCAGGAAGTCTGAGCCCAGGAGTTTGAGATTGTAGTGAATAATGATTATACCACTGCACTCTAGCCCAGGTGACACAGTGAAACCTTGTATCAAAAAAATAAAAAAACTATGGACAAGAGACAATAGTACTTTATGTCCTTAAAGATTTTTTTCACAAGATGTATCCTTCTATAAAAAACCAACCACACTCACCATTATCACAATAACACTGTCGGGCCCATCTGATTTAATTTTGCAGGGAATATAAACCTGTATCAGAGAATCTAAAGCACATGTTCTCTACAGGTAGAGTGGGTAAGAGAAATACCTTCCTAGGGAGCCTTATTAGAATCCTCAGGGTAATTTTTCCCAACTAAACATATCCACACCTCAGCTTGAGACCTCCAAGGGCTCCTCCTTTATAGGTACTGAAGTAGTTATTTTTTCACCCTTGCTATGTTCTCTCATTTGTGAGAAGGTGGAAAAACACTGAGGCCTGGTGTAGTGAGGAATGAACAGAAACTTACTCAGCTGATAACTAGAATCTTTAAATAACAGAATATGTCATTTATCTGTATGAGCTTTGATCACTCCATTTTCTAATGTTGGCCAATGCTAGAAGGGCAAAAGCCATTACTGATTACCAAATTGAATTCTAGTGTAAAATGTATGCATCAAGTGCTGTGGAGAGTGCATACCAAAGGGCTTCTTTGTTGCCAAAGAAAATGACCTTTTGCCTGGGTTACCTGGAAAATTCAATCTGGAAGTAAAGCATAAGATCACTACACAAGACACCAAATCTACACAGGTGACTATGAACTTGTGAATATCTGGCAAGATTAATACTATTAGTTGCCTAAAATATTTCACCCTGTGCTTTAGAGAAGACTACCAGATGAGATAGGAGCAGAAAATCCTAGAGCAGTTGAGGGTGACAGCTACAAAAGGCAAGGATTGCTAATAAAAGTCCTTATTGTAAACTACAGTAAGTCTCCTGATTGCAAATTACATTCAAAGACTATTTTTAAAAAATAGCAAATTACAAGAAAGAATGACTTCCATATGTTTTGCTAACCTCCAATGAGCTAGTTGAAAATAATTCTCCCTCTCCCCGTTTCACGGTTGAAATTGATTTAGGCTTCAATTCAATCTTTTTCTGAACTATAAATGAGCTTCTTGGGAAATAAAGTTGTGAGACAGACAGGGTCCCAACACTTTGGGAAAGAGTTACAATGTGGTTTTTATTGTTTTATACACTCCTAATGTAGTAGGACTTCTAAATTTAAAACGTTAGGATTAAAAAAAAAATCTTTTTTGTTAATCCTCAAAAGAGCTACCTGGATTTTTAAAACGTAGACTGTGTAGCTAAAGAAGCAACAGTGTGAGACGTTTGGGGAGTCTTTAAATCTTAAAAATGTAACAGAATTTGAAAAGAAACTTTAAAGCCTGTCAAGGTAGTAGCCTGTTCAATTACTCCAGTCACAGAAAATTCACACTAGCACAAGGATTCCAAATGTTTGCTAGGTACCAAACGTTATTTAGCAAACACGATTTCCAAAAGATGGACGCTTTGGTAGGGGCAGGAGGGGGCCCTTTTCCTCAACTGCCGGCTTAATAAACGAGCGTTACAGACCAGAAGCAACCGTTAGGACGGGCGTCCCCAGGGCCCAGGTGGCCTCTGCGCACCTGCGGGCCGCGCGTCTCCCTGCACACGGTGCGCCAGCTTCGGCTTGGGCGCTCGCCCCGGACCCGGACACCTGGGACCCCCAACCACTGCCAGAACCCTGCGTCTCGCCTCTCTAATCTGCTAGAGTCAACACAACCGCTCCTCGTGGTTTCAGAAGGTGGGATTTATCCCACTGCCGACTTTCAGACAGTCCAGCAGAGCCTGGAGGATGAGGACGAGCTCATCCCTGGGTTCGCGCGCTCACTTCGGAGAAGTCCCCACTCCCCGGACGCGTTCAGTGCGTTCAGTCCTGGCAGCCCGGTTGGCGCTGACGGAGGTGGAGCCGCAGCCAGTGAGAGATGGCGAAGCAGAGGGACCAGGGCCCTTGGAAAAGGTGAAATTGCCACTGCCCTCCTCATACGTGAGCCTCGCACGCTCTTCGCCGCGCTCCAGCACACCTACCCGCGGACCCACTGTCCCAGCCCTCGTCCTCCCCCATGCTGGACACGATGGGCTTCATGGCCGCGCGGAAGCCGCGGAGAGGCAGACTGCCGGTCAGCAGTTGGGCGTGGCTTCTCGTAGAAAGGCAGCCCCTGGGGGCGGGGAGAGCTACGTAACCGTCGACTGGGATCGCTGATTGGCTGAAGTGCGGTGCGCGGAGGCCGCAAGCGTCTCCGCCCGGGCCGGCCGCTCCCCCTGCTCGCCCGGCCGCTCCGTCCTCACCGGCTCGCGAGGGAACCGCTCAGGCACTGCCGCCCCAGCTCAGTGCGGACGACGGAGAGAGGGAGGCGGAAGGAGGACACCCTCGCTCGCTTGCTCCCACCCGCACCCGGGCTCCCAGAGACGG
>NW_003852422.1:13291248-13298038 GCF_000181295.1 Otolemur garnettii | reverse complement strand
CCCTCGGCGGCGCTGCGTGAACAGGAGCGGGTATACGAGTGGTTCGGGCTGGTGCTGGGCTCGGCGCAGCGCCTGGAGTTCATGTGCGGGTTGCTGGACCTATGTAACCCACTGGAGCTGCGCTTTCTTGGCTCGTGCTTGGAGGACCTGGCGCGCAAAGACTACCATTACCTGCGCGACTCGGAGGCTAAGGCCAACGGCCTCTCGGACCCGGGGCCGCTGGCCGACTTCCGAGAGCCAGCCGTGCGTTCGCGCCTCATAGTCTACCTGGCACTGCTGGGCTCGGAGAACCGAGAGGCCGCTGGCCGCCTGCACCGCCTCCTGCCCCAGGTGGACTCGGTGCTCAAAAGCCTGCGCGCGGCCCGGGGCGAGGGCTCGCGGGGCGGCGCGGAGGACGAGCGCGGCGAGGACGACGACGGCGAACAGGATGCTGAGAAAGACGGCTCTGGCCCGGAAGGCAGCGGCTCCGAGCTACGGGCCGGTGGCGGACTCGGCTTCAGGGCCCAAGAGGAGCTGCTGCTGCTCTTCACCATGGCTTCTCTGCACCCGGCTTTCTCCTTTCACCAGCGGGTCACCCTGCGAGAGCATCTGGAGAGGCTCCGCACCGCGCTTCGCGGGGCCCCCGAGGACGCCGAGGTGGAGGTGGAGCCCTGCAAGTTTGCCGGCTCCAGGGCCCAGGTAAGGCACGCTGAGCCTCTGACGCTTCACGGTGCGGTCACTGCCCTAGTGGGCTCCGCGCCCTCCCTCTCGGATGCCCTTTGACCCAGCCTCAGCCCGGCGCAGGTGGCTTTGAGTCCCCTCCATCCCCACCACCCCCACCCCGCGGCTCTCATCCCAGGAATACTCGTCCTGGTTTTCCTGGGCCCCTCAGTTCTACTCCCTCCCACCCCCCATCCCCCCCACAAGCACACACAGCCACCCGCCATAACAGAATGCTCTAGAAGTCTTCCGTGCCACAGAGTTGCTACGGAAAGCATGGACCTTCCAGTACGGGCCCCCTCTCTGATGAAGTGTTTCGGGACATTTTTGGCTTTGAGCATCTCAGCATTAGGTGCGGGGGCAGAGCCAAACGCTGCCGGAGGAATCTGTTGCCGCAGTCAAGCCTCAGGCAGCGCCTTCGCTTTCTGGCCGACCCGCGCTCTTCTAACACGTCGCAGAGCTGTGCCTTCCCCGCCGCCAGGTGCCTTAAAGGTGCGCTCCCGGCGTGCGACCTAGACTTTGGCTGAAAGGGACGTTTTTGCTGTGTGTGTGCCGGAGTTAAGAGGGGTAGTATGAAGTCTCCTGGTTTCTGCTCAGGAAGCTTAGTGTTCCCAGAAAAAATGTGATGTGGAGATTTGCAACTTGATTGGGCTGTAACGCAGGTTGTCGGGGTGAAGAAACCTCCTAGGGCGGCCTGGTTATGCCCTTTACTTCTCTGACATACCTAGCTTTCTAACGGGCCTGGTTCGTGTCTTCAGATTTGGGTCCGGGGATGTTTGTTGGGCCTTCAGACGTTAATGTTGTCTAAAAGAGTTATTTAACACATCCAGATGTAGTAGATGAGAATCTAGATGAGCCACTTGTCGCAAACATTAAAGCAATTTTTATACAGCCATGAAAGCAGTTTAATAATTTAGGCCCAACAGAATCTTTGAGGAGGACTTTTTGTAACGGAGGAGGTGGAGTAGGGTTCATGTAGAGTCAAAACTGTGTCCAATAAGATTATTTTTATGGACCACCGTCTTTTGAAAGGTATTGATTTGGATTTCATGCTTTTCAATTTTGGTAATCTACAGGATATATTGGAAAGGACTTCCCCACCTTGCTTGAAAGTTAATTCAGCTTGTGTTATCTGCTGTCATTTGGTACCCTAGAATGAAAACAGGGCAGTGTATTTCACAAATGGCTGTGTCTCCTCACCAGGGACTCAAGGAATTTGGGGGCTGGAAGGAGTTTAGAGATAATTTCTAGGCCGAACCCTGCTTTTTGTAAAGGGGCTTCTGTGAAGTGACTTAGGTTTTAGGACCCATTTTATCAAACTCAGATGTAATGCTAGTACCCAGCATTTTCCTTGGTGAATTTGAAATTTTATTATCTTCTGGTGCCTGTTTACTACTAGTATGTGTGTGGAGTGATGGTAAGAGCCCATCCCACCCTTCAGCCTACTCATTAAAATATTTCCCACAAGTCCTGTATGCTACACGGCCATTAAATTTAAAGAAGAAAGCACAAATTCAGGAGCAGCGCTTACATATTTTTAAAAATGTTCTTACAATAGCATATATTGTAAAGGTAATCTTAAATTGTAGGTCTAAAGGAAGTGTCCCACCGTGGAAAGCTTGTATCATTCATATCATTCCAACCAGGATATCTGATTTCTGACTTTGACTGCTAGGAGTCATCGTTCCTTTCTCTTTTTGTATATTTTGCTTTTAATGGGAGTGTTGAAGGGCAACATGAGGAAGGGGAGTGATGTGTGCAAACCAGAGTAATGTGATTTTTATCTTGACTGCAGTGCTTGGCCTTTTCTGGCCAATAGTGAGTGCTGGGAGGAGTGGACACAGTGAGGTTGGGCATTTCGCCATTAATTTCAGCACGTCATTACTTCTCAGGAAGTGCTCTGTGCCGTGCCCATATATCGAGGTGGAGGAATAAATGGTATAGTAGGGGTATGTGTACCACAGGTGACGCTGAAAGCTATTTCTAGACACTCGGTATGGGCAACTTTTTTCTCCAGCAGTAGTTTAGTGTTATCGTAATAAACCATTCACTTCTCATTAAATTGTTATGACCCCGTATTTCTGAACAAGTCCCCTAGCTGTGGCTTGTTCTGGCTTTGAAGACATTTTAGTGGGTCTAGTTGCTCTCGGGCTGTCAGTCCAGGGGCCGCGGGTGCGGGTGGGCTGAATTAAATCCTGATTCGCTACAGTCCAACCCAGCCCTCCCTTGGCCCTCCGCCGCCGAGGTGCACCCGGGGAAGGAGTGCCCACCTCTGAGTCTTCAGGGAGGAGCCCGGAGCTCGTGCGTCCCTCGCGTGGAGACGCCGCTGGCCTCCGGAAGGCTCCGGCGGTGACGCGCGGCCGCAGACGGCGATTTGGGGCCTGTCCCGTGGGGCTCCTCCCCTCCCCCGCCCTGCAAGATGGCGGCCACGCTCGCCGCCCACGTGACCGGCGCGCCGGGCCCGCCCTCGGGAGGGCGCCCCCTGGGCTGCGGCCGGAGAAGACGAGGGCGCGTGGGCTAACGTCTGGTGTTAGGGCCGGAGCGGAGGACCACGTGGACTGCGCTCTTTGGGGGCGCTTGGCCCTGACGGCAGCCCTGGGAAAGGCTGCGTTTTATTGCCTCTGAAGTAACGTTTTAGAGCCAATATATAACTTTATAATTGCTTGGGAATTAATTCTTTTTCTTACTACTGTCTAAATGAAGCGTTGTGGCGCTCCAAACAGCATATTCCTTTTAATTTTCTTTTTATACTATCCTATACTATACTATTCCTTCATATACTAAGAATAGTGTCGCAGGCTCTCATAAGGCTTGTATCCAGTACCTAATACGAATTAGCTTCTTAGGGGGGAAAATTGAAAAACTAATTACGTTTATAGGTAGAACATGTGTTTAAATACCGATAAATATTTTTATCTTAATTATGTGCCTTGAAGTTGACCAGGGGCAGCAACTATTAAAGATATGCTTGTACTGTAGTTAATGTTGACAGTACAAGCATATCTTTACGCTTGTACATTGAAGTGACGGGCCAACAAATTGCCACTAAAATGTACTTAGTAGGTCACGTTGGAAAAACCCGAAGATTGTTCTAAAAGTAACATTTCCAGAGTTTTCTATGTGATTTGCATGATAGTTACATTGCATTACAGTTTGAATGTTGGCCTATTCCTTTTAGGAGGCTTATACGGAAGTCTCACAGAGACTGATAGTACAATTGCATACAGTTCTATAGATAAGCCAGTAAGCATTTGTGAAAGCACTTACTAACGATGTCCTAGGGAAAGTGTGTGATTGATGTAGTTACAGACTGCGTAAATAGCATAGCTGAAAACACCTGGTTTTAAAAATGGGTCTCTTCATACAATTAGGAATTCAAGCAATAAATTTTGTTAGCAACAAAAAATTGAGTATTTTTAAGTGATGCTAGTTTTGTTGCTTGTATCAGCCTGCTTCCTATGTTTGCAGGCCCGAAGACGTTTTTTTAACTGTTCATGAAAATAGATACTCTAATTTGGGGGGTTTAGTATCTCAACTAGCAACACAAAAGTATAAGAGGAAAGAATGCAGCGACTGTTACAGTAGTGATTAGCGGTTTACGTTGTTGGTATGGCCTTTGTTTTGTGTTTTCAGGATCCTCAAATCTTGGTTCGGCAAATAGTAATGTTTGAATGAAATAAAATGTAAACTCTGCATACTAAGACACAGTCACCTTGCGTCTTAGAATTTGAACTCTCAGAATGTTTGTGAACTAGTACCATTTGAACACTCAAAGCAGCCATTAAAATTAGTTGTTAGTAAAAAAAAAAAGGAAATCTTGAAAAACTTGTTACTTTTTCATAGCGTGGGTTAATTAGCTATATTGTACTTAATAGACCAAGTACTTTGACTCATTTTGCAATACAGATCATGTATTGGTATTGTTGGGGCTTAAGAAAGAAAATTATTTTCAAAGAATTTTGACATAAATGATGCTATTTCAAAAAAGAAATGATGCTATTTCCAGGTAACTTGAATGTGTATGTGGCAGCCAGAATCCTAGTGATTGAGCAACTGACTTAAAATGAGAGGGGAAAAACTGGTTGTCAAGATTTCAGTTTGTATAATGTTAGGCACTAGAAAGATGATTTTTTAAAATGACTTTTAAAAAGAGCAGTTCTAATGCTCACTGATAAATACTTTTATTTAAAATTGTTGACCTCTCTTGGGATATTTGATATTAAAAAATGGGCAGTGGGTGCTGCTTAAGGCTTTCCTGACTTAAAAGTCAAGGGTGGTAATAGCACTTATGCTTCTTTGGGGGAGTGTTCAGATTCAGTGAACCAGTCATTCATAGACCATTCACCAGGCACCAACTGTTCAATAAATGTTAGTAGTTAAATGTTAGCAGTTACGGGTTAGGAAGAGTTCAGCCTTGAGTAGAAGGTGGTGGTAGAGGAGTGGGCAGGTTGAGAGTAGAAAGAAGAGTTAGTGGTTTTAGGAAATTTTAGATTGGTTTGGTTGCCGCAAAAAATCCCTTTCATTATAAGAGCCAGAGCCTTTGGGAAGAGACTTTTTAGATTATCAGAGTTAAGTAGTGATTATTTCAGTACCCTTTAAGACTATCAGAGTTAAGTAGTAAATTATTTTAGTAGCAAATAATCATTAAAATATTGAGTATCCTTCCACAGTTGCATTTTTCCATACAGCAGTTTTCTCAGGTAAGAACTTGGAAAAGGTCTTCCTCTTTCTCCTCCACAAAAATAAAAAGTGGGTGTTGAATGTGGTGAGGACACAAGTTCTTCTTTTAAGTAAAATCTGTGTATTTACAGTTGGCCCTATGTATCTGTGGATTCACCCAATCTTGGGTCCTTTCGCAATTATGTGGAAAAAAAATTGTGGAGAACATGTACAGACATTCTTTCTTATTATTCAATAAATGATACAGTATAACATAGCACTTATATTTTATCAGGTATTAATAATCTAGAGATACTTCTATAGGCGAATGTGTATAGGTTGTATGCAAATATACCTTTTATATCAGGGACTTCCACTTCTTTGTATTTTGACATGTTGTGGGAGGTCCTGGAACCAACCCCCACAGATACTAAGGACTAACTGCTATGTAGATATATAGGAAATTTTTGTATATACCTTTCTTTTTAAACTTTTTTTTATTCAGCCCTCCACAAGTTCTGTGATGTTAAGTGGACAGTTAGATCCCTGAACATCAGTCTTATCTGTAAAATGGGGCTAATAACTACCTTTTGAGGTCGTGGTGATAACAAGCACAGTAATTTGCATACCGTCGTAAAGACATACTCTGTCTAGTAGTCCACATTGATTTTGGGGTTTTTTTTTTTTTTTTAGACAGTCTCACTTTGTCGCCCTTGGAAGAGTGCCATGGCATCTTAGCTCATGCAGGCATCCTCAAACTACTGCCCATGGATCATAGGCAGCTGGCCTAGGA
This sequence comes from Otolemur garnettii, assembly GCF_000181295.1. NCBI lineage: Eukaryota > Metazoa > Chordata > Mammalia > Primates > Galagidae > Otolemur > Otolemur garnettii. The sequence goes on along the minus strand of NW_003852422.1, from coordinate 13,291,887 downwards.
CATTAATTCCGCCCTCCAGGTGTTTTTGCCCCTGCTGCCTGTCCTGCTTAGCAGCCGACTTGTCCCGGGGCTGCAGTCTGGCTCTCTAACGGTCTGAGGGACAGTGAACTGGACCCCTGTTTAAAAAGTTTGAGGACCCCTGGCTCACAGCAACCTCAAACTCTTAGGCTCATGTGATTATCTTGCCTCAGTCTCCCTGGTAGTTGGGACTACAGGCACCTGCCACAACGCCTTGCTATTTTTAGAGAGGTCTCACTTTGGCTCAGGCTGGTCTGAAGCTCAGGCAGTCCACCCGCCTTGGCCTCCCAAGTGCTAGGATGCCCAGCTAGTATACATTTTTCTTCTCTGCTAAGGCAAACCTCCTGTTTTGGGGAATTTTTTTTTTCTTATACACAAAATATTCTGAAGAGTTTTTATTCTCTTACTGTACCTGTAAAATGTATATTCAGGAAGGATGAATAATTGAAAAGGTGCTATTTGAAACACATTTGCTTAGGTTTTTTATTAGTTCTTGACTATAGAGATCTGGTATGCTGTCTCATCTCCTGTAGCTCAGCGTCTAGGGCACCAGCCACATACACTGGAGCTGGCGGGTTTGAACCCAGCCCAGGCCTGTTAAACAACAATGACAACTACAAC
>NW_003852422.1:13289422-13291049 GCF_000181295.1 Otolemur garnettii | reverse complement strand
AAAATAAACCCAAAGGAAGCAATTCTCTGGGTCACAAATTATTAAAATACATATTTTTCCCATATTAGGCTTAGGGATGGAAATGGAAAAAATACATATTTTGGATTTAGATTATCATTAACTCCATGCAATTTAAACTACTTAAATATTTATCCATTTTTTACATTTAGCCAGAAAACTATTCTGTAATTTATAGCTATTTTGCAGTTTTAAGTTACATAATTCTTTGTTCAGAGCACAGACTGGAATCCAGGGATAATTAAGGAACATTTTAATGACTTTTTTTTTTAAGTGTTTAAATTGGGTAATTTTTTAAGCTTTTACAATATTTTTGTTTTTCCGTGAGAAACGTTAAGCTAAATTTTAAAAAGAGAAACAAGAACCCACACTACTCTGAAAGCCAACTGAACTTTAATTTTATTGACTATGTTTTTCGTTATGGAGGACTGTGTATAACAGAATTTTTTTTTTTTTTTTTTTTTTTTATTGAGGCAAGAGTCTCACTATGTCGCCCTTGGAGTGCTGTGGCGTCACAGCTTATAGCAACCTCAAACTCTTGGGCTTAAGTGATTCTTCTGCTTCAGCTTCCCAAGTAGCTGGACTACAGACGCCTGCCCCAAAGCCTGGCAAGTTTTTGGTTGCAGTTGTCATTGTTGTTTAGCAGACCCAGGTTGGGTTCGAACTCGCCAGCCCCAGTGTAAGAAGCTGGGGCCCTAACCATTGAGCTATGGCCTATGAGCCAGTATTTCTTTTTCTTACAGAGAATTCTTTGTCACAAAAGCCTCATTCATCCAGTAACTTTTTGGGTTCCTATCTATGTAAACAGTTAATCTAGAAGGGAAGTGCCTAATCGGGTGTTTATGTTACAGGTGGTAGAGCTGCTGGGCTGGAGATAGTTGGTTTCCTTCTGTTCTTCCTATGCTCCAGGGAACATTTGACCTTTAATTCCTTTCTGAATGCCTTAACTCATTAGAAATGTTTTGTGCTCATTCAAGAAGTATCTTAGGTCAGATTTAGATTTTGAAAAGGTCATTTTGGTAAGTTATGTAGTCTTCCTAAGCTCCAGAATGCCCGGGATAAATAAAATAGGGATGTCATTCACATCTATTTCAAGTAACTGTTGGGTGCATGAATGTGATAATGGTAAAAAATAGTAAGGCTATATGTATTATTCAGAGACGTGATTAGCATAAATCATGGCAGAGGATGACTAGAAATGTGGGCATCTGAAGAGATAATAGGAGTTGGGTTAGAGAGGGCCTAGAAGGTTATTTTAAAGGAATAAGTTGTCAGCAGATTGCAGTGGGAGCCAGTGAAAATTTGTATGAGTCTACGGTATATATCTCACTCAGTGTCAACTGGGACTTTACAGTTAATCTGTATGAAAAGAATACATCATTGATTTTTTAAAAAATGGTTCCAGATTCATTAGTTCTCTTAATGGTACTATTATACTCTGGTGACTGTGATTTGCTTGGTAACCTTAATCATTGTATCCTGTCATATCCGGAATCCACCCTCTTATCCTTGCCTGACACCATTGTCTTTTGGAACTTTATGCCTAGACTTAGTAGCCTCCTAACTGATTGCCCTGTTTTTCATCCTTTCTACCTCTTTTTTTTTTTTT
>NW_003852422.1:13206022-13288531 GCF_000181295.1 Otolemur garnettii | reverse complement strand
TTGAGCCCAGGAGTTGGAGGTTGCTGTGAGCTGTAATGCCACGGCACTCTACCCAGGGGGATAGCTTGAGGCTCCGTCTCAAAAAAAAACAAAAATACACTTCATTGTATCATACTGGTACCAGACAATGATTTTGTCTTATTTTGGATTATGCTTACCAGTCATGTACTTCATACAAATATTTGGAAATTTATTGTGGAGATAATAAAAGGGATTATACTTAGATAAAAAGCATGAATAGTATATATTTGAACTGAATCTTCAATGGATGGTTCATTGAATAAGTGTGTTCTTTCAAAATCAAACTATATTCTCTCAGTTAATTAGGCTTTTGTGTGTGGGGGGGGGCGTAATTGCGGCAAACCTAGTGATGATTTTTTTGATAGGATGGAACAGTTATAGATTACTATTTTCTTACTGTTTGGTTAGTTGACTCTAGGGAGTCTTTAGTGTTTGATCTCTGACTTATGTATACCTGAGGAATGGTGTGGTCAGCTGTGGAGTTGGGATACTACCTTGCTTGTGATTAGGAAGTTAAAAACTTACTTTGGTCATTGAAGTGAGTAAAGTAAATATTGTGGAATTTTTGTGGGTCTTGTTAGAAATGTCTAAATTGGGATAATTTTCTGAAGTCTGATTTTTTTGTTTTGACTATCAAATGGTTGAAATTCAGTAGTGCTGCTGCAGGATCATATGAGAACCAAAAGCTGTTGTGTTTGGGAGTACTTCCTGGAGAAAGAGGTCATCCCTCATACAAAGTGGTTGCCCAGTGGCATTGAATAGATTTGTTAGTTTGAGGAAAGTACCCATTGCAATGGGGCATTAAACACAAGATCTAATGCACTTTTTCTCAACACTATGATGTTTACCATGCTAAAAATCACTTACTACCAGGGACCCTTCTTAAACTCTGTAAGCTTAGATTTCTACATGGTTCCAAGAATGTTTCTGCACTGGGGTGAAAGCTGTGGCTATAGCTGTAAGAGCTGGGATGCCTGGCAGTGCCTTGGCCTCCCTCACTGTGACCTCTTATATAGGCAAGGCTGTGGTGTCAGAAAGGTGAACGTAGTCTGGGGAATCACACTCATGTGTATATTCTTCTCACCCTACCCCAAAACATCCCAGTGTGGGGATTTAAAGACTTGAGGGCCCTTGGCTGGGGATGCATCAAATCCTTGCTCACCTTCCTGGTCTCCAGGGTTAAATGGAGATCTTTTCCTTCTGTAGTGAGAATAGAAGGTTGGTAAATGAAGCACGGGTACTAGTGTCACAGAGGGGACTCCCAGCGTTGGTGTAGGCTGGAAAGCCTTTACCCCTACACCTCTCTGAATCCTAAACCATTATCATTTTGTGATCTGATACAGAGTTTATAGTTTTCACTAGTCTGCCTATCAACTGACCCGTGGTACTCTTGCGGTTGAAACAGAGCATGAAGAGAGTTTTTTTTTTCTTCTTCTTTTAGAGACAGGGTGCCCTTGCTCTGTGCCCAGACTGGAGTGCAGTGGCCTGATCATAGCTACCTGTAACCTCCCAGGGATCAGACGATGCTTCTGCCTCAGCCTCCTAGATAGCTGGGGCTACAGGCACATGCCACCATACCTCGCTGTTTTTTTGGTTTTTTTTTACTTTTTATAGAGATGGGGATCTGGCTAAGTTGCCCAAGCTATTCTTAAACTCATGGTCTCTTAAGGTGCTGGGATTGTAGACAGGAGCCACCATACTGGGCCATGGCGAGAGTTTTGCAAGGAAAACATCAAGGCTAGTTTATGGGTAAAAACTGCTGCCTTCACTTCTCTTCCAGTAACCTTCTGTGTCAGCATTCTTTTGCAAGATCTTCCCTAAGAAATACAGTGATGTTAACAATTTTAACTTTTAAATTTGTAATAAATGCTTAGCTTTCTCAAAAAATCTTTAGGAAGTAATAGTGATTTTCCCTGCCTCCTCTTGCTTCATCCATCCAGTTCCACTCCACCCCCACTCTGCACAGGTTAATTCAGAAATGTTTTCTGAAGAAGTTGTATAGTTATTATAGCAGCCAAGCTTTAAGAAAGCTAATTCTGCCACACTCTTCTTGGTGACTCAACTGATAGCCACTTTTCTAGTTAAGCCAAGCAGTAAATCACATAGGAAGTGAGTCCATGATCATAGCAGAAATGTGGATCCTACTGTTTCTGAGGCGTTGATGCATTGGGCTCCCACGTGTCTGAACTGTTATGTCAATTATTTTGTTCCAGTGCAAATACAAATATACTGCCAGCCAGGTTTCTTCTCACTCTAGGACTTGCCTTTTTACCAGATGCTAGGAAGTGATTCAAGGCATCATTTTGGGTTGAATTGTGCTGTTTATTGAGTGGAGATTAGACAAACCTCTACCTTTTCTACCACATCTTCTCAGTAAAGAGATGGGCAATCAGTAATTCTTAAAATTCTCCCCAGCCTCTTCCCTCTTCTTCCACAAAAATGGATGACATCTGACATCTCAGTACTGTTTCTATGAATGAATCTTCTGGTACTCAAAAGACTTTGTGTGAATCTTGCTTAGGTAGTAGTATGTGCTTTAGTTGCAAGCCTGGTTATTTAAAGAATAGAATTTAAAACAGAACTGGATAACAAATTACCTCAGAACTTAGTGGCTTAAGACAGTGACCTGTTTATTACTATCTGTCACAGCTTTGTGAGTGAGGAATTTAGACGGGTAACAACCACCATGAAGGAGTTTGTCTCTGCTCTGAGGGGTCTGAGGTGCAGTGAGGCTGGAAGGCTGCTTGGATAACCCCTCTCCTCTCCACGTGGTCTCTAGAGTGGCTGCTGGGAGGAGAGATGGGCTTCTTATGTAGTGGCCCAAGACTCCCTGAGCAAGTGTCTAGGAGTCCCAGGCTGAGGCGTCTTAGCACCTAACCTCTGTGGCACATTGCTGCCATTGCTGTCAAAAGCCAGCCCAGACCCACTGGGTAGGGAATCAGTTTCCATCTTTCAGAAGAATATCAGAGAATGTTTGACTATCTTTATCACAGAAGCTTAATAGAAGGTTGTTAGAAGCCGATGTTAATTTTTAAGTCTCATCTGACAAGTTGTGAAAACTTGAAAAAAAGTTGGTAAATTTAATTTAAAGAAAAAGCTAAAAAGCTGTTACTGCTTGTTTTTATATTGAGAATGTCTTGGCATTTTTAAATTTACAGTCTACATCAAGAAACTAGAGGAACTACAGAATATTGTTAGATGAGTTAAAATAAACTTCCTATACAATTTGACCTTTATTAACAAAATAAAATGAGACAAATGTGACCTTTGTTACAATAGTACGTTTTCACAGAAGAGTTTTTTTTAGGACTGTGCAGGCACTTTACTATTTCACAGTGTTCCCACATATAAGAATCTCAAGTATGTAATTTTGATGGATCTCAGCATGTAAAAGTTAGATCTGAGTGCTCACTGGCAAAGCTCTGTAGACCACCTGAATCACACAATGCATGGATCTGTGCTCACCATTGAACTCTTGGAGGATGCAGGGCCTGGGACAGAAAGGAGAAGACCGGGCATGCTAAGGTTCTTTGTGTGCTCATGCATATTTTTTTGCAGTCTTGGAATTTTTAAACTGTCTTCTTGACTAAGGAGGGAAAAGATTCTTCACTTTTCACTTGGTCCTGGCACTTTCTTCTAACTAGTTTTTGTGAAGTACTGATTCTGGCACATCATCTGTACTGCATTTTCATGGGACTCTGAACTAAATAGAGAAAGTTGGTGTAATTTCTCTGTACAATTCCATTAAACCATCAGTTCAGATTTTTAAGGCATCCTTCCCCCTGCTGAAAGGAAGATAGACACGTGTGACCAGCGTCAGGGGAGCGACCACCCACTGTTGAGGCTGCTGAACCACAGGATCTGATCTCTGTCGCTCCTCCTACTGTAGCTTCACATGTGAAAGTTTATAAATAGCTTCTAAACTTAGTCTAAATGATCTTATAGCGTTGATACATGCTGAGACTTGGTGGGGGGGAGAAACATTTAATTAGTAGATATTTCACGGGTTGATGAACTTAGGTCCTTGCATAGAAACTCAACCTCCATTTTTCTCCTTGGACTAATAAAGAGGAGTCTGTTTCCTGATTGTGTTCCTGAAGTTAACTTCAGACTTCGAAAGGATGGTTTTGATTGTGAAAGTAAACTTTCTTACGATTGCTTCAGTGTTGGTGGAGGCAGCATAATCGTTTCACTTTTTTATTATGTAATATACGTATGTCATATAAAATATCCCATTTCACCCCCCTTTGAGGGTAATTTCAGTGGCATCAAGTGTGTTCACATTGTTGTGCAATCATCACCACTGTCTGGCTCCAGAATTTTTCTTGTCATCTCAAACTGAAATTCTGTACTCAGTAAACAATAACTCTTTATTCCTCTCTCCCTACCCCCAGCCCCTGGTAATCACTGTTCTTCTTTATGAAGTTGACTACTGTAGGTAATTCTTATGTAGAATCATATACATTATTTGTCCTTTTGTGTCTGGCTTGTTTCACTTATTCAAATCCTATCATATGTCAAGAGTTCATTCTTTTATTCACTTATTCATTCAAATCCTATCATATGTCAAGAGTTCATTCTTTTTTAAGTTGTATATTGAATAATATACAATTGCATGTATGTATGTATTTTGTTCCTCCCTTGGTAGACTCTGGAGTTGTTTCCACCTCGTGGCTATAGGGCAAGTGATGGTGTTGGGGACGTTGGTGTTTTGAGTCTCTGCTTTCACTTCTTTTGAGTATATACTTACAAGTGGAATTGCTGGATAACATAGCAATTCTTTGTTTTTTTATTTTTATTTTTATTCTTATTTTTTTTGATTGCAGCTTTTGGCCGGGGGCCAGGTTTGAACCTGCTACCTCTGGTATGTGGGGTCAGCGCCCTACTCCTTGGGCCACAGGCACCACCCCGATTCTCTGTGTAAATTGTTGATGATCGGCTGTATTATCTTCCGTGTTGGCTGGCCATTTTACATCCACCACCAATGCACAAAATTTCTATTTTCTTCACTTTCTTGCCAATTCTTATTTTCACTATTTGATAATAGCCTATCCCAATGGGCACGAACTGATACCACATTTTGATTTGAGTTTCACTAATGAAACTCTTGTTTTTTGTACATTTTGTATTTATTTATAGTTGAAAGTGTTGTTTTAAATTTATGAACCACTTAGAAGCAATGAAGGAAAATATTCCACTCTAAGAAATGGTTGACTCATTCAACTAAACTTCCTCCAGTTAACACAGGTATTTGAGAAATTAGAGCACTTTATTATTTTTTTTGACTTTTGAAGTATTTTACAGCAGTGTTAAATTTTTGAAAAGCAAAATCTTTCTTAGCCAAATGTGGTTTTACTACTTTGCAATAAAGGATTATTTGGTATGGGTTAGGATATACATTATTTTACTTCAAAGAATTTATATTCACATTTTAAAAAATAAGTAATACCAAAAATTGATAAGCGCCATCAGGCTAAACGTTTGAAAAGTTGGATGTTGATGGGGGGTGGGGTGGGGCAGTATGTGTGCCCTCCTGTGCGGATAATTCTTATTTCCTTGACTTTCTAAAGGAAGACACACAGCAAGGCTGAAGCTCAGCTTCCAAGAAAGTCTCAGTGGTGCTTTGTTCTCATAGTAGATCTGTCAGTCGGTAACCCCTCTTTGTTGTCAGGCATGTATGATGAGACAGCAGAACAAAATAGTTTAGATTGAGATTCTTGAGAAATTTAAGATCTTCTGTTTGCTTCATTTATTTACATAATTTTAAAACATCAATGTAAGGTATTTACTGCTGATTTGTAAAATTACAATTGATTCTTAAAACTGAGCTGATTTTTGCTGTGTTTTAAGATTCTGAATGTGGGGGGGGATAAGGTGTGAATTGTGATAACAAAATGACATTAAGTTGTCTTAGTTTTTTGCTTAACCAGCATATTGCAGTAATAGTTGGTACATGACAGGGCTCGACTTCTGAAGAGCTGCGTGTAGATTTGGCGAGGCCTTTATTACTCTAAGCATTAGTACATCTGGGAGTCAAACTTACTAACAGTGGATTGGCTGAGCAACGCAGATTTAGCACCTCGTTGCTCTAGATTACTTAACTTTAAATTCATTGTACAGACATAAAACATGTTCTTGTTGAGAAAGATTTGGAATATATTGATAATAGACCTTTTGTAGAAGTTCTTCCTAATAAAGCATCTTTTTAGACTGCCACTAAAACTAAGCAGTATAAAAATTGTGTAATATTAAAAGTACAAATCTCCTTACCTATGACTGATCAGGGAGTACCATTTATTATATATGTTTCTTCAGTTCTGGTTCATTATAACACAGAATTGATGTTGTCAGCTACTCTAAACAATTATGTGCAATTTTTTGTCTCCCAAGAAAATTGAGACAGTAAATAATTGATAGAGAAAATTGCTGTGGGATGAGAATAAACGCAGATGGCTCTTCTTTTACTTGCTGCTCTGACCTTTGTGCCTTTCTGCCCTTTGTGTGCCATCACTTATTTGAGCTCTGAAAATGGCCATCAAAGTGGTTGTTATTAAACTGGAAGATTTGAATCTGGCTTGTTTCTTATGGGATTCCTTACTTCTAGTCTGCGGTGTAGATTAACATGTTCCTCTCTTTTTCATCTAGAGCGACTCTGCTCATGGTGATTATGTGCAAAGCAACGAGACCAGTTTAATAGAACAAGCCCCAGTACCTCAGGATGGACTTACTGTGGCCCCTCATAGAGCTCAGCGAGAAGGTATGCTGTCTGTTTTGTACATTTAAAGCCTTAATGCATCAGAAGATTATAGGGTACTATTTACACTGATTAACTCTTAACTTATGCTTTTTCTTGGAGTAGGGCAGCCATTCTCAACCTGTGGGTCGCGACCCCTCTGTAACAATGAAAATACATTGTGGCATTAGGAAGGTTGAGAACCACTGGGGTAGAGCAATCCTGCTGTCCGAGGTTTCACTCAAAAGCCAGTCCTCCCAGTTCTTCCCATCTGCAATCTGGGCTCCTGCTCTACAGCCCTGGGCTTGTCCTAGCATGCACTTACTTGGTCTGTCTTATAGCAAGAGGCGGTTACTTGGTCTCCCTTATCTTGGCTGTGTCTTAAACTTGGTTGCATACTTCTAGAGGGCAAAGAACTTATCATATTCCTGAAGTATTTAGAATAGTGCTTTATCTGTAGAATGAGCTCATTTTCTACTGGAAAATAAATTTTATAGAAGTTCAATGTAACAGTAAATAAATTCCTTATAAATCCAGTCTTCCCATAATAATGCAGTTTTTAAGAGGAAAATGAGAGAACATTGCCATCTAAAAAGAAATGAGGCCAGGAGCGATAGCTCACACCTGTAATCCCAGCCCTCTGGGAGGCCGAGGTGGGTGATCGCCTGAGCTCAGAGTTCAAGACCAGTCTGAGGAAAAGTGAGACCCTATCTCTCTAAATAGCTGGGCATTGTGGAGGGGCGCCTGAATTCCCAGCTACCTAGGAGGCTGAGGCAAGAGGATTACATGAGCCCAAGAGTTGCCACAGCACTCTACCAAGGGTAAAAAAGTAAGACTGTCTCAAATAGTCTCTTTTCATTTGGAAAGTCCATTAACCCTTGTTGGGAGAAACATTGAAATGGAAAATGTAGACTGCCCAGTAGGATTTAGAAGAGCCAAGGATATTTGATAAGCATTATACTCAGTTATCATAATTTTGAATTTATGTCATTATATCATCTTTTAGTCCCAGTAATAATCTTTTTTGTTTAATGCATTTTTCCTCACAGTGGAAAAATAGGTCTTAGCGTTTACAGCTGAAATTTACGTAATGACCACTTCTGTGGGAGGCTATCATAGTTCTGTCTAACTAAACTACCCTAATCTAGGCTGCTTCCCCTGAGCTCATCAGACATATGAATAATCTAAAGCAGAGTTTGGCTTTACAATGAAGGTCCTTTTTATGTTATAAAAATATTGTAGAAGAACATAAAGATTATATCGAGAAACTAATCAACTGAAGGTGGTGCTATAGATGATTTTTCTTATATTCCTAACTTTTTAAAACGTATATGTAATACACGCTTTTTAGTTTTAATTTATGGGGATCGGATGTGCTCTTATTCTTAGCCACCCCTCACCATATCTGTCTCATCTCATCTTGATGCTGGTAGACTACAGTAGGCATAACTTGAAATCAGTGCTGAAGCTACAGCCCTGTTCCTATATCCTGTAATGTCACATTGGCTTTCTCTGCTAAGCTAAACTGGCATCTGACCCAAAAAACCTAATATCCCCACCCTGGGCCACGTGATTTGCAGAAGTAGAGCTGGTTTATTTCTGAACACAGATTAGTTCAAAGGTTTTTACTCAATAGCATCGTTCTTTAAATAATTTAATGCAATAGCATTTGGAAACAGCAGATCCTCCCACTCCACTTTGGCCTTTGTACTGTTGCACTGAGGTACGGGCTTCTTGTCTGGCTTCTGAGATTTTCTTTGGTCTTCAACCTCAACATTTCTGGCCTACAAAGGAGAAATTGGCCCAGAAATAGGCCACCCAAACAGTCTGTATTTGGAAAGTTGGCACAAAATGTTGGTATGGTACAACCTTTATTATGAATGTGTTTTCCTTCCTATTTCTGTGTCTTATGCTTCATGCCGCCTCATTGCCCACCTTCCGTGGTCTTTAACATTGCTTATTTCCTCTTCTATATTTTTCTCACTTCGTGCATGCTATTCCATTTGTTTTTACTTCTTCCTCTAAGACAAACTGAATGAACTTCCCTTTTCCTCATTCCTGTTCCCCTAAATCCAGCAGTGACCCATCCTATTGTGTTGAGTTACTTTGCTAACCTCTTCCCTACAACTGTTATCATAGTTGTCATCACCGGGTTCATTATTGTGTAGGTCCTATTTCTTCTACTTAGAGCAACAGTGTTTTTTCTTAAGTCTTTATATTGTAGTCAGTAGATTAGCTCTTTTCAAATTGGCTCTTTTTCAATTTGATTTATTTACTGAGGTGATACTTTTATCAAAGGAGGTGCAAAATGAGGACTTGGGGGTTTGTACGTTTGCTTACCTTGTAAATAAAATTACTGTTCAGGGTAATTGTTTTTAAGTTGAACGTGATTTATGTCCACTCTTTTCTCTCTATAATTCTGGGAAATTTTGCTACAATGAAATTTCATAGTTACTATAATGTTCAGTCTATATTTACCGTTTTATGGTATTAAGGGTTACATTTAAGAAAAACAATTTTTAAATTCCCAGTTAGAAATTTTTATTAGCTTGGTATATCACTTTTGAGTAGGATTTTTTTAGATTAAAAAGAAAAATAGATGTTTTCTAGCTTATACCTACTATGTATAAATAATTGAATGAGTCAGACTTACTTGACCCTAAAGTACTTTATTTTGGTAATCTGAATAATGATTTTGAAGATTATCATTTCAAAAAATATCTTCGATGTAGGCATCTTTTATTTATTCTTCTAAAAATCTTTGGTGTTAGCAGATTGCTTGAAACTACTCGGTACTCAGCATGTTGAGTGGATATAGAAAAAATTACCATATGGGTGTGTGGCACATTTCTGTTGTTTTTTAATCTCATGGTCTAGTAGTAAAGATGAAACTAAAAGGCTTAATTGCTAAGTATTTTTCAAATTTGAAGGCTCCTTTAGGTGACTGAAACATGTACCTGGTCTTTGCGGAAGTCAGCGTGTGTGTTTTTTCTTTCAGCTGTACACATTGAGAAGATAATGTTGAAAGGAGTCCAGAGAAAAAGGGCTGACAAATATTGGGAGTACACTTTCAAAGTAAGCGATTCTCACCCTCAAAAGATACCTGATGCACTCTGTTAAATTATCTTTGGAAAGCTTACTGCAAGTTGGCTAATTTAAGGAACGAAACTATACATGTGCTTGTTTTTAATTAAGGGGATGGTACTGTTTTTAGTATGTACTGTATAGTTTGCCAAGTGTTTTTGAAGTTGTATGTTATTAAAATTACTCTGGCTGTTTTATTAAAAAGAAATAGCTTTACATTTAGGGAGGAGGTTAAGACGTAAGATGTGTGTTTAAAAAGTAAAAGTAAACCATCTGTGCCAGGACCCTTACAGTCACGGTCAGAGACATTCTCTTCCCTCGCATTGTTCTCCTCCTCTCCTTTCTCTGTGATGTCTTTATTGCCTGCTTTGTTGCCTCGTCTTCTCACCTACAGCTGCTCTCCTGTCTCCTGTCCTCCTTACCAGCTGTAAAGCCCCTCCGATTCTGTCATTCCCAGGATAGGACTTTCCTTGTCGCCTTTTGCCCGCCAGCTTCAACAGCTTTCTTCATCCGTAGCCTTCTTATTCCTGCCTGCTTGGCCCCACTGTGTAGCCCTCTGGCCTAAGGTTGGGTCGTACACACCCTAAAGCCCAGGAGAATGGCGCCCCTCCACAGGCGTTGCCTGCCACATGGAGTGAGTTACTTCTGATTCTCCTGCAGAATGTTTTCTCCTTCTTCCGAGGTGTTATGCTACTCACTTTGGCAGACCTTTCCAGTAGATCATCCTCTCACGGAGAGCAGGAATCTTCATCCATGTCTGACTTGCTCAGTACATTTGCTAAGTGAATTTGAGGACTCTGGCTTCTGCTCTGAGGGTGACAGATCCTTAGTTGGCAGTTTCAGTCTTTATCTCCGTGTCTCACTGTGGCACGTGTCTCATTCTATGCTCACTGTCCTCAGTCACATTGGCCACTTTTGCTGCTGGAACTCACAGCTGTCCTTTTTGAAGGCCTTGCCGTGCCCTTCCTAACATGCTCTTCCCCTAGACTGAGACACAACCAGCTTTCAGCTCAGAGGTGAAAGAGAGGGAGCTCCCTTGACACCCAGCTAGGGTGTATTACCTACTCTTGCACCATGCCCTGTTCATTTTCTTCAAGGTACTGATCCTTGATGGAAATTCTTAGATACTCACTCACTCTTTTCTGTCTCCTGCACTGAACTATGAACTCAGTCAGCAGAGACTTCAGTTGCCTTATCTGTTTCTGTGTCTCCTGACACAAGAGTCAGAACAGTGCCTGACAATAGTGAACATTTGAATATTTAAAAATCATTTAAGAAATATGCTAGTTAATATTGTAGTTTTGAGAGTTGCTGGATAAAATTCCATGTGTATTATTAAAGCATCTGATTAAAATGCTTATGTTATGATTAGTTAAGTCTTAGATATTATCATAGCCCAAATATTTGTTTAGCTGAAATAATTGTAGGGTAAAAATTATTAGTGGGCTACAGTCAAGTCACTGAATGAAAAAGATCCAGGAGTTAGGGCAGCATAATAGACTTTAGTTCTAGCTCTTGCTTACTCAGGGTCCCGCCTGAGTAAGTAACTTTTTTGAGCTTTAGGTTCTCCACCTGAAAACAGAAGTAATCATACCTGCCCTTGGGCCTCTTAATAGGATTTTAAAGATCTGAGATAATGATGAAATCTGTTCCTTAACCATAAAGTCCCATAAAAATGGGAAATGCTTCTATCAAAGAGCAGCAGTAAACTCTAATTATTTCTCTTAAGAATGTACCTGTAACCTAAGTTTCAGGAGATAGAATCTTCGTCTTTGCATAGTACTGATCTACACTGTGAAAGTGTCATTGTAGAGTCCTGTAACTTCACAAAAAAGAATAGAAGACATTTCCCTTTCTTAAAAGTTACTGAAATGTAATAACATTTTAAGGTAGCATTTTTAAAAAATTGTGCAATTTGAGAGGAGTTATTAGAAAACTTTTTTGAGTAGAATATGTCAATGTGCAGTTAACTTTAATGATTTTGAAGACAATATAACAATGCCAGGTTAACGTCTTATATTTCTAATTGTTAATCTTAATAAAATTTAAGTAAGTCCCTTTGCTTTACACATGGCTTTTTTTCTAGCCGGTTCCTGCCTAAGGAATAACCATATAATATGTGTGTTTTTTTTAAATCAGGTAAATTGGTCTGATCTTTCAGTCACAACAGTAACAAAAACCCACCAAGAACTACAGGAATTTCTACTGAAGGTAAAAATATAGATTTTTTTTTTATTAAAATGATTTTTACGTAAAATACAGGATCCACAAACCTCGGTGTCAAAACAAACACCAGGAAAATTAAAATGCACAGGTGCGGGTTGCCTCAGAACTCTGAGTGACCATTAGCTATAGAAGACATCGTGCTCCTCTAAACAGGTTTTCTTATCTTACATTACTAACAAAGAAACGGCGAAGGGGCTTTTAAAGAAATGGAACCTGATTCCCAGTTCCTTGCAAAATGTGTACATTGTTCCTGGCTGCTTACAAGGGTACTTCCAATGAGAGTGTGTCCACAAGACAAAATAGGGCTTGTTTTTGTTTGGTGGTGGTTCTCAGATTACTAGCCAGCTCCCTCTGGAGACTTTCTTTAAATATTTCTCCATTTCTTTCTTCTTTGGGTTCCATCTTCCCCTTATCCCCCTTTTGAGAGAATCTCCAGACTACTGGGAACAAGAAGATAATGGAAACATACAGACTTGCTGAGGTGAAAGGTATCTTAGATCATTTTGTTCAAACTGTCACCTGTTTCTTTTATACTAATTTGATTTTCTTGCAAAGTAAATGAGTAGAAATAGAAATCAAAAGGAGGCAATAGGTTTAAATAGTAAGTTACTGTTTCTCAATAAGCAAATATTTTAAAACTTATTGTTAATAGATAAAGCAGAAACTTTAGAAACACAAAATATTCCCAACTCAATTATTAAGTTTTGGGTAAAGGTGTAAAGTTATTAAACCTGTAACATGTGAAGTTCTCAGGGCATTGCTGGTTTTAGGTCTTTGCTTATCATCATAACTATAGTTTTTCAGATTATTCTTAACTCTAAAAGAGACTGTTTTTCATCAATTTGCAGAACTCTGAGCGGCACATGAGATGCTGGTTCTCTGAGAAGCATGTAGTTCTACATAATGTCAGTGTCAGCTGGATTTGTTGTTAGTTCCTCTGGAGGGAGTAAAACCCAGGAATGGCTTACACGGTTCCATTTTCCTGTAGCTTATTTTAATCTAGGTGCTCTCCGTGAAGGGCCAAGGACTCCTTCACCTGCTTGTTAGTGACCTGCCTGTGGGTAAAGGGGGTGGGGGGTGAGTTTCACTTATTTCTAGTTGCTTAAGGCCACGTATCAGCTCTGGACAGATTGGTGAGGGGGAGGGACTGGTCTGATGTCAGATCTAGGCAAGTGTCATCCCGAAGGCAGCATGCACCCCATTGGGTGGAATGTACCCCTGGTTGATGGTCTGATTACAGAGGAAAGTAAGGGGGCCACCCCACCCACTCCTAAACACACACTTTCAAGTTCTCTTCTACCTATTTCTAACTTTTCTACCTCTTGATAGAATAAATTCATCAAAGCTTAAGGACAAGTAATTATGAACAGGCTTCGCTTAGTTAGGGAGCAGTGTACTTTTATTTTCCTTCTTTCTTCTGTTGCCCTCTCCATGGCAGGATCCTAATGCTGGAGGGAGAGTTTGCAGGGGACAAAAGCTAAGGAGTGGGTGTCCAGCATGGCCACCTGTCCAGGTCAAGGAACTTGGCACATCTGTGTGTGGGGTACTATCTCCCCGTCCAGCGTGCTGCAGAAGCAAAGGGGGAGCCCACAGCTGACCACCTGTCTCTTCCTACCCCTAGACCTGGCACCCAGGCAGCGTCCTTTCTCCTCAAGCTTTAGCTGTTGTATGTCTTAACACATTGCATGTTTTTCAGTCATACAGTGTTTTTAGAAATGTACGTGCTTTTAAAGAACTACAGCCCCAGAGAAGTAATTCAGTCTTCAAAATCATGATAATTGATAATCTCGTTTAGCTGGTATTTGAATACAGTATTTTTCTAAAATTGTGTATATGCCTCTGTTGCATGAGATAATCAGCAATAGTATATCTACTTTTAGAAATAAATTGCCTATTATAAAATATCCTTTCAAATTTCTCATATCCTTCTTTCTTTTTTACCTTTCTTTTAACATCATCTGCAAAAGTTTAAGAGCAGAGCCTGTCCTTTTGACAGACTGTAAGCCTAACACCCTTTATCTTGTGTGGATGCTGTTGAGCGGCACTCCTAGTTTACTGTGGTGTGGAAATGTGAGTTTGGAGTCAGTGTTTTCGAGCCCTTTTCCCATGTCCTCCATATCGTTTTGCTTCCTCCATAACACTGTTGTTTCTCAGGACCAGAGTGTCAGCTCCGTGTGGGCAGGTTTTTTGTTTCTTCCTTCATTCAGTGTCTAAGACCACACCTGGAGCGCAGGAGGAGTTTGACTGTTTGCTGATGAGGCGAATGAATGAGAAGGGTTATAGAAACTACATTGCTATGAGGTTTTGTAGGTGGTTATCCACTGGGTATAGTTTTTAGGAAGATAAACTTGTATTAGCTAGGTATAAGAACCTTCCATTACTCTGGGCTTGTTCTGAGGCTGAACTGGTGCTCTGGAGATGGGAAGCTGGGTATATTACAACTGAGAGGAAAGAAAATTAAAAACAAGTGATAGAATATAAAAAACATTGAAAGCTATAATTTTTTTTTTTTTAGCAAATATGCCTACCTTTAGGAATGGAAATAGGCTCTGGAAATTGGAGATGAAAACCACATGAAAATAAATGAGTTTGCAAATACTGAAGCCCACATATCTGCCCAGTAATGTGAACAAGGTCATTGACTTGGTGAATATTTATGAATTATTGCCTTCAGTCTAGAAGAACCATCAGGGATTCGGTAGCTCACTAGACTTCTTCACTAAAGCTGGTTTTCTTTGGCTGTGTACAGATATTCCGGAGAAATCACATTTAAATGGGCAATGTGATATATGTCTGGTGTTGTAATTCTATATTAAAGTGCTAACATCAAACCATAAATACTGAAATGAACAGTGATTTCTTTGTTTGGAAATGTGTAGATGTAAAACTTTTTTCTTCTCTGTTAGTGGACATCGTTTCCACAGTGGGTATGTGGAATGCCAACAGAGCCTTCCATCTTAGCAGGTTAATAAAGAACCAGAAAGAGCTTCATTCTGACAAAGCATCTTGATTCATAGTCTAGCGTGCCTAAAATTAGGGATATTTTATGCTTCCTTTGTTAAATTTTTCATTTCTAAATTGTTGACCCAGAATATTTATTTTTCAAAAAATATTTACTTTGGATTTCTCAAAACTCAATATATAACCAATAATTTGTATTTTTTTAATATTCTATTGGTTCCTCAGATACTGATAACGGTTCTCCCCCAAATATTACTGAAAGTGCCCGTGATTCAAGAATTGATAGCAAAGATTAGTTATCAAGAATCAGATGTAAAACTTTGAATTTTTGAAAGACTTAATTTTACAAAGAGTCAACTTACTAGGAACTTTTTTGAAAGTAAACAGTTAAATAAAATGGCAAAATTTTATTTTTAATTTAAAATTTTTCTTGGTAAAGTGATTTTTTTGTGTGTGTGCACCGTGCGCATGTGTGTAGTTTCTAGCACACTGCTCTAAGGGCACTTCCATTACGTGGAGGAAAGGTTATCAAACCTCCAATTGGTGGCTTTTATACAAATAAGACCGAAAATTCCTCACCCTCTTTCATACTCTGGATCCGCATTGCTGCATATCAGTGGTAGTCTGACATTGCCTGAGATCAAAACGTGAAACAGGAGGCATGAAAGTGATAACTATAAAGACAGAAATAACACTTCAGAATACTACTCCAGGATAAAAATAACACTAGCTCTGCTATGCAAAATGTTCAGCTCAACTAGAGAACCTTAGCATGGGAGTCATCTCAGCGTGGCAGGTGAGACTCAGAGTGTTAGGTACATGCAGGTATGTCCCGAAGTGTGTTGAATGCTCTGGGTTACTCTACCTTGGGAAGCACTGGGGTGTGATCAGAAGTTGTATTTCCTGGTAGAAAGGCAATTTGGAAAAGGAACTGCTTTTAGGTGATTAATGAGCAGGAGTCATTTATCTTCTGTTAATGCATCTGACTTGTAACTTGCTTACCAATAAGTGAGAAACTTAACGTTGTGTTTTTCTTTTGTAGCTTCCAAAGGAATTGTCTTCAGAGACTTTTGATAAGACCATTTTAAGAGCCCTGAATCAGGGTTCTTTGAAAAGGGAAGAACGGCGACATTCTGACCTAGAGCCCATCCTAAGGTAACAGTTTGCCTGACACTTAGCACCACAGCATTACAGGCAAGATGGGGTACTGCTTAGACTGGGGTTTTCAGGAGGATCACAGATTCTTTCTTTTGGAGTAGTTTTCAAAAGTTTTTGAACTTTTATTTTTGTTCTGTTTAGGTCTAGACTCATAGTGAAAGATTCCAACTCATTCCATTGTTACTCTTCAGTTCTCTGATATCATTAAATGTAGTTGCTTCTAAAATATGTAAATACTGAGTAAAACCTCTTATTTTCTCTGTAAAATATTTAAGAGGCCTTTGTCCAAGAGCACAGCTTTGGAGATGTTTTTGTTTTGTTCACTTGTCCAGTAGGAAGCCCACGGTGACCGGTGGGAAGTGAAGGGCAGCAGCAGCCACACTTGCCAGGCACCTGCTATCTGCCATTTGTTCTTCTGGAGCCTCAGTGCTGGTTCATCAGAGTCAGAGTCTTGCCCTCTCAAGGCTGTTGGGCCACTGGGAAAGACAGGTGTAGGTGAGATCTTGCCTTAGCCCCCAGAGCCTGCCATGGCCCATAGAAAGAAGAGACTGAAGACACAGGTGTGGGGGGCATTGGTGGCACAGGGTTCCTGAGGAGGCAAGATGGGTATGAATGTGGATGGGTGGAGGTAAATTTATTAGTTTCACGATGGGAGTTGAGGGATCTTGTGCCTAATAACTTATATTTTCTCTGAAGTAAGAGGTTTGCTTAAGAAAGGGGTAATTGAAGGTGCAGGATCAAACACTTGAAAGTAGAGGGATTTGCAGTTGTATGCAGATCTGGAGGACAGCTTGATGAAGGAAGCCTAGTAAGCGGGACAAGGTATAGAGCCTAGTTGAGACTGAAGATAAGTAAATTATGATGGTATTGGTTTATCCTGTTGAATGAGGTGTTTTTGTTTTTTTTAAATCTTTTCAGCAGTCTACGTCAAGCATTAAAGGCAGATGATTGGCTATGTCTTGGGTGGGGGGTTTCTTGGATGTGACAGAAAGATAATGGGGTAAGGGAATTTAGTTTAGTTCCATTTTTAACAAAGGATGGGCAGTTAGGTCTGAGCTGGATTGGTAGAGTGAAAATGGGTGAGTCCATTAGAGCAGAAGGAACTGTGCTTGGAGAACATGTGTCTTGGAGCAATCAGGTAATCAGTGGAAGGAATCAAGTGAGGAGGGGCCGGGGCCTGGCAAGTGGGTCTAGAGGCCATGGTAAAGGAGTGTAGTTTTGGTGGTCATGACACTCACCCCTCTCTGACTGCTCCCCTTTAGAAGGGAGATACATTCAGGGATAATGGCCAAGCAAACATGCTGTTTTCCTGGAAACTCACAGTTATTAATACGTGAATTAAGTAAAAGTATTGTTAAAGCCCGAGTGGCACAGGGTCAAGGCTTCAGTGAGATGTCCTGTCATCTGCCCTCTGAACCTCAGGGTGACCCAACTTGGGAAGTAGACTTGGCGAAGGAGAGCAGAGAGGCACATCACTACCTGACCCCCCCACCCTCCTAGAGACCTGGGTTCAGTGAGTGTTCTTGTGGTGGGGGAGCTGAGAAGAGGTGAATGTTCCCTCCTTGATGGAGACAGAAATCTGGGAGGGGAAGAGTTCTTTTCATCATATGACAAGATCCCAGTGTGACTGAGAGTAAGATACGAGGTGGAGGAAATCTCTGGGGAAAGGCAGCTGAACAAAAAATCCAGTGTCAGGCTCGGCGCCTGTAGCTCAAGCGGCTAAGGCTCTAGCCACATACACCAGAGTTGGCAGGTTCGAATCCAGCCCAGGCCTGCCAAAAAACAATGATAACTACAACCAAAAAACAGCCAGGCGTTGTGGCAGGCTCCTGTAATCCTAGCTACTTGGGACGCTGAGGCAAGAGAATTGCTTAAGCCCAGGAGTTGGAGGTTGCTGTGAGCTGTGACACCAGGGCACTCTACCCAGGGTGACAGCTTGAGGCTCTGTCTCAAAAAAGCCAAACAAAACAAAACAAGTGTCAGATGGGGTGCCTGTGAGGATACCCATGTGGTCACCCCAGCCCCCAGAGTGACGGACCATTTGGAGTGGAAGAGATAGGATGGTGCCCAAATGATTATGAATAAGAAGAGTGATCTAAAGGCTGGTGAGTGTCACAGAGAGCACTGGCCAGGGGTGTGTGTGTGCTAGGTGTGGTAAGGGGAGGGCCTGCCACTCAAGAGGCTGTGGAGAAGGCTGGAGCCCAGGACCTGACTGGATTCTTGTCAGAATACAAAGGTGCCGCCTCCATTAGAGTCTATTTAGGGCAGGGGTCTTCAAACTTTTTAAATAGGGGGCCAGTTCACTGTTCCTCAGATGGTTGGAGGGCCGGACTGCGGGCCCTGGGATGAGTTGGCTGCTAATAAGCAGGACAGGCAGAGGTGGCAAAAACACCAGGTGGGCCGGATAAATGTCCTTGGCGGGCTGCATGTGGCCCGCGGGCAGTAGTTTGAGAATGTCTGATTTAGGGAATAGAGGGCACCAGGGAAGCGTCTAGAGAAAGAAGAGGAGAAACGGTAGGGGAGCAGAGAGCATTTTAGGGATGAGACCAGGTGGGAGGCTGGGTAGTAATGTGCAGAAATTCAGTAGTTGGTTTAATTCCTGAATCCCTAAGCTGCTCAGACTTTGAGGGGCCTATGTCTGTCCTGGGATCTTGTTCAACTTGGATCCTTATTTCCTATAGTACCAAGGTGAGCTCAAGGTTCTGTGATCCAGGAAGCACCAGGAGGTGCTGGTTGGCCATGGAATGCAAGTTGAGTAGCGAGGCCTCAGCAGTTGGTGAGCACTCAGACCACTGCATAGAAGCAGTGGAAGGAGGGAGTTTCTGCAGCTGTGTTATTGGTGTGGGGGGAGCAGCAGGGTGTCTGGCAGCAAGAGCCTGGTGGTCTTGGTGTGTGGTGAGTAACCGCCTATGATGAGCAGTTGGTGCTGCTCTTATCCTGTCTGTGTTGGGTCTGTGTGTGTTGCAGCCCTCGGCCATGTTTACTACTTGGCCCCAGGGTCAGACAAAGGTCTTTAACTTGTCTGAGGCGGTGAGGCTGACAGAAGCAGACTTAGAGCTCCACTGCCACACTGCTTCAGTTGAGTGTGGGGAAATTTGACTTACAAATGGCTTGATAGAGAACCACTCTGTTTATTTTGCATAACTCAGACCTTTCGTGATATACCAAACAGATGCTCAATAAAGAACATTGAGGAAACAAAGCAATAACACGACAACTACCCGAATAACTACTCTTGATGTTTTCATTTTTCTTTTGACTTCTTTGCCTGAAGTACTAGATCTGCAGTTTTATATCTCATTGTTCCTCTCAAATTATAAGCATTTTATACAGGTGGAGTATTCCTTATCCCAAGTGCTCAGGACCCAGAAGTATTTTGGATTTTGAAATACATTACTCAGGTTCATGATCCCTAATTCAAAAATCTGAAATTTGAAAGGCTTGAAGTAAGCATTTCCTTTGAGTGTCATATTGGCACTCAGAAAATTTCAGATTTCGGACTTTCAGATTGAGAATACTGTGTTTGTATTTAGCTCTTCAGAAACATTTTGGATGGCTGAAAAGTGATGTCCTAGTTGGCTCTGTAATCTTTTGACTGTTTTTCTATTGTTGAAAATATAAGTAATTTCCCACCCCCATAGAGCTTGGACCATTCTTAAAACATTTCTCAGATTTATGATTGTTTGCTACAGATTCTTTGAAATCAGTTTACTGATTGAAAGACTAAGATCCTGATTAATGAGCACTGACACTCTTTTTCTTAGAAAGTTTATGTGAGTAATTTTTGAATTTACCTGCTTACCACAGGTCAACTAGCTTTGAGTATTATCTTTACGAACATTTCCTAGTTTGACAGGTGAATGATTATTGTATTAGCTTTAGTTTTTATTTCCTTTATTGTTAAAATTCAGTATCTTTCTATAAGTTTAGCCATTTGTATATTTTGTGAGGTCCTTTTTCAGTTGATCTTTGGGTTTTGTTTTTCTTAGATTTTTAGTGACATATATTAATCATGTTTTTTTTTTTTTTGAGACAGTGTCTCACTTTGTTGCCCCCTGATAAGAGTGCTGTGGCATCATAGCTCACAGCAACATCAAACTCTTGGGCTGCAAGCAGTTCTCTTGCCTCAGCCTCTCACTCAAGTAGGTGGGACTACAGGTGCCCACTACAATCCTAGGTGAGTCTCACTCTGGCTCAGACTGGTCTTGAACCTGTGAGCTCAGGTAAACCACCAGCTGTGAACTCCCAGAGTGGATTATAGGCGTGAGCCATCACACCCAGCCACATTAACCACTTTTATACCATTTTTAATTTAACTATGACTTTTTTTTTGGCCAGGGCTGGGTTTGAACCTGCTACCTCTGGCATGTGGGTCTGGTGCCCTACGCTTTTGAGCCACCTGCACCACCCTTAACTGTGACTTTTTAAATGAAATTAAATAGTTACGTCTATCAGTCTTTGTCTTTATGTTACTCTTTCCAGATTAGAAAGTTATTCCCAGACTGTTCATTGAGTTTTGAGTACATCTCTGTAGAATGTGGAAAATATAATAATTAGGTTGGAATCTTATGTTTTTCCTTATAGCAGAATTAACTCTAGATGGCTCGAGGATGTCAGTGTAAGAAAGAAAATATGAAATTTATAATATTTATATAAAAGATTTTCCTAAGTATCACACAATAATACCTAGAAACCATTAAAGAGAAACAGAAATTTATTTACTCGAAAATCAAATTTCTACTTAATGTAAAAAAAAAGCAAAATGAAGATGAAGTTGAAGTTCAAGGGAAAAGTACTCACAATAAGTTCTTTTTCATAAAAATGAACTTCTTAAGAATCAGTAAGATAATAAAAACTATAATAGTCCAAAGCAAGGGGGGAAATGGGAGCATTTATGAACAAAAAGCATTTAACACAAAGGACTTGAGATTTTAAGTGAGATTTAAGCATATGAAAAAAGATGAAGCCTCAAAGTTTTATTTGACCTGTTGAATATGTAAAGATCAGAAAGATTGGCAGGTGATGAGCTGAGAGGTCAAAAACCTTAGGGAGAGGGGCAAGACACAATTGTAAAAGGGACTTTAACAAATGCATTCAGTGTAACCCGGTTTCTTGTACCCTCAATGAATCCCCAGTAATTAAAAAAAAAAACCTTGGGGAGAAATTAAGAATTAAAAATTTAAATAAGCATTAAAAGTGTTCAAAAATAATAGAAGGAGATTTGTATACTGAGCATGTATAGCAGATAAGGTTATAGTTTATTTACATATGCTATTTGAGTCCTTTAACCTTGAGGAATTGGTAGTATTCCATATGAGAAAATTGGAGCTGACAGGCTAAATAACTTGTTTAGCGTGATTCAGCTTCTAAGTAGTTAAGTTTACTGTGGTAATTCTCCATTAGACTGTGCTCTACCTGTATGTTCAAGACCTCTTTATAGAGACCACTGTAGGGTACCTAAAGATGAAAAAAGCTGGTTTTCAGAGACAACTTAGAATCATAGTACAGTACACATGCAATATGAATCACATGTAACATGTTAGCTGCACAACTGTGTTCATATTTCCAGGAATTTTAGTATTCCAAACTTCGTAACCTTTTGCTTACAGCCAACTGATGAAAAGTAACATCTCTAAAGAGATTGCAGTTCTGAGCAGAAAGGCATCTATTGGACTTGGGCAAAAGCTGAACTAATATTTAGTTTTGGCTGGAATTGAACTGTATACAGATTATACAAAATTAAAAATAAATCTGTTTAATTGATTCTTGCAAATGAGTTTGTTAAATTTTACTCACTTTTTTCCTATAGGAAATACATTAGACAATATTTAGGAAAAAACAGTATTTTTCTGTAATGAATAAAACTGCCCCTTAAAACTGCATTGTGATCTAAACTGAGTCGCTTGTGGATTTATATTGTCTGGAATTAACAGATTTCTTTTCTGTTTATATGCAGGCAGCTATTTTCAACTTCATCACAAGCTTTCCTACAGAGTCAGAAAGTACACAGCTTTTTCCAGTCCATATCATCAGAATCACTGCACAGTCTCAGTAAGCATCCTCTGTCCCCCTGTGGAAATCTTTTTTCTTTGTTTGGTTTTCTTACTATACTGTGTCAATGTATATAGCTTTGTCATTTTAGTTAAAGAATTAGTGACATACAATTAAATATTTGCCATTTTTAATAAGTTAACTGTAGTTTTAGAGAAAATAATGTATAAAAGCTAGTATAACAAAGAGACTGATTCCAAGGCAAGGTCTAAGTATCTCTAACTTTGGGACGTGGTTGATCCTTCAGTTCCTGGTTGGAGCTGGCTCACAGATTAGAGCGATGTTAACTGTGCTGTGTGCAGGATGTATGACCTACGCTTAGCCTTCCTCCTGTGTCTCCTCTCCCCGTGATGAGCCTTCCTAGCCTCCCAGGCACACAAGTGCAAAGTGTTAGACTTAAAACTTTTCTTCTTTGTTTTCAGTGACTTAAAGTCCAGCCTGTGCTAGACAGAAGACGTCTTTCCTTTGTCCCTTCCTTACTGTCGGCTTGTTCTCAGGCTCCTCTTTCCTGCATAACACGGTCTTCTCTCAGACCCTGGTTTCTCATTCTGCTTTAACCAATATGAGGATCACTGCAGGAATAAACTTGATTGTTAATCCCTTCCTCAAAACTTCAGAAGTTTGGTATAAAATTTAAGACCTGCTGTGAACTTCCTTGAGGCTCCTCCTGCTTTCTTATGCGCTGTCTGCTCACTGCTCACGGGGGCGGGTGCAGGGTGCAGGGTCTCTCGGATATCCTGCTGTTACCTGCCCACTGTTGCTGTGGTTGTGCCCTTACAGATCCATCCTTTGATGACAGCTCATTAACATCACACCAGCTTAAGTCGTAGCTGAGGCATCACTGCTTCCTTGAAGCTTTCCCAGTTTTTTATGTTGCTGTATATTCACTTTTGCCTTTGTGTATCAGCATTCATTGTAGCCTGCCTGGTGTTTAATTTTATACGCATCGACCTCAGTCTTCCTTTTTAACATACTTTGCCAATAGTATTGATGTGTCTTTACGGCTACCTTTAAGTACAGTTATTATAGCAGGGAACCTTTTTTTCTTTAAATTTATACTGTTTTCAACAGAGTCATATTTTCCTGTAATTAAAAGGGAAAGAAAACACTTATTTCCATAACTTGAGGTGAGCAAGTGAGAAAGAGGTGAAAAAATGTGATTGGATGGGACAGATTTAACCTTTAAAGTTTCTCTGTTTAAGTATATATGTAGATGCCTTAAATATTTTAAATATCACACTTAGAATATAAAATATGGCTAGTGCGGTGGCTTACATCTGTAATTCTAGCACTTTGGGAGGCTGAAGTGGGAGGATTGCTTAAACCCGGGAGTTTGAGGTTTCTGTGAGCTGGGCTGATGCCACTGTGATCTAGCCTGGGAAAGAGAATGAGATGCTATCTCCAATAAAAAGAATATAAAATGACTCTTTATGACTAGTTGAGCAAGACAGGAAGTACAGCACCATGGTTTACTTTTTTTTTTTTTTTTAAGAGACAGTCTCACTTTGTCACCCTCAGTAGAGTGCTGTGGCATCACAGCTCATAGCAACTTCCAGCACTTGAGCTTAGCCGATTCTCTTGCCTCAGCCTCCCGGGTAGCTGGGACTACAGGCCAGGGTGTCTGAGAAGCATCAGTAGCATTTATTAAAGAGGAATCCTGATCATTCTAGAACTATGTAGATTTAACAATCAGTGCTTTCACCCTGCGTCTAATATAAGTACTTTTTAATGCAGATCTATCTGTAACATCTGTTTAATTCTAAAAAGGTACTGAACTGAAGCACAAAGTTAAACTTTTAATTCAGATTAACAAGCTGCTCAGGAAAACTCACCCAAGTGAAGAGAACACATCTGAGTAATGGAAAACTCATCCTGAGGGCTTAGCCTTATTTAAATTATATGAGCAATGCTAAAGAGGTTGGTAGATTTTGTTTTAAGGTTATAAAATTAAAATACTGCATGAAGGTACATGCTTGGAGGTTGTGAGAAATTTTGTTGGCATTAATATTCATGCATGTCTTGAGTTGTCTCACAAATGAAAATATCAAGGTTCATTTGCATAGCTTTTTGTTTTTGTTTTGTAAAAAAATAAGGTCTCAGGGGAGTACAGTGGTACAGTCATAGCCCCCTGCCGCCTTAAATTCTTGGGCTCAAACAGTCTTCCCACCTCAGCCTCTTGAGTAAATGGGACTACAGTCAGGCATCATCATCACATTCAGCTAAATGTTTTTCATAAAGTTTTTGTAGAGATTGGGTCTTACTGTGGTACCCAGGCTAGTCTCTAACTCAGGGGCTCAAGCAATCCTTTTACCCTTGCTTCCCAAACTGCTGGGATTACAGGCATGAGCCACCATACTTGGCCTCAGGGGATCTTGGGGGGTGGGGCGGGACAGTTGTTTTGTTTTTTAAAAATTGATAGCTTTATGTTTTTGTTACCGTGGGACAGAGAGCAGTAACTCCATATCTTGATATCCTGACAATTAAGACTGAGAAAACAATGTTTAGGCTGGGCATGGTGGCTCATGCCTATAATCCTAGCACTGGGAGGCCAAGGTGGGTAGATTGCCTGAGCTCACAGGTTTAAGACCAGCCTGAGCAAGAGCAAGACCCTGTGTGTGGCAGGTGCCTATAGTCCCAGGTACTTGGGAGGCTGAGACGAGAATTGCTTCAACCCAAGCGAGTTTGAGGTTGCTATGAGTTATGACACCACTGCACTCTACTAAGGGTGACAAAGTGAGATTCTGTCTCAAAAAAACCCCCAAAAAACAATGTTACAATAAGTGAGTGAGGGTATGGAACCCTGGGATCCTGCTAATCTATATTTTAATAGGGAAATAATCCATTGTTGTCAGAATGTGTCCCATGAATCAGTGCTGGTCCACAAATTGCTTTTTACTGGTATGTAGCAGAAGGAAAGAAATTGAGTAGACACTGAGAAACTTCTGTAGCAATTAGATATTGTTACATTATTGTCAGATTTGCAAAATTAGCAATCCACAACCAACTGAAGAAAAATGAAAACAGAATCCTTGCCACCCCACTGAAGTCTGAGGACTTGTAGAGCCTATTTGCTCATTTTGCTTGTAATATGCTAGGCCAGGTGTCCTCAAATTACGGCCCTCAGGCCACATGTGGCCTGCTGAGGACATATATCTGGCCCTCTGGGTGTTTTTGCCGGCACTGCCTGTCCTGCTCAGTAGCCGACTTGTCCCAGGGCCCGCAGTCCGGCCCTCCAGTGGTCTGAGGGACAGTGAACTGGCCCCCTGTTTAAAAAGTTTGAGGACCCCTGCCTAGGCTGACACATCTAAAATGACCTACGGGTCTCCCAGTCCTTCAGGGGACAACTGGCTCCATGATTCAGGGTCCCCACTCACAGTCTGGTGCTCTGGGCTCTGTCATCTTGGTTTTGTAAAGGTCCTAATTAGCAGAAATGTTTTCTTCACCACTAACCTTCTCCTCATCATCTTGGATAGAAAAAATAATCATTATATTGGTTTTCTTTATCTCTCCATTGAGATTTTCCTTAAAAGCTAATTAAATAATTGAATACTTCCTACAGATAACTTACAGTCCTCTCTGAAGACTTCTAAGATACTAGAACACTTAAAAGAAGACAGCTCAGAAGCTTCAAGTCAAGAAGAAGGTAATTGTAGGCTCACTAGAAGAAGTCATTCTTCCTGATGGGGGGATATGAATAGAACAGATGAAGGAGCTGAGATGCAGGCATGGGGGTGGAAATGTGATAGGAGGATACATTATCAGTAAGTGGGGAAAGAATAGACTGTTCAATAGATGGTGCTAGCACAATCGACCTTCCATAGGAAGAATACATATAATTAGATTTCTAATTATATCTGAATTTTTTTTTGAGACAGAGTCTCCTTCTGTCACCCTGGGTAGACTGCCATAGCTTCATAGCTCACAGCAACCTCAGACTCCTGGGTTCCATCAATCTTCTTGCCTCAGCCTCCCAAGTAGCTAGGACTATAGGCTTGTGCTACAACGCCCAGCTAGTTTTTCTGTTTTTAGTAGAAACAGGATCTTGCCCTCACTCAGGCTAGTCTCAAACTCCTGATCTTGGGTGATCCACCTGCCTCAGCCTTCCTCAGTGCTAGGATTACAGACGTGAGCCACCCAGCACAGCCTCTGGAATTCTAAATTCTAAATGTTAATCTGTGAAGAGAAACTTTTCTTGAACACGGCAGAACATTACCATAGTAGAGATCTTACTAATCTAAATTAGAACTTACATGCGACAGAAGAGACCATACAACTAGAAGATAATCCATAGACTGGGAGATGATTTTTGCAGGTTATTTATAGATAAAACATCTATATCCAGACCATAGAATTGTCCTCCTAAAAAATCAGGAAATCAGTCCAATTGAAATATGAGTGGAAAACACAAATAGGTAATTCATAGAAGAAAAGACTTAAACAACCGTATTAAACAGTGTGTGGCCTCAGAACAGTGCTGAGAACTGTTTGACACTCATCTGATTAGCAGAACATTTTCAATTCTGATGTTATAAGGATATGAAGCAATGGGAGCGCTCATGCTGATGGGGGTATGAGTTGGCATAGCTACTTAGGAATTTGCACTGCGTAGTGAAGTTGGAGATCATTTTGTGCTCTGTCCAGTGATTCTACATCTATGAAAATTGTTGTACATGCCCAGGAGGACAAGGACAGGCATCCTCAAGGTGGCATTGTTTATGAGAGCAAATAGCAGGAAATTTCCTGAATGTTTTAGATTTTAGTAATGTTTTAAGTAACTATAACATTTTAAGTAAATCACAGTGTATTTGTGTTAGACGACAATCAAAATAAAGGACATTTATGGTACAGTCAACCCTCTGTTTATCTATGGATTCCTCATCTGTGGGTTTAACTAGCTGGGAGTCGAAAATATTCAGGAGGAAAAATTTGTGTCCATACCGAACACATACAGACCTTTCTTCCTTGCCATTATTCCCTAAACAGTTGTTTACATAGCATTTCATTGTATTAGGTATTATAAGTAATCAAGAGATGACTGGAAATATATAGGAGGATGTGCAGAGGTTATATGCAAATACCAAGGGCTGGCTGTAAATTTAAACATGCAACACCTGTATGTGTTATGAGCACATATATTTGGATGGTTAAAAGAAAAACTTACAGTAGAATGTTTCAACAGGTAAAGTACTACTTAATCTCTATAAAGGGCAGGCAGTAAATGAAATGGGTGGCCTTTAGTAATATTTGTGATACTTTGTTTCTAAAGTAAAAATCAAATATAGAAAAGTCTAGGAGGTGGATGTATGTGGGTGTTCGTTAAATTAATAGTTTTTTTTTTTTTTTTAATATTTGAAACAGTTCAGTTTTTTAACGTTAAAAAAAAGAGTTCTAGGCTTAGCATCTGTAGCTCAGCAGCTAGGGAGCCAGCCACATACACTGGAGCTGGTGGGTTCGAATCCAGCCTGGGCCTGCCAAACAACAGTGACAACAACAACAACAAAAAAAAAAGAGTTCTACCTGAAATTGAATGTTGTGGTTTTCTGTGGAAATGTTCATGTTAGGCTTTTGGACAAAATTGATTTGCTATCAATTGAAAACACATTTGAGAAGGTATTTTAAAAGTAGTTGAGTAGTTTATTGTATTTTTGGAAAAGTGTTTCTTTAAGATACATTCTCTGTAAAGAAATGCTTAGAAGTGCTTTACAGCACTGCTATGATCACATGAATTAGTAGCAACTTCTGAATTTTTGCTACAGCATCTAATGTAACAAATTACCTTTTCCTCTACTCTAGACGTGTTGCAGCACACCATAATCCACAAGAAACATACCGGGAAAAATCCCATTGTAAAGTAGGTATCTAATTTCTAAAACATAAATGCATTTGTGCATTTTTGAATTGGTGTAACATTTAATTCAATTATTGATGAATTTGGCTGTCATTCTTACCTTTTGCTGTTTTTATTTGTCCTACCTTTTCTGTTTTCTTTTTCTCCTTTGTTGCCTTTTCTTAGTTTTTTCGTTTTCTTCTTTTCTTGAGAGTTTACATTGTTTGTCTATTCTTCTAGTGGTTATCCTAGAAGTTATATGATAGATTTTTGACCTGTGGTGTTAATTTGTGCTGGTACCATTCCCAGACAATTTGAGATCACTGTAATGCCATTTGTCTCTTCCTCACTTACAAATCAGAGCTTCCACACATTACTCTATATAATTTCAAGCCCCATGAAACCTTTTTTCCGTGTTCACTTAGATTTTACCATTCCCTTGCTCTCACTCCTTCCTGTATCTCTGAGCATCCACTCAAATTCATTTTCCTTCTGAAGAGCACTTGAGTGTTCCCTATAGTCACATCTGCCAGTGATGAATGTAGTTAGCTTTTATCTGAAGGGAAGAAATATTTATTTTGCCTTCAATTTTGAAAGCTACGTTGGCCGGGTATAGATAGGATTGTAGATCGGCAGTTATTTTCTGTAGCTCTTTGACACTATACTTGTCTTCTTGTCTGATGGCCTTTGGTCCCTGACATTATATACCCAGCTCACCTCTGGTTTCTCCGACAGGTCACATAAATCATTTGTGTGATTTCTGGCTCACATTAGTACTGTTCCCGAGTATGTTCTGTAAGTCTTTTCACTTTCTACCCCAGGGCCTTTACTGATTCCCCAGGAGGATGCCTCCTGTCCTCTGGGTAGATCATTCTGAGAGGGCCCGGCAACTGAAGGGCCTGTTGCTTCTAACCTCAGCAGTGGGTCATTGACTAGAGTCTTTTTCTATTTTTCTTTACTCCCTTTCTCCTCCTTTTTGAGATCACATCCAAATAAACTGTCATTCCATATTCTACTTTTAAGAGGAGCTCATACTTAATTATCTGGCATCCGTCATTTCACTCAATCTTACCTTGGCTGTTTGATTGTAATATCCTTTTTCTCCTGACATGTTTTAAGTTTTTCTCATTGGTTTTCAGCAGTTTTCGTGTGGACATTTTATACCTTTCTATGCATGAATTCTGCTTCTTGAATCTTTAGCTTGATATCTTTTGATTTAAGAGATTCCGAGCTCTGGCTCGGCGCCTATAGCTCAACCGGCTAAGGCTCCAGCCACGTACACCTAAGGTGACGGGTTCGAATCCCCAGCCCGGACCCGCCAAACAACAATGACGGCTGCAACCAAAAAAAAAAATGGCCGGGCGTTGTGGCGGGCGCCTGTGGTCCCAGCTACTTGGGAGGCGGAGGCAGGAGACTCGCTTGAGCCCAGGAGTTGGAGGTTGCTGTGAGCTGTAATGCCATGGCACTCTACCCAGGGGGACAGCTTGAGGCTCTGTCTCAAAAAAAAAAAAAAAAAAAAAAGAGATTCTGAGCTCTTAGCTCGTCAGATATTTCTTCTGCCCTATTCTATTGCTTCCTATTCTGAGATTCCAAGTCTTTGTATAGTTAGATTTTTCACCACCTCCTACATGCCTTTTAATTTTTTCCCTCTCAGTGCTTCAGTCTATTTTCTTCTGATAAAATGTTTTCTTGCCATTTACTTCATGTTTCTCCTTTACTGATTTTCTTCACTTATTTCACACTCATTAAGTCCTTTTTTTAGAGACCGAGTCTCATTTTGTTGCTCTTGGTAGAGTGCTGTAGCATTGCAGCTCACAGCAACTTCAATACTTTTGGGCTCAAGCGGTTCTCTTGCCTCAGCCTCCCAAGTACCTAGGAGTATAGCCACCCACCACAACACTGAGCTATTTTTAGAGACAGGGTCTCACTCTTGCTCAGGCTGGTCTCAAACCTGTGAGCTCAGGCGATCTGCACCCACCTGGGCTTCCCAGAGTGGCAGGATTACATGCATGATGAGCTGCCTCACCTGGCCACATTCTTTGAGGTCTTAATATTTATTTTACAGCTCTAGAATCTAAATTGGGGTTTTTAAAAATATTTTTCTGTACTTTTTCAGAATTCTCAGTCTTGTACTCATTGTCCAAGTTAAGTGCTATCATCTAAAAGTCTGTGTCCAGTAACTTCATATTCTGCATTCTCTTTGGGCCTGTTTTTGATGTCTGTTTCTTTTGGTTTTCAGTCACATTATCTGTCTCTTCATGTGCCTACTTATACACAGTACTTAACACAGTAATTCTCTCAAGATACAGGGTTATGTAAGCCTCTATCCCCAGCTGTAAATGGTGCAAAATGATCACCAGAGCATAGAGTCTAAAGGCAGAGTGTGCATTGGCTGTTATTCTTTTTAGAGATGATGAATGATACTGATGATAAAATAGATGCATGCTGGTTTATTTCTTATGGTATACTTTCTTCCTTAGACCTATCACTACACATTCTATGAAAAAATGCAGTGAAGAAAGTTACTGTAGCTTCTTCATTGAAATGATATAACAGGTTAGATTACTGTGGGTAGGTTTTCATACTTTCATAAATTTTTCTTTTCATAGCAGTATTGGTACTAGTTGTTCTCCATTGGATGGGCTTACCATGCAATATTCTGAACAGAATGGAATTGTGGATTGGAGGAAGCAGAGCTGTGCCATTCAGCACCCAGAACACTGTGTGACCTTAGCTGACCAGGTATACGGGGGGTTGTTTTATTTTGGTGCCATGTAGCCAGGTCACTGCAACTCTGTTAAAAAATTGAGTTCTATAAGCATTCATTCAGGTGGTATGTCTGGTAAGGAAATGAAGGATTGTTTAAGTGTAAGATATTACATTTAATTGGTATATATGATCTCGCCTCTTAGAGCTGAAAAAATAGATTTACTTTTATTGCTTATGTAAAATTAGTACACTTTTTTATAACACTTAAAGTGTTTATTCTAGCTAGGGGTTCATTAAATTGTTACGCTAAAATGTTGGGGTCTTCAAAGAATTGTTCACATTTTCAATCACTGTCTTGCTGTTTTCAAACTGCCTTTCCTTCAGAAGTTAGTTGGGCCCATTTACTGGCACATCAGAATGTGATTAAGGAATATTTGCTTTCTTAGGAGCTGGGTGTGATCAGAGAACAGAATGTGCTGTCCTGTCTGTGTAGCATAATCAAAAACACGGGAGGAAGTACCTGTAGATGTTGAAACTAGGGAGTGACCTTCTAGCTAGAAAATTGGTTTGTTAACCTGATTTTGTCTGTGGCTGTGAATCAGATCGAAGTGTTAACTCTGCCTGGAATGTATTTTTATACACAAGAGCATATTTTGAGAAATTATAAATTATTGTATTTGTACTTAGTTAATGACCTGTTTTCAAACCCATCTGATTCTACTCCCTGCCCCATGCCTATACTCTTATCATAGAGTTGACAAAATTGTGTGTTGTCAGTTTATCAAACTGAACTTCAGGAGAATACTAGTAACCCTGTCAAAAGGTTCGTGTGTTTTACTTTGTAGTCAGGCAAAAGAATGCAGGTCTATTTTGAAAGAAAAACAGAAAACACATTTTTCTCGTGACAAATACAGTATTAATTATATATCACCAAATATGTAAATTTTAGTGATTTAGGTATGAGACTTCAAAAATAGCTTGGAAATTGAAATTTGTTAGAATATGCAACTGGAAATAAACACATAACATTTTAATGTTTACTATCAGAATAAAAGGAATACTACATCAGTATGTTTTTACCTTTTGTCTGTTTGATTTGTCTTTTAACTTTTTCCACTAGCATTCTGCTGAAAAGCGGAGCTTATCTTCATTAAGTAAGAAGAAAGGAAAGCCACAAATAGAAAAGTAGGTTCAATTCAAGTTTCCAGTAGTAGAAATTGGTGAGGAAAGACAGCATGTCATTTGATGATAGTCACAGTTAGTTACTATAGTACAAACTGTATTGTTTTTTTTTTTTTTTTCCAGCAACAGAACAAAGTTTATTGAAAGATAAATAGACAAGGGAAAGAGGGGTGACAGAACCTCTGGCAATGGAGGGGTGGTCCGGTGGGCAGCCTGCGTGGGCCTTGTTTTCTTTATGTTTTTAATTCTGGGCTCTTAAAATTCAAAATATTAACACATACAGGCAATAAAAATAAAGCTATTGTCAAATGATATATTCAGTTTGGTGGGTCAGAACTCTCAGATATCTAAAAGGTAACTTTTACATTTAGGTTATTCCTCACCAAAATTTCTTTTTAATTACGAAAAAATCTTGAGGGTAATTATAGCAGTACTGTACTAATGTGTATAATTGAGAACCTCATTTAAAATGTGGGTACTATGTACATTTGGTTTAGGGAGAAAATTAAGAAAACCGACAACAGATTGAATAGTAGAGTAAATGGTATTAGACTCGCCACTCCTCAGCATGCCCACGGTGGTCCTGTGAAAGGTAAGAAAGTTGATTTTTCTTTCAGTTACCCACCACCTGAACATATTCAGCATGATACTTACATTAGTAGGTTTTGAGCTGTCATGTCAAATCCTAATACTAGATTTTACCTTGCATTTATGTGCACAGCAATTTCCAAATGAAATAATTCTGAACACAGTAGCCAATTCGGGGAACATAAGTTAGCCATGGAGATGAACATCCCTTTGCTTCAGTCGTACTTACCCTTTTTCTTCTCTGGCAGCAGCAGATTTCCAATTCGCTTCCTTCTCAGGCCCCTTCCTGTTCCAGAGCAGGCAGGTCCTGCAGTCATGGGGAGTCTTTTCTATAGCTTTGCTGACCACCCTCATGGAAGTCTGGGCATCCATGGAAACTAATTCAATTTATGAATGGAAACTAATTTATGGAAACTAATTTTTATGGAAACTAATTTATGGAAAGTAATTTTTTTGAATATTATTGACCTTTTCAAGATTTAAGAACTGTCCTCTTTAAGAAATTTTATGGGGCTTTAGGGCAATTCAGACCCTCAGATTTTTGTTACACTACATTAACGTAGGTTCCATTTGCCCACCATTATGTTAAGGTTCCTTTATTTTTATTTATTTATTTATTTATTTATTTGCAGTTTTGGGCTAGGGCTGGGTTTGAACCTGCCGCCTGTGGCATATGGGGCCCGCGCCATACTCCTTTGAGCCACAGGTGCCGCCCAAAAGGTTCCTTTATTTTTAGGTTAAAGTTTCATTTAACTGAGAAATGCCCCTTTTATAGCTTCATTGGTTACTTTTCTGTGTTCTGTTTACCTTTATTATTCATAATAAAGATAGGAAAAGAATAAAAGCCCACAGACGTCTAGGGGAATGTTCCATGGGTGGCCCCTAACACATTTATTGAGTGGTCCACAAATATGGTTATTTTAATTTAAGTCTTATTCTAATGTTAGTACATTTATTTGTGATACAAATAACCAGAATATGTTTCTTAAATGGAGTATATATTTTATTTAATTCATTTTTTGAGACAAGAGTCTCACTCAGTTGCCCTGGGAAGAATGCTGTGGTGTCATAGCTCTCAGCAACTTCAAACTCCTGGGCTTAAGGGATCCTCTTGCCTCAGCCTCCCAAGTAGCTGGGACTGTTAGGTGCCAAGCACAACACCTGGTTATTTTTTTCTATTTTTTTAGTAGAGATGGGTATCCCTTTCCTCAGGCTGGTCTTGAACTCCTGAGCTTAGGTGATCCCTCTGCCTCGGTCTCCCAGAGTGCTAGGATTACAAGTGTGAGCCACTCTGCCCAGCCTCAAGTATATTTTTAAACTAGATATTTGTGTATAGAGACTAAATAGTCATAAAAGAAAAATAGTTACTATTTGGATCTAAAATCATCTGGCCAGCTGATAGAATCAGGTGAATCAGGGGGTAGGGGTGGGGGGATGGAATGACCTGATCTGAGAAAAACCCATGTCATCTGTGTGTGGATCTGTTTACTATCATTGAGGTTCCCTGTGGTGATGGCGGCTAAACAGAGGAAGAAAAAGCTAATTAAGGAAGACAAAAGTCTCTGTTGTCTATTGGTGGACAAGTGGAAATTGCTTCCACCAAGTGTCCTTGTCTCTGTTGCTGTTCTTTTTTTTTTTTTTTTTAAGAGACAGGGTCTCACTCTTTCTCCACACTGGAGTGCAGTAGTGTGATGATAACTCACTGTAGCCTCAAACTCCTGGGCTGAAATGATCCTCCTGCTTCAGTTTCCTGAGTAGCTGGGACTACAGGTGTGAGCCACTGCAGCTGGTGTGCTAGTATATTAGTCTCCTAAAGTACATGCTTAATTGGGTCATTTTCCATAGATTACTCTGGCTCTTACTGCACATCATTTGGGAACTACTGCTTGCAAAAGAAGTTTGCAACTGTTCTTTCTTTTTTAGCCTCATATTTTTAAAGGAGAAGCATAGGAACTTTGATCAAAGACAGCTGTGGGTTTGAGTCTTTATTAAACTGTATGTCACTGATTCATATACAGAGGGTACCAAAAAAATATAACATTTTGAGAAAGGAAAAAACTTAAGATTATAATACTCAAGTCACTTTTCACTTCCGCAATTACAAGTGATACAAGATACAGTATACAAGATAACAAACGTTGGTGTATGTTGAGTATTACAATTTTAGTACAGTTTTTTCCTTTCTTAAAATGTGTATGTGTTTTTTGGCATCTTCTGTATATTTACATTTTGGGAGTATACCTATGAACAAAATACACTTAGTGTAGCTTATCTCATGGGTGTCAAATGTTGCTCAGATATATGCCAATTCCAACTATTAAAACCCATCTGTTTATTAATTTTCCTTTGTTTCAAGAATAAATTATCCTTTTATCACCCAGTAACACACAAGACATGTTTGCAGGTTTGTTTTTCTTTTCTGTTATGGAGCATTATGATACGAAAGCTTGTATTATAAAATGTACATACTATAGTGAAGCTGAAAATACTGAGTCCTTCTGATTAGTAGTTTTGATCTTTTAAATAGCGCATTCTAGCTGAAGATGAGTATTATTTACTTTTCATTTTATCCTTCTATTTTAACTTCTATTTTGAAAGATAATACATTCCCATAATTCAAAATTCCAAATGGGAACAAAGTCAGGATCCCTCTGCCTCCCTCCATGTTCCCTACTGGCTGAGACACTCTTAGTCATCTGCATTCTTTGTAATGTGGTTTCTTTTAAAATCCAAGCTTCATGTGTCTCCACTAAAGAGAAGTATGTATAACCTCATGTAGATCATTAAGATCACTGTTCAGTTTATCATCCATGTTTCTTCCAGCCCACTTTTCTGTTGCTGATTGTGACACCAAAATGTTTGGGGGGAAATGAGGTGGCTGACCTCTCAGTTTGTTTTAAAAGATGTAGGATGATTTAAAGGTCTCCAGCTTTCTTTCTTATTCCAGATGGTAGTTGTAGTTCTGTTACCTGTGATTTATCTAAAAGTTCTTAACTCTGTAACAGACTTCAGTTGTTTATAATTATCAATAATTAATGTTTTTATTGAAATAGTGGCTTATGTTTTAAGAGATTTGTCTTCTTAATTATGTGTAAGACCTTTTATCACTTGAGACACGACAAAAAGTGAATAAAAGTTTATATTTCCTTTTAAAGGGGCAATTTATGGAGTATTCTTTGGCGTAAATTATTACGCCGCCGTCATCTACACCTCCTGAATTGGATCACAGAATTTCTTTCTTTTCCTTTTTTTTTTTTTTTTTGAAGATAGAATCTTACTTTGTCGGCATGGGTAGAATGGCATAGCATCATAGCTCACAGCAACCTCAAACTCTTGGTCTCAAGTGATCCCCTTGCCTCAGCCTCCTGAAGCTGGGACTACAGGCACCCACCACAATGCCCGACTGTTTTTAGGGGTCTTGGGCTCAGGCTGGTCTTGAACTTGTGAACTCAAGTAATCTACCTGCTTTGGCCTCCCAGAGTGCTAGGATTACAGGCATGAGCCACTATGCCTGCCCCAGATCACATAATTTCTAAGCATAAAAGTTCTCAAGGCTCTATACAATTCTGAAACACTTCCTGAACCATCAAAAAAAAGATTACATTTAGCATAGGGTTAGATTTATGTGTTTAATTCTTTAAAAGCTGCAATATAACATATGGTCATTTGGTGATTAGAATATACATTATGTAGTATAATGTAAAGAAAATAGTTCTGTAAATTATGCCACATGCAGAGAGAAAGCTGCATTTTTCTCCTATCATTTTCTGAAACTTGCTCTTAGAAATTTCAAAGACTTAATTATAGTTTCGCTGAGTTTTAGTGAACATTCCCCCAGTAGGTCCCTTTTAGCCCATTGTTCTGTTTTGAGAATATTCTGTTGATTCTCTTAATCCTTGGGTTGTTCGTTTTGTTATATGCTGGTTGAAATATTTATATTCAGGGTTCCTGTATAAGCTACTGTTTATTAGTCCAATTTAATGCCATTAGATTGTCTTCAAATAGCTGCTGGTGTTGACTTGCATGCCTTTCTTTAGTCATACTGTGACTAGTAATTCTGAGCCTATTCCTGTGTAAGCATACTCCAGATTACTTTTCCGTAAAATTACTACTTGGCCTTGTAACTCGTTTGCCACTTTCCTTAAAGCCTCGTGAGATTTTGCACAGTTTTCCCTTGGCAGTTTGACATAGAATTTATTACCCAAAAGGAATTAGCAACATCTGCATTTCTTAATGACTTTATTCTTCTTTAGCATTCGACCAGCATTTGAGTGGCTAGGCTAATCTCGGTCATCTTTAACAATTTCAACACTGTTAGAAATTATCCCCCAAAGACACATAGTTAGTCAGCTGAATTGGTCATTACGTGTCATGATTTGTCTTGTACATAAATGATTAATAATGATTAGTTTTTATTAATGCTACCAGGTTGCCATGGAAATGATTTACTCATCTACAGTTCTTTTTTTTTTTTTTCTTTGAGACAGAGTCTCACTTTATTGCCCTTGGTAGAGTACTGTGGCATCACAGCCCACAGCAACCTCCAACTCTTGGGCTCAAGCAATCCTCTTGCCTCAGCCTCCCGAGTAACTGGGACTACAGGTGCCTGCCATAATGCCTGGCTATTTTTAGAGGTGGGGATCTTGCTCTTGCTCAGGCTGGTTTCCATCCTGTAAGCTCAGGCAGTCTACCTGCCTAGGCTTCCTCAGAGTGCTGGGATTACAGACATGAGCCACGGTGCCCAGCCCTTCATCTACAGTTCTTAAGAGCCTTCTGGAATCCCTTATATGGGGATTTGTACACTGTGAACACTTATGGGGTGCTTGATGTGAGGCAGAAGCTCTGCCAGTCATCGGGTTTACAGAAGTGAATGGAGTAATTCCCTAAGTCTGGGCCAGTACAGGAAGGTCTAGTACTATATATACTAATAGTCTGTTCTGTGTACCCAACACAAACACCTAGCTGATCATAGTGGGGACAGCACCCCAGCCCCACCCACCTCCGTGTAGGTATGGCCTTTGGGCAGAACTCAAAGGGTTAGTTGGGAAGAATTTTATTCTTTTAAATGTTGAAGCTAAGTAATTTTAACTGAATAGGCATTTTGGCAGTCCATTCTATTCTTGAGTTTTCTTAAGGAATTTTTCAATAAGCTTTGAGGTATTATAATACCTAGACTTAGAAAGTGCCTCAAAGTGATATTATTAGACAGGCCGCTACAAAGACCTTAACTCTTTTTTTTTTTAAGTCAGTAAGATGACTTGTTC
Source organism: Otolemur garnettii (assembly GCF_000181295.1). Lineage (NCBI taxonomy): Eukaryota > Metazoa > Chordata > Mammalia > Primates > Galagidae > Otolemur > Otolemur garnettii. The sequence continues at coordinate 13,250,727 of NW_003852422.1, read as the reverse complement.
TTCTGTGCTTTTGTCTCAAGAATCATTTATTTTCTATTAAAATCGTGATTTAATAATGAACTATCATCTAGATCAAAGATAGTTTTTGAGGTGTTTGTAGAAAAAAATTATAGCTACAACTAATTTCTAATGGTTCAATTTAGAAATTACTTAACAAGATTTTTTAAAATAGAGTTGTTATTTTTAGATGTGAATTTGGACATTGGATCTGGACATGACACATGTGGAGAAACATCTTCAGAGAGTTACAGTTCTCCGTCTAGTCCACGACATGATGGAAGAGAAAGTTTTGAAAGTGAAGAAGAAAAAGACAGAGGTTTGCTCTTTGGAAGGGGGTATAGGGAGAGGTGGGTGGGAGGTGGTGGAGGGAAACGTGTGGTTGTCCTCTCTTAAATCAGTCAAACAAGGACTTTTATGTTCCTATAGATGCCATTACTGATTTTGAATTTAATTGGTATAAAGGGCTTCTTTAGAGCATTGCCTTAGCATCTCCTAGCAATGTTGATTTCACAAACTTACCGCATATAAAATTAAACAGGAAGAAGATAGGATCGTACAAAATGCAGTTAGTATAGAAAGGTAGAATGTGTGTTGGTAGATGTATACGTGTTTATGCTTTTATTAGTCTTTGTGATTGATCCTTTTATCGTTGTAAGATACCCTTCTTTGTCTCTGGTGATAAGTCTTCTCTTACATTCTGTTTTCCTGGTAGTAATAGAGCCTTTCCAGCTCTTTTGCTTGCATGGTACTTTATTTTCTATCCTTTTACCTTAGACTTACTTGTGTCTTTATAGTGTGTATCTCTTTTAAGCAACATATAGTTTGTTTTTGTATCCATTCTGCTGATCTCAGCCATTTGCCCATTTATATTTAACGTGATTACTGAGAAGGTAGAATTTACACCTGCCGTTTTGTTGTTTTCTGTATGTGTTACATCTTCAATTCTTCCTTCTTGAAGTCAGCCAGCAGTGAGAGCTTTGGGCCTTTTCAAGTCTTCCTGGGAATGTTCACAGCCCTAGACATGAGTATAGCCTTCTTGTTTCCAGGAATATATTGAAACTTTTCAAAGCCCACTGTAGACATCTCATTCCCAAGATTTTCATCTTGGGTTTTGGTCAGTCTCTTGTTGGCCCCAGCTGGTAACACTGCCTCGGGCAGCCTTGTTTAAACTGTTGCAGCTAATTGGTTATGACAGATGTCCTGGGGGTGAGAGGCAGTAGCGCAGAGGGAGCTTGACCTACCAAAAGGGTCAAATAGTGACAAGACAGTTCCTTAGATGCGGCTTTGGGGGAACCCGAGTTTCTTCCTTTGGCTGCCGGGCTGGTGGTTCACATGAGCAGCTGCCGTAGTTGAGGGGATACTAGTCTTCAAGGAATGGAGTGTGGCAAGGGAAGCACCAGATGCAGCTGTTTTTCTTAAACACTCCCTGGATTGTGGTAAGCTTTAAGTTCCAGGAGTTCTTAAAAAGTCAATTTTGACAGTTTTTGGTAGGGTTCTAATTGCTTTTAAGGAGGAGTGGATTATTGAAGGTCCTCATTCCACCTTCTGATCTGAAGTGAGATCTCCTTGAAAATGTACATGTTGAATGGAGATATTCTTTGCACGTAACATCTGATTGGTGGTGCTTTGGTTCTGAGGTGTACCCATGCTGGTGGGCACCATCACGTGATTTCTCTTGGGCTGCCCGTGGATGGGTAGGTACTCCATCATTTCAGCCATATGTACTTTCTTCCTGGGCAGCCTGCTGCTGTCTAGGACCTTAGCTTCAGTATTACTGGTCACATCTTTAGGACCTGTGTGATGGTGTCGCTGCGTCACAGACAGTGAAAGTCAGTCTTTACTTGGAGTCACAGCATGCAGTGACTGTCTCCCACTGAGGCAGTGCTGCACATCCGCTCTGCAATTTTCCTCATTGAAAGAGAAAAATGGAAATAACTTCACAGAACTATTAGGGAGTTTAAATGAGAGAATTTTTATACCCTACCCAGAGTAGACAAGCTTCCGAGTATATTTCATCATACGTGGTGTGCATGATTCTGTAAGATGCCCAGAAGATTCTGTGGCTGTTTGGCTCACACTGCAGACTTGGCCCAGTTGTCAGAATGGTTAGATTAACTCTGTAGCAGCTCTTGCTGTTGTCAGACATCCTGATTTGGTGGCCTGTCTGGAGGAGCTTGCGTGTTTCCAAATAGGCTCAGTTATTAAGTGACAAAAATGAGCCTTTCCTAAATGAAAGAAGCACTTAGGGCTCTCTCAAACCAGAGAAAATATCCATTATGTTAGAGAGCTTTGATCATTTTTAGAATTCAGAGTGGAGGAAAGGCGACTTTGAGAAGCGTGTGGGTGGCTTTGCTGTGGTTCTGGGTGGGATGTGATGGTGTCCTGTTCAGGACTTTATGCTTTCTGAAGTTGGTACGAAAAAGGGCAAGACCTATCCGACCTGTCAGCAATGCCAGAAGTATTCCTTTCTTCAGGAATACTGTTTTGTTTTTAGTATTTGGTTTCAAAAATTATTAACACCTTAACCTTAAGCTGAATATAACCGATTCTTTCATTAATAAATACAAATCCTTTACGTACCTGGTGCAATTCAGCATGTATTTTTGAGCAGAAAGATTTTAAATGTAGACACTACATTTAATTGAATCATCTGTGTACACATCAATGCAGTATCTGGGTTTATGACATTTAAACATTGTGAATTAGGTTTTATCTTTTGCCACCTTTATACCAAAAGTCAGGACATGTACATCTAGGGGATTGCTAGATTAAAGTTATTTCTGTATATCACCATAAGACTGATGCAGTTGTAGAAATAGGCCAGGCATAGTGGCTCAGGAGGCTAAGGTGGAAGGATTGCTGAGGCCAGGAATTTGAGACCAGCCTGGGCAATACAGCAAGATCCCATCTCTACATAAAGTTTAAAAATTAGTTGGGCATAGTAGCTATAGTCCCAGCTACTTGAGAGGCTAAGATCAAAGAGTCACTTTAGTTTAATAGTTCCAGGCTGCAGTGATCTTACAAATTACTCTGTTGCATTCTAGTCTAGGCAACAGAGTAAGACCCTGTCTTTTAAAAAAAAATGCAGTAGTAGAAACAAATCTATGTCATCTTGCTGTTTTGATTTTGAAGAAATAGCAACAGTCATATTTTCCTGCTTATATTCTGACATATTTGTTTTATGATTAGTAGAAGCTTTAAATTTTCTTTCCCTCATTGAAATATTTAGTAGTAAGAATATTCCATTCTAAAAAACTTTTCCATTCCCCTTTTTTTTGTTTGTTTTTGTTTTTGCAGTTTTTTTTTTCTTTTGGCTAGGGCTGGGTTTGAACCCGCCACCTCCAGTATATGGGGCCAGCGCCCTACTCCTTTGAGCCACAGGTGCCACCCTATATCATGTAATCATTTATCTGAGGTAAATTGAAGACCTGAATTTGACAGTGCAGAATCTAAACTGAATGGATTGCCTAAAATTTATAAAGGTTACAAATAATACTTTCATCACTAATAATACAATAGTATTAAATGAATCTGTTTTATACTATGCTTCATTCAGTCTCCAAATCTTTTGGGGTTTTTTATTTATATCCCTATGTGGGTTTTTTTGTTTGTTTGTTTGTTTTGAGATAGAGTTTCATTGTGTCGCCCTCAGTAGAGTGCAGTGGCGTCACAGCTCACAGCAACCCCAAACTTGTAGGCTTAAATGATTCTCTTTCCTCAGCCTCCCAAGTAGGGGGACTATAGGTGCCTGCCACAACACCTGGCTGTTTTTCTGTTGTAGTTGTCATTGTTTGGTGGTCCTGGGCTGGGCTCGAACCTGCCAACTTCTGTGTATGTGGGTTTCCCCCCACACTGAGCTATGGGTACTGAGCCATCCCCATGTTTTTTAAATGAAACATGTATATAATGGTGATTCATTAAGAAAGTCAGCTGGGACTGGGCGCAGTAGCTCACACCTATAATCCCAGCACTCTGGAGGCCAAGGTGGGTGTATTGCCTGAGCTCACAGGTTCAAGACCAGCCTGAGCAAGAGCCAGACTGTGTCTCTAAAAATAGCCGAGCATTGTGGTGGGCACCTGTAATCCCAGCTACTTGGGAGGCTGAAGCAAGAGATTGCTCAAGCCTAAGAGTTTGAGGTTGCTGTGAGCCATGACGCCATGGCACTCTACTGGGGATGACAAAATAAGACTCTGTCTCAAAAGAAAAAAAAAAGGCAGCTTGGACAGTTTGGAAACATGATAGAGGGATTTACTTAGATTCTACGTCTAGCAAGAAAGGGTGGGAGTTAGGCTTGTGTTAATATCTGTATTTGTGTGTTTCCTTTAGACACAGACAGCAATTCTGAGGATTCTGGGAATCCATCCACAACTCGGTTCACAGGTTATGGTTCTGTCAACCAGACTGTCACTGTCAAGCCACCTGTACAGATTGCTTCACTAGGAAACGAGAACGGAAGCCTTTTAGAAGACCCCTTAAACTCACCCAAGTATCAGCATATTTCCTTTATGCCAACTTTACACTGTGTCATGCACAACGGTGCCCAGAAGTCTGAAGTTGTTGTTCCTGCACCCAAATCTGCTGATGGTAAAACAATAGGGATGCTTGTTCCCAGCCCTGTGGCTGTCTCTGCAATACGGGAGTCCACAAATTCCACCCCTGTGGGAATACTAGGGCCAACAGCTTCTACTGGCGAATCAGAAAAGCACCTTGAATTACTGGCTTCCCCTTTACCTATTCCGTCAACCTTCCTTCCACATAGTAGTACTCCTGCTTTGCACCTAACATTTCAGAGGCTAAAATTGCCACCACCACAGGGATCTTCTGAGAGTTGCACGGTCAACATCCCTCAACAACCAGCCGGAAGTCTGAGCATCGGATCACCAAACACTGCCTTTATTCCTGTCCACAACCCAGGTAGTTTTCCAGGGTCACCTGTTGCTACCACGGACCCCATCACAAAGTCTGCATCTCAAGTGGTAGGACTAAATCAAATGGTGCCTCAAATTGAGGGAAACACAGGGACAGTCCCTCAGCCTACCAATGTGAAGGTAGTTCTTCCAGCAGCTGGCCTCTCAGCCGCACAGCCACCAGCTTCCTACACCTTACCAGGCTCGCCCCTCGCTGCCGGCGTGCTCCCTAGCCAGAACTCCAGCGTGCTCAACACAGCAGCCCCTTCTCCCCAGCCGGCGAGCACGGGCCTCAGCCAGGCCCAGGCTACTGTTCCTCCCGCAGTTCCTACCCACACCCCAGGCCCAGCCCCGAGCCCAAGCCCTGCTTTGACACACAGTACTGCACAGAGTGACAGCACATCTTACATCAGTGCTGTGGGGAACACGAACGCTAATGGGACAGTAGTACCACCACAGCAGATGGGCTCAGGTCCATGTGGTTCTTGTGGGCGAAGGTGCAGCTGTGGGACCAATGGAAACCTTCAGCTAAATAGTTACTATTATCCTAATCCAATGCCCGGACCAATGTACCGAGTCCCGTCGTTCTTTACTCTGCCATCCATTTGCAATGGCAGCTACCTCAACCAAGCACATCAGAGCAATGGAAACCAACTTCCTTTTTTTCTGCCTCAGACTCCATATGCAAATGGACTGGTACATGACCCCGTCATGGGGAGCCAGGCCAGCTATGGCATGCAGCAGATGGCAGGGTTTGGGAGATTCTATCCTGTATACCCAGCACCTAACGTAGTTGCCAACACCAGTGGTTCGGGGCCCAAGAAGAATGGGAATGTCTCGTGTTACAATTGTGGTGTCAGCGGACACTATGCACAGGACTGTAAGCAGTCGTCCATGGAGGCCAATCAACAAGGTAATCCCAATAACTCCCAGAGGACTTGTTTTTGAGTTCACCTGTTTCTTCTTCCTTTCCTTACTGATCATGGGATTCTCTTGTAGCAGAAAGATCTGTTTGTGTGTTCGTTTACGGATATTGTGTTTTCAGTGACAAATCACAAAATACAACCGGAAAAACCTAGTATAGATCCAGGTCACACAGAGCACAAGGAAGTTCAGAGGAATTCAGTTACTGATTAAGGAATAAACTCTACAGGCACTTTTTAAGGAGAATGTAATGGGAATTTGCATTATTGTAATGATAAATCTCTTGCTTGCAGCACTTTTTTTAAAACTACAATTCTGTTTCATAGAGTAAGCAAAATTTTTAAATATTGAAACCTAGGCAGTAATCCAGGCATCCTGATATGTAAGGTTTCTAGTAACTAGGTAGTATATATCGCATAGCCAGCTGCCCTCATGCGTATATCCCCCTGCTATTCTTTTCCTTCCCAGCAAATGTTAAAAAAAAAATTCCAAGATTACTATTGCATTTTACAGGAACTAAATAGTTCCCCACTGATTGGCAGAGGTACTAAGCTTAATCCCACCACCACGAGAAAGAAGGATGTGCTCATACGCTAGGTGTGAGTGATGCCAAACGCACTGTCCACCTCTAGCAGTTGTCTTACACTTGCATTTGGCCTTTGTCATTCTGCCAGATCTTACCCAGGGAGAAAAAAAAGTCTTGAATTGGGAGTATATTCACTTGGCGTTCTTAAAGGAAAGTCAAGTTCAGTAGCTTCAGATTGAATGTAAAGCACAAACTTCGTATTCCTTTTTTGAAGTTATTTGATTTCCCGTTTTGAAGTGGTACTAGTGCTGAGGAAGGTGCCTTGTGAAGAGCATGCCCCTTTGCTATCTTGTAGTGGTTTGTGATGACGTTTCCTTGTAAGCGGTGACTTAGCAGTTCTGTCTTTCCCGTTTTAGGCACTTACAGACTGAGATACGCACCTCCCCTCCCCCCTTCTAACGATACGTTGGATTCTGCAGACTGAGACAAGTAAAGCTTGCCTACTTAACACACTCAAGTGTGGGGAGTCATGGGGTGTGGAGGGGAGGAAAGGAAAGGTATTTTGTTCGTTTCTTTGTCTATACATTTCCTAGATTTCTATGCAGTTGGGATTTTTCGTTTCTCTTGTACCAATGTCCAAAACAAGAAAGAATGCCATGCTTTTGAGCCTCTGGTCTCCTGGTTCAACAACAGGCTTATATGTATGATACATGTAATTTAAACTTTCAAACTATCAAAAGGAAAATGTTGACGCGTGCTTTTTTTTTTTACACTGAATACTTGCTGTGTGCAATGTTTACTGAATCTTTGAAACTGTGTATTTGACCTTTTTTTACAACACTGGTGACAGTCATATGGTTTTGAAAAAAAGAAACTTTGCTTCTTCCCCAGCTTTTCTCACTTTCCCCCCTACACTACACCTTTCTCCCACCCCCCTCACTCTGTCCCTGGCCTTCGGCAGGAGTGGCCAGCAGTGTTTGTGTCCACACTTCGTAAACTGCTCTGCATAGAAACCAAGGGCAAAATGTTTCACCTTAATCTCACGGGAGAAATCAAACTCCTGAAATAGTGTGTATATGTGTAATAAACAGCGTCACGTGAATACATATATGCAGCGCTTATTGTCCAAATAAAAAAGAAAAGTAAGTGGAAGAGAGAGGAAGAAGTCAAACCATATGAAACTGAAAACATAGGATGTATGAAATGGACAGAAGCTTTTTCTTAAAAAAAAAAAAAAAAAAAAAAAAACTTTTTACTTCCATCATACTTTTTTAGCCTGTTGCTTCAGAGAGACACAAAGTGAACACACTGGTGTGAATGTTGTTCTCTGTGTGCTTGTGTTTGTAGTGGAAGTCCACAGCCAATTTTACTTGTTGTCTACCACCGTGTTGTGCTCAAAGAGACACTACTTGAGTGAAAATTTCTTCCTTTCCTATACCAACTGTTACAGTGTTACGTTGTGTTTAAATTGTGTATGGTTTCTTGCAATCCGATCAGAAGCTATGGGTTTCTACAAAAGGTCAGGTATTCTGTTCCCTAACCTGTCTCTCGTAGCAAAGTCACTTTTATGACAGTTTACCACTATGCTTGATTATAATGTGAAAGACTGAATTCTGAGTGTGTTAAGACGGTATTAATCATGTCAGTGTCGTGTCACTAAGTTTAATGCTGCTGTTTTAAAAAAAAAAAGTTTTTTAAAAGCCAATCTATGTACTAAATTGCTTCCAGGTAATTTTTGATTTCTTAAAGTGCACTGAGGTTATCTGGAAGACTGGGTGTATTTTTTGGTGACTGCTGCATTCAACAGCAATGAACAACTACCACTGTATGGTCACAGGTTAAGGGCTTGGGGCTTTGCTTTTCCATTTCTCAGTACAGAACAGAAGTGATGGATTTTTGTCGTGTGGGGTAACGCTGGTATGCAGCAGAGGAACTTTAATATTTGGTCTTGGTTCAGAAGCCTAACAGATTGCTAGACAAGAGAAAAAACTTGAAAAAAAGAAGCTTAATTTAATGCTTCATGAGTAGCATTTATATTTATAGCACCAATGTACATTTTGAAACTTTCTTTCAGGGGTGGGAGTTATGGGGAAGGGGAAGGGGTGGGCATGAAGGGGTAGATGAAAGCTTTAACTTAGAAAGAAAAAAAAGTTCGAGTAAAGAAAATTATTTTGATTAAATATATTTTATTTGATCTGGGTATTTTTGGACCACATTATTAAATTAATTGTTAAGCTGCAGTTAAGTTGTTCAAGTGAGAGTTTTGATAAGCCACATCTGGGCCGCATTGTGAATCACTTGCCAGTTGTACTTTATGGAGCTTACTTTATGATTTAAAATACTGTACTGTACATAGGAGGTATGTTACCTTCTCCTTATTTGTATGTTTACCATATACTTTGATATTTGAAATGTTATGTACTGGAAAGGCCACTTATATTTCTAGAACAGATTGGATTTTATGCAACCTTTTTTCCTTGAATTAACAGCAATAAAAAATGAAAAACAGCTTAAGAATTGTGCCTTATTACAAATTTCATAAAAGTGAAAGGATATCGTACATGGTGATTTTTTCTTTTTTAAAGATCAACCCATTTCCCTTTAACGTGGGCAGTGAATCCCAAAGTTATTTACCATCTGTACATTCTTCTGTTCCCCAAATGGCCTGACCACAGGTCTTCCGTGTGACCACTAGAAGGAGCCCGAATATCAGTGTGTGTTGGGCACACGCTGTGTCCTGGAGACTGTGGTGTAAACAAGATGGAGTCCTTGTCTCCCTGGAGCATAGAAGTGTTTCTGTGTCAGGCCTGCCCCACCAAAAGTGGAAAGGACAAATTACTGCTCAGACCTGTCAGTAACATCCAGTGTCTTTTACTTCATTGAAAATTCTCTGTTGTAATGCAGACTCAAGTGAGAATTTTTACACAATCAGTATTTATGAGAGACTATTGGGGGCCCAGGTATTGTCGCTCTGCTGTGCCCTTCCTGTGGTTCTGACACAGTCCTGGACAGAGAGGGCTCGAGCCCTCAGGCACTAGGTTATTGTCCCGAGCCATCTAGCGGGTGTTCCCTCTGTGTCCAGTCAGGTGGTGAGTTTGAAATGATTATAGATTTCCCTGATTATTTACAGGGTACCAACTTTCCTTTTTTGCCAACAAATACATCCCTATAATGTAGCATGTCTTAAGTCGTGAGCCCAACTTCAGAATTAACTAGAATGTCTCCAGTGCCATTACTCATGTTCCTGTCCTGTCCCCTTTCTTTCCTTCCCCTACAACACCAAGGTTACCACAATTGAAAAATTGTATTATTCCTTTGCTTTTTTAGTTTTCCTCACATGTGCCCTAAATATATAGTTTGTTTTTGCTCTTTCTGAGCTTTATAAAAAGGGTCCTTCAGGGCCTAGTTTTCTGTGCCTGGCTCTGCTCATCTGATTCTGTGGCCCCACAGTTTTCATTCTCATTACCTTATAATGATATGATTGTGTCAGGAAGAACATAGATAAATATCCCATTTCGTCAATGGACATTTAGGTGCTTTTCATTTTTTTGGCTACTGCAAATGAGGTTGTTAGGAATGTTTTTGTACCATTTCTTTCTTGGTTTTTTTTGGGGGGGGGGGTTACAAACAAGTTGTTAGGAACATTCTGATTTGTGTGTGCAAGAGGTCTCTCAGGTATTAATCTGGGAGTGCAGGTTTGGCACCTGTGGCTCAAGCGGCTAAGGCGCCAGCCACATACACCTGAGCTGGCAGGTTCGAATCCAGCCCAGGCCCTCCAAAACAACAATGATGGCTGCAACCAAAAAATAGCCGGGTGTTGTGGCAGTTACCTGTAGTCCCAGCTACTTGGAAGGCAGAGGCAGGAGACTCACTTGAGCCCAGGAGTTGGAGGTTGCTGTGAGCTATGATGCCACAGCACTCTACCTAGGTAACAGCTTGAGGCTCTGTCTCACAAAAAAAAAAAGAAAAAAATCTGGGAGTGCAAATGCCGAATCGTAAGACTTGCAAGTGTTTAGTTTTCCAAGACTGGCCATATTTTCCAAAGGATTTACAAACACACTGACAGTGTATGAGGGACCCCTGAGTCTCCCCCCACTTCACCTTCCTGAGCTGGGCCAGGGGCTCATGTGCAGCCTGCGTATTTGTGCAAGGCCCTGTGGTGGAGGTGAGTCTGGAGAAGAGCCTCAGTGTGGGCAGGGAGGGTTGATGGTCACCCCAAGGGAAGGGGACACATGATGGGCAGGAAATGTCCCAGGAACAGAGATGATAGTGGTGTGTGGTGAGAGAGGCAGATGGAAACAAACACAGTCACACTGGAGGGAACATTTTGAAAAAGGAGCTTTGTGGGTGCAATAGATAGAATGGGGCCAGGTTAGAGAATTTGGAGTTGATTGAAAAATCAGAAGTTTCCAAGTTCTAAATAGAAGGAAAATCATTGGAAATCATTGGATGGTTGAGGAAAGCCTAAAAGTTGAGGAGAAGATTAGGGTGAGGCCTGGAGGTCCTGGACTATGTGTTGGCAGTGGAAAAGGCTCAGAGGAAGAACTGACTTGGCAATGCCCATTTAGAAAGGAATGCAAGAGGGCAGCGCCTGTGGCTCAGTGAGTAGGGCGCCGGCCCCATATACCGAAGGTGGCAGTTTCAAACCCAGCCCTGGCCAAACTGCAACAAAAAATAGCCGGGCATTGTGGCAGGTGCCTGTAGTCCCAGCTACTTAGGAGGCTGAGGCAAGAGAATTGCCAGGAGTTGGAGGTTGCTGTGAGCTGTGTGATGCCATGGCACGGCACGCACAGGCCAATAAAGTGAGACTCTGTCTGAAAAAAAAAAGAAAAGAAAGGAATGCAAGAGACAAGTAGAAGGGACAGTAGAGCTCTGAGCTTCATTTTCTCTAGATGGAAGGGAACATTTTTATTTTAACTTATGGCTCTGAGGATTAAATAAAATACATGGAAAAGAGCCAACAGAAAGGCACCTAAATTTTGTGAGTTGACTTCAATTTTATTAAGTAGGAGGACTGTTATACTGTTTTTAGAGACGGGGAAATGTGAAAGAGAATGTGTTCATCTGGGAGTGAAGTCGGTGGCTCTTTAGGCTCATCAGGTGAAGGAAGGTTAGTTAATTCTGCCCCGTCCACTGATAATAGACACAGTACTCCTTGCCCTGGAGAGAAACCTAGTTGGAGGTTGCCATGAATGGTGGGGACGGACTTCGTAACATGCTGAGTTGCATCAATCATTCAGTATCAGAGTTAAAATAAGTTTGTCACATAACAAATGCAGATTTAGTTTTTTCTGTAAGTACTAATAATCAGATTTTTCTGAGGAGGTTCTAAGGAGATGAAAGCACAGTGTAAAATATCTTTTTTCTTTTTTTAACAGGTAGCATCTAGTACTTAGGAGCAACATCCATATGAGCTTGGAAGACACCTTTTTTCAGTTCCGCATACTGATTACAAAAGCATTCTAAGGTTAAGGCAGTGAAGCCACATGGAGGCAAGCTGTGACAATAGCACAACCCCATAACCCTCCCACACTTTCATCTCAAAAGAATAAAGAAAAAAATGCTGACTCCCCTCCCCCACCCCACCAAAAGGGCTCACATATTGTCAGAGAAATGAGTTTTGAGGTGTGAAGGATGAAGTGAGGAAACGGGGTGCTCTGACTTCAAACACGGCACAGCATCTCCGCATCTTCCGTGTGGAGAGCAGAATGAAGGGCTCTGGGGTCTGAAGGTTGGGCGGCAGATGTCAACCTGGGGGCCGAGGGGGTGTTTGTGCCGTTTGCACAGAGGGCAGGCCATGGGAGGGCAAGCTTGTCTTCTCCCAGGGACGCCCATTAACACACTGGCTTTCCCCAGTCTGGCTTCCTAAGGTCAATCTAGCATCCATATCTTATGCTATCACTGCTTGCAAATCACAGCTCTTAGGCCTGTTCTTGCAAAAATAACTTTTCTTTGCCATATTCCAGAGAAAATTTTACCTAATTCTTAAACGCTGTCCTCTCGAAAATACAAGCCCACTAGACTGGAACACGGGTACACATTCCCAGAACTCGGTGTGTGCATGAGTTTATGGATCATGGCAGCACAGGGTTTGAAGCTTCCTCTTTCCTGCTACGGAAAGAGGGGTATATCACACACCAGGACCATAGGCCCTCCTTGCAGTCTCCTCCATCTTTGGTGATTGCAGGCTTTGGTCAACAGAAGCTCATAATCCCAAGGTCCCATTTTGCTCTTTGAAATTTGGGAGTGGGAGGTGGGGTGAGGCGGGGGGTTGGGTGGTTCTTCATTGTTTCTCTTCTTCCTCTTACAGCTCCAACTTGATCGGCTCTAAGGAGGCCTCCTCCAGCCTTTCACCAGAAGAAATGGCTGGTTGGAATGCAATGCCACCTGGTGGGAGACGAGGACAGTGCAAGCAAGCAGATGCTATTTCCTACTGACCTAAATTAGAGAAAAATTAAACGTAAGAGAGAAAACATTTGGGATTGTAAACCTGTGCCCAAAACCTTAAAGAATGCTGGCGGCTGGCTATAAAAGCAATCTGAGCAGTCTCTGCGTTCAGCCGTTGACATCTGAGTTGTGTATAAACACCTTAAAGGCACGATGGTTCTTCACTGTTTCCTTTGCACTTCTCTGTTCATTGCGCATCACAACTGTGAAAGGGACGGGACCTTCCCCCTCTGTATTCTGTATAATCAGCAAGATTAAATGAGGAAGGCCAGGCCTCGACTTCAGCCTGTACCGTGTCCTGCCTCCCGGGTGTGTCTACGCAGAACCACATGCAGTGGCTTTTACAAACTATAAGATGAGAGGAACCCACAGACTAACAACTATGTGGCCCCTGGATTCCTAAGAGGGCTGGACCTGGCCGTGGGCACACCTGGAACGCAAGCTGCGTCCTAGCTTGTCAGGACGTCTCTTTTCTGTGTCTCTGTGGCAGGATTTAAAGACATGGAATGGGAAAATTTCCAAAGATAGGAAACCTCAGGACTTTTAGAACTAAGCTTTAAATATTTATCTCAGATAAATTCAAGCAGTATCAATGAAGGTTTTAAATGTGCACAGATAGCCTCATGGGCACACTGAGTTTTGCTTCACAAAGATTTTTATTATCCTCGTATCTTAAGTTGAGCATGAAGTGGATATTCTGTTAGTTTTAAGACTTCAGAAATTAAGGATGAAGGGATGAGCAGACAGGGCAAGTAACTGCTGGTATTTCCAAAGCTTTGAGATTCGCAAGTTGGTTGTCCCAAGCACTGCTTCTACTAGCCACGCCCCACAAAACACACCTAGGGCAAAGAATCAGGATGGAAATAAAAGCAACCATCCTCACACCACCCAGCACGGCTAAGTGCTAAGGAAGCCACCAGGCTACCTAGTAAGTCAGTGCTTGCTCTTTGCGAGCGTGTTGGAGTTAAGTCCTGTTTGTTACGTAGGAACTCAGTTGTGCCTTGGACACCCTCATAAAACCAACCTGCTGGACAGGCCTTACTAATCCTGGCTTTGTTCTCAGCACCCACCACACAGATGACCTTTCTCAGGCTGCTTTACAGAGGAAGATAACACTCACTTTGTAGACCAGTTCGCAGGATTAAACCTGGCAAAATACACAAAGCACTCAACGTCTGGCACATAGTAGGCTTCCAATAAATTTGCAGTGGTGGCTAACAACACTTGAATACCTGGAGTAGGCCGGACATAGCACAGGAGGTCAGTTCTCTGCCCCATTTTATAGTTAGGGAATTCAAGACACGAAGGGTGAGAATCAGTGTTTGAGGACCCAGAGCAAGTGAGTGACCAAGTGCTGGGCAGTGTGGCTTTGGGGCACGGCTGGACACCTTGTGCCTGTCCTTCAGGTGTGTCAGTGGGAGTACAGACAGCCCTGCACTGGGGTCAGGCAGGCGGGACTCAGGCTCTGCCTTAAACATGCTGTCACCTTGAGCAACTATTGTGCTTTCTAGACCTTTTTTTGTCCGAAAGCTACGTGGATGGTCAGTAAATGGTGGGAAGAGATTAAATTCAGTGATCTCACGTTCCTTTAAGTTCCAAAATTTTGTGACTGACTTGAAACTTGCTTTTTCACTTTCAGTGATTATTAAGGTTTACATAGCTTTCTGGTTTACTATTTTGAAGTCCTTATTTGGTGTTGGTCAGGAACACAAACCTCAACTGTCACACTGTGGTTGGGAGACGGAGAATGTCCTCAGGTCCCCAGGGAAAAGCTGGGAGGAAGGACAGATGTCTGCCAGCTGGTCCCCAGGGGGCAGCATGAGTGCAGGGCTGGCTGTGTTGCTGTCCCTCCTCCATCCAGGGCTCCTCTTGTAGGCTCCTCTCTTCTCGTGTCTATAAAGCTGTCATTTTCCAGGGACTTTTTAGCCAAAAGATAAAGCTACCAGACTAATTCTCATACCAGACACCATGAGGTTAAGCCTAGCTCTGGGACTGACAAAGTGAGCCAAGGGTTGGCAAATTACAGCCCACAGGCTGAGAATGGTTTTTGCATCTTTAATTGGTTGAGAAAATATTTTTAGTGACACATGAAAATTATATGAAATTCACACTTCAGTGTCTACAAATAAAGTTTATTGGAACATGGCTCCTGTGCTTCCTTTATGTCTTGTCAGCGGCTGCGATAGAAATCATGTAACCCTCACAGCTCAAAATATTTACTGCCCTGTAACAGTAAAAGCCTGCTGACCCCTGACGTTTACCAACCTTGTCCAAATAAAGTTGCACTTTGGATTATCTTTAAAGTCCTCGTGTTCTGTAAAGAGGAATTTGCACCCTCCCTTTTAGTGCTGTTTTCTTAGCACACTAAAGAGAAGTCAGTCCTTGCACACAGACACAGCAAACACTGGCTGGGAGCTCAGGCGGGGGGTTGGGGGGGGGCACAGCTGACTTCAGTGGAGTGACGCGCCGTGGACCACAGAGAATGGAGAGATGGGTTCTGCCTGCCGAGAACTGAAGGAGGATTTATCCAAGGACATGTTTTAGTTGGGCCAAGAAGGAACAAGTGTGACTTGCCTTAGTGAAGACATGAGAGATGGTGGAGAAAACAACACAAGCAAAGGTGGATTTCAGAAAAGTAGCTCATATGGGATGAGTTGGGTAAGGGGAGAGGAGAAAGTAGGGCCAGCCAGAGCAGGGCTTGGAGGCAGAGGGAGCGGGCAGGGAGCCGAGAGGGGTGGGTCTGAAGGGAAGCATAGATCTCTGCAGGGATGGTTTTGTGGTGCTTGAATGACATGTGGCCAGCCAGTGGTTCTCAAAGTGTTGTCCTGGGTTACCTGTAATAGAGTCCTGGGCTCAAGTGAAAACACAGGATTCCCTGGACTCTCCCTCCCCCCAACACATTCCTGCCGAGTGAAAGTTTCCAGAGAAAGCAGAGCCATCAAAGAAGGCTGAGAGTGAGAATTAAGAGACCTTGGAGAAGATCAAGAGAAGTCCCCTGAAGATGATAAATAACAGATTTCAGGGATGAACTGGCAGTTATCATCACGGGTAGAGAGAAGCAATCCGTCAGCAATGTCCCTGGTGACTTTCTGTTACTGGAGAACTGGTGGGGCCGGGTTGTGAACAGAGCTGGAGGGAAGGGCCCAGGGGGTGAGGAGTTGTACTTGGGTGGAAGAGTGGCCTGTGGCCTCATTTTGTTCTGGGAGAAGGGGGTGGGGTGGGCAAGGTCTGCAACTGCTGCTTGGAACTGGGAGCAGAGCACTGAGTCACTGAAGCCTGAGGCTCAGGGTCAAGGCTGGGGCTCGTCTGAGGCAGAGACCAGATATTTGAGGGGTGGCCAATCACACAGCATAGTTTAGAGACCACTTTTTTTCCTAATGATGTAGAAAGCCAGGGCAAGAGAAGGGTCAGGTTTATCTGGGATGGAGATTTGTGGATTCCCTGCAAGGATTTTGTGATTTCACTGTATTTGCTAACCAACTACCTCTTGCCAGCTCTTACCTCCCCTTTTCAGTCACTCTCCTCACAGGCAAGCCCATTTCCATCTCTCCTACAAGCTGGAATGAGAGTCTGAGGTCAGCACCCTGTGTGCCTGCAGTGCCCAGTGACCGTGGGCCTCATCCCAAGGGTCCTGCTGCCACTAGGCCACTTCAACCTTCCCTTTGTCAAGCTCTGGTTTTTGTACCAGTTTCCACGGCACCATTCCCAGATCAAACAGGAAAGGGACTTGTCCCAGAAGACCCAAACCTTGTCCCTGAGTCACCGATCTCTGGTAACTCTCATCAGTCACACCAGAGGGCTTGTTTTCCTACACAGATAGTGTGTGCGTGAGGCCACAAGCCAAACTCAATACTCCAGTAGGAGAGGCGTACAGAAAGCTGCATTTGGACTTGACCACCTTGGACTATGGAAGTACGGAGAGGTGAGTGGCTGAAATTTGTCTTTTAGTGTCTGGGGGGTGAGGGAGTGAGTTTGCTGAAGATAGGAGCATAAAGTCTTGGACAAGCAATTAGCAAGCATTTCACAAGGATCGATTAACAAGTGATATTATGGTTCTACTCTGTTTAACTTTAGTTGCTAAATTTTTTGAACAGAACTATGATATAGGCTCAGCACCTGTAGCTCAGTGGCTTGGGCGCCAGCCTTATGCACTGGAGCTAGCTAGTGGGTTCAAATCCAGCCCGGGCCTGCCAAACAACAATAACAACTACAACCAAAAAATAGCCAGGTGTTGAGGCAGGCACATATAGTCCCAGCTACTTGGTAGGTAGAAGCAAGAGAATCACTTAAGCCCAAGAGCTGGAGGTTGCTGTGAGCTGTGACACCACAGCACTCTACTGAGGGCAACACAATGAGACTCTGTCTCAAAAAAACAAACAAACAAAAAACTATGTAGAAGTGATTAGTATAGATGGAGTTGGAATCCCAAGGCTGTCACTTACATTCTGGGGCCACACAGGAGCTCCCTTCCCCCTAGATAAAGGTGACATTGGTGTCCACCCCATAGGTTTGTGTGAGGTTGGTAAAACTGCATTTAAATGTGGTGCCTAGCATATAAGGAGCATGAACATACTGTTATATATTTGTTTAAACTGTTTTCTTATTCAAAACCTGCCTTCCTATTTTAGAGCCTCTCAAAATTAGAAATGCTTCCCTTGTCTGGATTAGATGTTGCATTCTTGGGTGTTAGCTATTTTTATTCTACATATTCATAGTCATCCTATACTTGTATTTTGGCTCTCATTTTTATAGCTGAGCTAACAGATACTTCATTACTAACTAAAGTTCATAGTTCATCGGGTTCACTCTTTGCTGTATACTTCTGTGGGTTTGGCAAATGAGTGATGACTTGTATCCTCCACTACAGTATCATACACAATAGCTTACCTTCCCTAGAAATCCTCTGTGCTGGGCAGCGCCTGTGGCTCAAGGTGTAGGGTGCTGCCCCGTATGCTGAGGGTGCTGGGTTTGAACCCAACCCCGGCCAAAAACTGGAACAACAAAAAAGAAGAAATCCTCTGTGCTCTGCCTGTTCTTCCCTCCCTCCCCTGTCCCCTCATGACCACTGATATTTTACTGACTCTGCAGTTTTCCTTTTTCCAGAATGTCATATATGTAGCTAGAATCACACAGTATGTAGCCTTTTCAAGTTGGCTGCATCTGCCCAGAAGTATGCACTCAGGCTTCCTCTGTCTGTGTCTTTTCACAAGTCAATTGTCGTTTCTTTTTTTGCTAAGTAATATCCCATTGTCTAGATGTGTCATGGTTCCTTCATCTCCATTTGCGTGTTGAGGGACATCTTGGCTTTGGCAGTTATGAATAAAGGCACTGTTTGTGTGCAGGTGTTTGGACATAAGTTTTTGGCTCATTTAGGTAAATACCAAGGACTGCCATTGTTGGTTCATATGGTCAGAGTATGTTTAATTGTCTAAGAAATTGCCAAACGATCTTCTAGCGTGACTCCCCCATTTTTGCCTTCCTACCAGTATAATACATGAGAGTTCCCGTTGCTCCACATCCTCACCAGCATCTGGTGGTGTCAGTGTTTTGGACTATAACCATTCTAATAGATGTATGGTGGTATCATTGTTGTTTTAATTAACAATTCCTAGCTGAAGTATAATCTTGAACATCTTTTCATATGCTTATTTGCCATCTTCTTAAGCAAGGTGTTCAGAAATCTTTTGCTGATTATTTAATTGGATTGGCTGCTTTTTTATTGTTCAGTTTTAAGAATTCCTCATATATTTTGGATACCAGTCCATTATGGGATTTATATTTTGCAAATACTGTATAGTCTCCCAGTCTGTGGCTCATCTTTTCATTCTCCTAATGCTTTGTTTATTTTGTTGCAATGAAACTGAAATTCGAGGATGCCATGGGACAGAAACCAGTCATAGAGGTTTACTTTTTCTTTATTCTCATCAGATGCAAGCCTGAGCAGTGTCCAGTGGTACTCCCTTGCACATTCAGCAGCAATATGCCAAAGGTGGGACATGAGCTGACGCAGCTCGCTCAGCAGAGCAAGTGGATACTGGGGACTTCCCCATAGGGATATCCAGGCACTGTCTAGAGGCTGGGCCAGTACTGACCTGCCCTGCCCAGGGGGCAGAAATTACAGGCCCATAGGACTTGCCCTTATAATTTTGACCTTATCTGGGACACAAAGGACTGAGCTCCCCAACGTATTTACAGCATATTAGAAGAACAAGTACCAGGTTTCCAAACCTAGAGGCTTTAAGCAGGGATTGGCGGTGTTGTCTGTCCCCTCTTCGCCAGCCAGTACACACGTGCCTCCCTTCTAGACGGCACACACAGACCTTCACAGAGCCTTGGCAGAACAATAGACAACAGTACCAGGCTATTAATCCTATCTGCTTCCCATAGGATGGAAAATCATTACATGGCAGTGGATAGGAAGTTCAGCCCATGGAGGGCTTTTCCTATGGGTCTCCAGGATACTTTCTTGCACCCTACCTGCCTCCTGATAATGCAATGCCCTGATGCTTCAGAAGAGCTAAGTATCTTCTCAGGAGTTCAATATTAAAACATGCCTCTTTCTGGCTACATTAGAAAATGTGGGCTCGGCGCCTGTGGCTCAAGTGGCTAAGGCACCAGCCACATACACCTAAGGTGGCGGGTTCGAATCCCCAGCCCGGGCCCGCCAAACAACAATGATGGCTGCAACCAAAAAATGGCCAGGCGTTGTGGCAGGCGCCTGTAGTCTCAGCTACCTGGGAGGCTGAGGCAGGAGACTCGCTTGAGCCCAGGAGTTGGAGGTTGCTGTGAGCTGTGATGCCATGGCACTCTACCCAAGGGGATAGCTTGAGGCTCCGTCTCAAAAAAAATAGATAAATAAATAAAAAAGAAAATGTGGCCAACGAGCAAGTAAATTATCCCAGAGTTTCTCTGACCTCATTGAAAGTAACAGCAAAGTGGTGGAGACTGCCAGGAAGCCTGTGAGATGCTGAATGCCTGGGGTGGGCCTGAGAGCCTGCGTTTTACAAGCTCCCAGGCCATTCGGAAACATGTGAAGTTAAAGCACAAACTTCAGGGGCCTAAAAAACCTGGGTTTAGATTTTGACTTTGCTGCCTTTGGGCAAATATTTAAATACCTTAATTCTTACCTGCAAACTGGGAGTAATTATAGGGTTGTGGGAAAAAAAAACCAAACAAGAATCAATCCATGCCTTGTACCATATTCAAAAGATCTAAATGTAAAAACAAAAACTATAAACATTATAGAGAAAAAAAACCCAGAAAAGAAACTTTTGTGACCTTGGGTTAAGCAAAGATTTCTTGGAAATCTTTGTGCTATACTGAAAGCACAATCCATAAGAAAACAAATTAATAAATTGGACTTGATCAGAACTTAAAATTCTGTTTTCCGAAAAACACTGTTAAAAAAAGGTAAAAAGACAAGTCATGGAGAAATGTTTGCACATCATATATTTGACTTGAAATCTACAATAAAGTAGATAAATCTAGTAGCCATATTTCAAGTTCTCAATGGCTACGACCCACTGAAAGACTTGAATCTAGAATAAAGAACATCATAAAATAAAACAACATAAAAAGTGGGCAAAAGATCTGATCACCAGGGAACATAAGGGTCAAGCCCATGAAAAGGTGAAAAGGTGATTGAGGAAACACAAGTCAAAACCACAGTGAGATACCACCACACACCTATTACAAAACGACTGACCACACTATATATTAGCTAGTATGTGAAGTAACTGGAACGCTGATGTGCTTCAGATGGGAATGTAAAATGATACAACCACTTTGGAAAAAACTGGATACACCACGATCTGACCAGTCTGCTTTTAGGACTTTACCCATGAGAAATGAATGCATGTGTCTATGCAAAGATTTGTACAAGAATGTTCATAACAGCTTCACTTGTATTAGGCAAAAAGTGAAAACAACTCTGATCTCCATCAAGACATGAAACAGTGGTCTCCAAACAAGGGCACAGTGGAATACCACTCAGCAATAAAAAGGATGAACACACAGTAAGGTGGGCAAATCTCCGAAATAATTTCGCTGAATGAAAGAAACCAGGTCCCCTCCCTCCCCTCTACAAATTAGTACAGACATGATTTCATTTGTATAAAATTCCAGAAAATATGAACAGTATAATGACCGGAAGCAGATCATTGGTTGTCTGGATGTTGAGGTTGAGGACAGAAATGAAGGAATTACAAAGGGGCACAAGAAAACTTTCAGATGTGATAGATACATCTTGATCTTGGTAGTGGTTTCACAGGTATATAATTCAAAACATCAAATTTTACACTTTATGGGCATACCTCAAAATAAATTTTAAAAATTGAAATAAAATTTAAAATTCAGTTGCGGCAGCCATAGTTCAAGCTCTCAAAGGCTATGAGCCACTAGTGGCTGCCCCACTGGATACCAGAAGGAGACAATACTCCCTCAGAGTAGAAGGTTCTACTGAGCAGTGCTGGTCCCAACACAAGATGTTCCAGGCTGGCAGAGAGTTCTAATAAATTATTCTTCTGGCCAAAGTGCATGCTGGCCCGTTTGTCTATAGAGCAAAATGGATGTGGGTGGGAAGGGACACCTGGCAAGCAATCATTGGCCATCAGGACAGGCCATGCACAGGTGAGTGCCTGTGACTTCAGTTGGACCTTCGGGGATATGGGTACTTTGCTTGCTTTGTGCAGCCCTGAGCCGTCTATTCAGGGTGAGGCCTCTGGGGTCTTCAGCCAATTTATGTCCTGCATCCTTCAGTGGCCAGGCAAAGCCAGGAGGTCCCCTTCTCCGAATGATGTGTTTAAGTGTACCAAGTCACATAAATGGACTAGTGTTAAAATGCAGTTTGGTCCCCAGAACCTGGCGGTCTGGGACTACGAGTGTAACTGATTAAGGCCACTCCTTGAACCTATTTTGGCAACTTGGCGATTCTCACTTCAGATTCCAGAGTCCAATAGAACAAGGAGTTTGATTTTCCCTGCAATCAGTCATTTGGGGGATGGATCAAGGGTCTGAGACAACACCAGGACGGTGAAGAAAAGCGGAGCCACCTGTTTCTCCCCAACTGTGCCAGTATTGGGGCCAAGTGCGCCCTCCAGCGCCCCTCTCCCCATATATGTGCTATGTATTTTTAAATTACTTATTCAACAAAAATGTGTAGAAGCCTAGCCCTCCGCGCTGCTCTGGGGCAAGACTGTCCCATCAAACCTCACCTGAGACCGGGGATCGTGCTGGGTTCGACTGGAGGAGGATGGCGGGGCGGGCTTGGCACTGATTCGGGGTCCCTTCACGAGCCTCCAAGGGGACCTCTCGGGGGACCCTGCTCGCTTTCTCGTCCGGGGCCCCTGGCACAAACCGTGTGATCTGGGCGGCTCTGCTGCCCCGGCCGCCGCCCCATCCCGTCTCCCCCAGCACCCCGGAGCTCCGCGGCCGCCCCAGAGCCGGTTGCAGAACGACCGGGTCGGGCGCCCTCCACGTGGGAGCTGCAGGGCTACGCCTGACCGACCTGGTGGCAGGGGGTGCGGGGAGAGGCCGTCCCGGCGACCACTCGCGACATCGGTCTCCCGGGCTGTCGTGGAAATTCCTCTTCGAATCTCCAAACCACTTTTGGGAACAGAAGAGACGAGCAGATTTCACCCGGTGCGCCGCACTCGAGGGGTGTGGGAAACACCTGCGGGGGTCCTAATGCTCACGGCCGAGGACATCCGGGGAAATGCGGCGACGGCCCGCCCCACCCGGGAAAAGCCACCAGGCCGGGGAGAGAAGCTCCAGCCTCTGCCGCCGCCCGGACGACCCAGGCCCCGGCGCGGGCTCGTGTCCGCCGGCCTCGCCCCACAATGTGCTCGCGAGTGAGGCGAAGCGCGGAGGCTCCTCCGGGCACCACCCAGCCTCGGCCGCGTCCGGCAGACGGCGGTCTGGAAGAAGGCGAGAAAGGGTTCTTCCCAAAGGTTAAGATAGACCTTCCAGCACCTTCTAAACCTCCAGAAAGTGGTGGCCTAGAAATGGCTCTTTCGCTCCCCAGCGCCTCAACTGGAAAGGGTCTTTGCTCCCGGGCCGGCGGGGACGGCCAGGAATCCCCTTTCCCTGGGCACATGTCCTCCCTTTCTGCAGCCGCCGCTCCCACCCAGGGTGCTAATCTGTTTGCCTCCAAACTGGATTCTTCCAGAACTGTGTACAAGGGTGGAGGTGGGGCGGGGGTAGATCTGTTTGCAAGGTAACGAACGCTTCGTAAACATGAAATAAACGAAGTAAGGGGCCGCGCTGCTGGTGGTTCCCTTCTGTACCCCTCTTATTAAGAAATGCTGTTAGGTCGAGGGCATTGTGAGGATCACAGCCCTGATCAGAACAGAGCATAACCCGGGGATCTGTCGGCCGTGGATTTTCCGGCTGAGACAAGGAAAGGATCTTCAAGGCCACGAACTTCCTTATAACAAGCTTATAGGAAAGGCAAGAAGCGCCATTCCGAAAGCAAAACGGCTTCCTTTATTTATTTATTTTTATTTTTTAGACAGAGTCTGACTATGTCGCCCTCGGTAGAGTGCTGTGGCGTCACAGCTCATAGCAACCTCAAACTCTTGGGCTTAAGCGATTCTCTTGCCTCATCCTCCCAAGTAGCTGGGACTATGGAGCCCGCCACAACGCCTGGCTACTTTTTGGTTGTGGTTGTCGTTGTTGGCAGGCCGGGACTGGGTTGGAACCAGCCAGCTCCGGTGTACGTGGCTGGCGCCCTAGCCGCTGAGCGACAGGCGCTCAGCCCATTTATTTATTTTTTAAATAATACGTGTAAAACACGAGGAGACACTCACCAACAATATTTTTAAAAATAAAGTTAAACTCCCTGGTCCCCATCCCCCGTCTTAATCCCCCCCTCAGGGATGGCCATTGTGAGTTTGATGTGAGCCTAGCTTCCTCCTACTGCCCTCCCCCCTTTCCACCTGCCGCTTTCCTGCTATCCCACCTACAAGGCCTTGGTGCTTACATAACATCCCTAACACCCGGAATGCCTCTCCCTTCCTTTTCTTTTTTGGAAAGGGGTAATTTATTAGTTATAAAGTATAACATTCGTGTAGTAAAGTACACGTGCCTGAAGTGTGCAGTGCCGTGAATTTTTATCTTTTACATGATAGTATACTCACCTAGGTCAAGGTGCCATCTTCAGCATGCTCTGGTGGGCCTCCCCGTCCATACCCACCCCGGAGGGAACTGCTATCCGGATAGGTCTCACCCTGGATTCTTTTGTCTGTTCAGGTAAGTGGTATGTTTCTAGCATTTTATGGGGGGCTCATTCACATCTTCCAGGTTTCAGCTCTGATGTCACCTCCTCTCCCATTTCTTTCCATGGCATTGAGCTGTTTCTTTCCCCCAGAGCACTTCATCGTTTGTAGTTTTGTGTCAGTTTGTTGACTTGTTAGGAAGTGTCCTCTCCTGTTCACTGCTGTCTCCTGAGCCCCTCAGTGCAGTGTCTGCTCTGGGTAGATGTTCCAACAAATACTCCTTCAGTGAGTATGTGTGTAAATGAAAGGAAGAAATACCCCAGATATCAATTAGTACGGTCTCAAATCTAAAACTAATTATAGTTGTCTAAACACTGGCCTATGACTAAGGTCTCTGCACTTCCTGTACAAAGGAAATATTCACCAAATTCAAATTGGAAGACTTGGAGAAAAATGCGGGAGTTCTTTCTGTCTATCCGGAGGTGAAAAGTGGGCTGATTCTCACCCTCGCCACCAAGACTGGACTTTTGCCTTAAACTGTTGAATCAATGTTTTAGAAGTGAACTTTACTTTGGCTACATAAAGACTCTTAACAGTGATTATCTCTATTGGGGTAATAGAGGATGAATGTTTTTTTACTTCCTTCATACTATATGGTTTTTTTTTTCTTTTTTTTTGAGACAGAGCCTCAAGCTGTCCCCCTGGGTAGAGTGCTGTGGCATTACAGCTCACAGCAACCTCCAACTCCTGGGCTCAAGCGAGTCTCCTGCCTCGGCCTCCCAAGCAGCTGGGACCACAGGCGCCCGCCACAACGCCCAGCTATTTTTTGGTTGCAGCCGTCATTGTTGTTTGGCGGGCCCGGGCTGGATTCGAACCCGCCACCTTAGGTGTACGTGGCTGGCGCCTTAGCCAGTTGAGCTATAGGCGCCGAGCCCATACTATATGTTTTGACATGGATACATATCACTTTTTAAATAAGAAAAAAATTAATTATGATAAAATCCACATAACTTAAAATTTAGCATCCCAACCATTCTTGACATGTACACACACAGTTTAATGTTAAAATATTCCCATTGTTGTGCAACCGATCTCCAGAACAATTTCCATCTTACAAATCTGAAATTCTATACCCACCAGGCAATTCCCCATTCCCCTCTCCCTCCAGCCCCTAGAGGTCCACCATTCTATCTTCTGTCTCTGTGCATGAATGACTTAGTTGCCTCCTGTGAGTGGAATCACATAGAACCATGTTTATTCTTTGTGACTGGCTATTTCACTTGGCATGATGTCCCCAAGGTTCGTTGGTGGTGTAGCATGTGTGAGAATTTGCTTCCTTTTAAGGCTGAATTTTATTCCATTTTATGGATATCCCACATTTTATCTGTTTATCTACCCAGAAGTGCAATTGCTGGATCACATGGTAATTCTACTTTAATTTTTTGAGGAACTGCCTTCCTATTTTCCATAGCAACGGTGCCAATTTACATTCCCACCAATGGTGTAAAGCCTTTTAATTTCTTCACATCCTTGCCAACATTTGCTATTTTTTGTTTTTGTTTATTTTTAAGTAATAACCATTCTAATGAGTGTGAAATGGTATCTCACTGGGGTTTCGATTTGCATTTCCCTAGTGAGTAAAGATGTTGAGCATTTTTTCAGGGGCTTATTGGGCCATTTGTGTATCTTTGGGGAAATGTCTGTTCAAGTCCTTTACCCATTTGAATATTTGTTTTTTTCTTGTTGAGTTCTGAGAACATACTACTTTTAAAATCAGAAAACAATTTTACTTTATGAAGAAGGGAAGAAAAAGCACGCAGAAGGCCAATCAAGAGAGGTATAGAAGTTAAAAGAGTGGGCTCGGATCAGAAGATTCAGTCACCACCGGTATTGAACACCTACTGTATAAGTCAGGGCAGGCTCAGTAGTCTGACAACACCACATCTCAGTGCCCTAGCACAATACTAGTGTTACCACCTTACTTTAAACCTGATGTGGTCCAAGGTTTTGGGGGGGTGGGGGGCAAGTCATGAAGGACAGGAAGGTGCTGCGTCATGTAGTCATTCACAGGCCTGGGCTGTTTTTATCCTGTGACACTGACATCCTCAACATGTGGGCTCCAAGGTTGCCATGGGAGGAGATAAAAGGAAGGATTACACAAGGATAATTTTTTATGGACCATGTTTTCCTGTATTGCATCAAGCTGAACTTAGAATACAGCCCCACCCAGCTACAAAGGAGACTGTGAAAGCTCCTCTTCCTGTGTGCCCTGAGGAAATGCAGCAGCATCATCTCTGCCCTCGGTCGCTCACTTGGTCAGTAAACCACTTCATTCCCTTCCCACATAGACACACTCCTCCTCTTCCCTAGGGACATGCCCCAAAGCCCCAATCAGTCCCTGCATCCAGGATCTCTGCATCACCAACACTCTTCTCCCCGAGGACTAGATATCCATCCTGTTGTCCTGGTGACCAGGAACTAAAGGGGTACATTACTTGCCCCCCCAACAACACCCAACATACAGTGGTGAAGTGGAGATGATGGAATTTCCCTTGAGAAAAGGGAGGGCATAGTAGTCCTGGTCCTTAGAAGTGACAAATGCCTTTCTGTGAGACAGACACTGTGAGGGCTCCCTGCTGTGGCAAGGGGACAGGTGTGTGATCAGGTTGGGTATGACAGGGAAAGCACTCCCCTGTCCACTTCTTATGACAGGCTCAGGGAGGAGGAGGGGGATCCAGGGACTGGCAGGATGAGTAAGGAAGAAGCCTGGCCATTCTGGCGAGAGGACAGGCATCGCTCCAGTGGGCTCCAGAGCTGCAGTATCCTCAGGACAAGCCACATTTGGGTTAGAACGTTCAGAGAGGAGGGTTTGAAAGCAGGACGCTGGGGGGGGGGGGGGGGTAGGGGATGTGGCCAGAGGAAGATGTACAAGCCTCGACAGGCTATGTGCCCCCTGGGAAGGGATTGATCTTAGACATCTAGTGAACACATGTGTCCCTCCTCAGAGAGGATCAGAAACTCACCCAGGGCCACAGACACTCAGTGACAGAGACATGATTCTGACAGGCTGGCTCTGCCTTCAGGACTCCTGGTTGCTGTGCAGGAAGCTTGGGGGTCTCTGCCTCACTCCTCCCAGAGCCCTGGGGACTCAAGTGGCCTTGCCTTTTCTAAGGAGACTCCTATGTTGGTGGCTTTAACCTTTGTAAGGTCACAGATCTCTTAGCAATGCTGGGCAAAATCTATGGACTTTTCCCAGAAACATGCACACGTCCACAGGAGTTGCTTGCATTTCTAGGGGTCCTGGACTCCAGGAAACCCACTCAAAGCCCTCAGCTTAGCGCCCCCTGCCCTCAGAGCTCTCTGGCATCCATCCCCCTTTTGTCCTGGGGCCTGAAATGGAAATGGAACAGTGGCCTTGGTGTGACCTATACTCAGAGCTCCCAGCTAGGAAGGGCCAAGTGACCACATAGCCACTGGGCCATCTCACTGATTTGCCAGCAGTCTCCCTTGCTGTTGCCTGGACACCAGGACAAAGGGAACTCCTCAGCAGGGAGCCAGCAGCCTGGCCTTTCCACGAGCTACTCTGTCCCTATTTAGGGGCTCATAAAGGTACACCCTGCTGCCCCCACGCCTTGCTAAGTAGGGCACCTGCCCTGCCAGCCCTTTGGAAATGTGCTATCAATCTAACCATTTAGTCTTGTCTCGGAAGCTTCCAGGGGCTCCTCTTTTGTGCACACCCAACAGGACTCCAAGGCCAGGCCTGGCCTATGTGGTAGCTAGAACCTCTGCCCTCCCCTGGCCTCCTGGGAAGGGCCCTGAAGGGGGTGCCTTCTGCTCCCTCCAATCAACAGGTATACAGCTGTTTCCACTGCAAGCTCTGAATTATGCTTGTGAACAGAGCAGAAGGGTCACTGTGCCCAGGTGGACCAGAGTTCTGAGAGTAATTTTATCTCCAAAACTGAGTGACTTCTACAAAGCCTCAAGGTGCAACGGAAGGAAGAGGAGCACTCTAGGAGCCCCCCTCCAAGGTCATGCTACAAGTCTTTGGGGAATTGGCAGAAACTTGAGATAGCTCACTGGCCAAAAACACCCTCATTCCCTGGGTCCCCAGGAATACCTTGCTTTTTCTGTCTTTTAATTTGATATTGCAAAGACCTAGCCATTGCTTCAGGCTCCCTTCTTCCACTGAATAAGGAAACAACCTATCTGCTTTCTCTGTTCCTCCACTCACCTCAGAAAATATGGAAACTCTCCAAACAGCCACAATAAAAGAACTCCTTAATCTTATTAATGATAACACGAGTAAGGAATATGAAAGTAAAGCCATTAGCTTAGCCATAGGAAGTTACAGCCCACTCAGGCTGCAGAGCCCAGTAACCCTGGGAGCTGCTGGGTCACCAGATTCCCAGTATCGGCATAGAACGCCACTTCCTGGACCCACAGGGCCTGTGCTATTTGTTCTAGTGAGGTTCTTTTCATGGCAACAGACTAAAGCCATTTAAAAAAATGGGAGGGGACTAGGTGTGGTGGCTGCCCTTAGTACTCTGGGAGGCTGAGGCAAGAGGATCCCTTCTAGTCAGGAGTTTAAGACCAACCTGAGCAAGAGCGAGACCTCCATCTCTACTAAAAATAGAAAAGACTACCCAGCATGCTGGGCCCCTGTAGCCCCAGCTACTCAGGATGCTGAGGCAAGAGGATCACTTGAGCCCAGGAGTTTGAGGTTGCTCTGAACTATGATACCATGGTGCTCTACCCAGAGAGACAGAATGAGACTCTCTCTCAAAAAAATGAAAATAAGGGTGGCGCCTGTGGCTCAAAAGACTAGGGCGCTGGCCCCATATGCCAGAGGTGGTGGGTTCAAACCCAGCCCTGGCCAGAAAACTGCAACAAAAAAAAAAGAAAGAAAGAAAGAAAGAAGAAAGAAAGAAAGAAAGAAAGAGAAAAAAAGTTTTAAATGGGAGGAGTATTTTAAAGATGCTTGTGGTGAATGAGCGCAGGAGAGGAATGCTGTGGGACAGGAAGGCTCTGCATATGTGGCTGGAGTGTCTCTGCTTCTCCCTCCGAGGGTGTCCCCTCCTCTCCTCAGCTGGGTTGTGGCCAGCATGCTCCAGTCAAACCTCTGCACATCACGACCTCTCAGACTGCCCTGGCAGCAGGAACTGCCTCATTCTCGTGTCTTAGCTCGTCTCCCAAGAGAGAGAAGAGGCCCTGTTCCTGCTTTAGTTTGCCAGGGCTGCTGTGACAGAGTTCTACCTACTGGAAGGTTTAACAGAAATGTATCATCTTGCACTTCGGAAGGCCGGCAAAGCAGGACTGAAGTGTCGGCAGGTCTGGTTCCTTCTGAGGGCTGTGCTGAGAATCTGTTCCAGGGCTGTCCCTGAGTATCTGGTGGCTTGTTGGCGATCTTTGGTGCTCCCTTACTTATAAACACCCAGCCCTGATCTCCCTGGTCACTGACTTCCTCTTCAGGAGGCGCTGTGCCTGCATCTCTGTCTCGGTCCTATGTCTCCCTTTCATAAGGACGCCTATCATATTGCATTAGAGCTGCTATACTCCAACACGATCTCATCCTAGTTACATCTACAATGACGCTATTTTCTAATTTTTTTTAATTTTTGAGTTTCAGATTAACATGAGGATACAAATGTTTCGATTATGTTGCTTTCATTTCTAAGGTAAAGTTCAAGTTGTAGTTGAGCCCTTCACCCAAGGGGTGTGCTGAACACCCTCACCTTGTGCACATTAGGTGAGATCCCACCAATCTCCCTCCCCTCTCCCACTTCTCCCCTTCACCCTGCTAGACTATATTTGTGTTTTTGCTTTTGTGCAGGTGTGTAGTTGTTTATATATTGGTTTTATATTACTAATGAGTACATTGGATACTTTTTTCCTATTCTTGAGATACCTGACTAATGTGTTTCAGTTCCATTCAGGTGAAAATGAAAGATGTAAAGTCTCCGTCTTTTCTTATGGCTGAGTAGTACTCTATGGTATATTTATGCCACCATTTGTTAATCCAGTCATGGCTGATGGGCACTTGAGTTGCTTCCATGTCTTGGCAATTGTAAATTGAGCAAATGTCCTTGTGGTAAAATGATTGTTTTTATTCTGGGTAGATACCTAGTAATGGCATTGCAGGGTTACATGGTAGGTCAGCTTTCAGTTCTTTGAGAATTCTCCATACTTCTTTCCACAGAGGTTGTATTAGTTTGCAATCACACCAGCAATGCAAAAGCATCCCTTCTTTCCATATCCACGGTAGCATCTGCAGATTTGGGACTTTGTGATGTGAGCTAATCTCACTGGAGTTAGAGTGGTTTTGATTTGCATTTCTCTGATGATTAGGGATGATGAGCATTTTTTCATGTGTTTCTTGGCCATTCATATGTCATCTTCAGAGAAGTTTCTGTTCAAGTCTCTTGCCCACTTATAAATGGGGTTGTTTACTTTTTTCTTGTTGATTAACTTGAGTTCTCTGGACCCTTTTTTCTAATAAGGTCACATTTTAGGTACTGGAGGTTAGGATTCTACATCTGAATTAGCTTTTGCTCCCAGGCCCCATTGTAGGTTGGTACATGATTGTATTAGCTTCCTGGGGCTGCCAGAATAAATTACCATAGGCTGGTAGCTTTAACCAAAGGCATTGGCTTATAGTTCTACAGGCCAGAAGACAAAAATCAAGGTGTCAGTTCAAGGGTGCCAGGCTCCCTCTGAAACCTGTAGAGGAATCCTTCTATTTCCAAATAAGGTCATATTTAAAGATTTTGGGGGCTAGGGGCTTCATCATATTTTTTGGTGGGAATGCAATTGAGCCCATCAAGGTGACCATCTGTGACTGCTACTCTTTGGATCAGGTCACATCTGTTTCAGTCAACAGTCTAGGTCTGTGTGATACAACAGGCTAGAAGTGGGGGCAGCTTGCTTCACTCAGCAAAGATGAGGACCTAAGAGGCCCCATAAACATGTCTTCCTGTACATGGTTTGAAATATGCACCCACCTAACAGTATGATCCAACTATTAAAACAGAAAGCCTGAAATTCTTTCACTTCATTCAAAGCCACGTCCAGTTACTGCCCCAGAAACAACAGGGTGGGGCCATCCCAGAAACCACTCACCCATCACAGAGTCTCTCCTGTTCATGCTGAGATCCCTTTTAGATATTTCTCTCCATTCTGCAATCCATGACCTGCCTGGTTAATGTAACCACAGCCCATATAGATTCTATATGACAGTGGAACCAGATTGGAATTTCTGCATGAGCAGAATGAGAACCACCTTCTCCGCTTGGCTCCTGTACCCACAGATTCCAGCAATGGCAGGGGCAGAATTGCTGTTGGTTACTTGTCCCCATTCTGTCCTGAGTTCTATAGATTCTAGCCTGGCCTCATACCATTAGACAGATGAACCACCTGTGGGCGGTGGGAGAATTTGGGGGTCCCCATGTGACCTCACAAAAGTGAGTTCTGTGGTTGCTGAATCTGACTTCCAGAGCTTCTGCCTACTGGGTTGGTTATGCCAAGGCCTTCAGCTGGTGCCTATATCACAGGTAGAGCTACCTGACTTTCCACCTCCATCCCTGAGGTTTCAGGATTAATTGAGGGACTAAAACTCCCTGCGACTTTTTTTTTTTTTTTTTTTGAGATAATGTCTTACTCTGTTGCCCCAAGTAGAATGCAACGGCATGAACATAGCTCACTGTAACCTCAAACTCCTGGCAGATCAAGCGATCCTCCTGCCTCAGCTTCACAAGTAGCTGGGCTACAGGTGACACCATCATGCCTGAATTATTTTTCTATTTTTGGTAGAGAAGGGTCAAGCTCTTGCTTAGGCTGATCTCAAACTCCTGAGCTCAAGAGATCTTCTCACCTCAGCTTTCCGGAGTCCTAGGATTACAGAAGTGAGCCGCCCCACCCAGCCTCTCTGCAACTTTTTTGAGTGTGACATATCGCTTTTTACTAGGCTGGGGATTTTTATGATGATACATTTCCTGTAGACCCTCTCAGGAATGTCCACTGGTTCCCGCTCCGGGGGTCCTGTGGCTTACAGAGGAGTGAATGGTTTTGCATCTCTGTGTATTCCAATTGCCATGCCCGTTGGAGTGCCCAGCTCTCAATAGCTACTACAGTTAGGTCCCAAAGACTAAAGTCCCAAGGCCATCACTGCTTGAGGATAACTCAGACTGTTCTCTCTGCTGAGGAGTGGGGATAACCCATAACAGCCTGGCAGCTGATCTGATTTTGACCTTGTCCTGTGACTTTGGGCTGCCCATCTTCATCATAGAAGTTGTGGGCCAGGAAGCACCGTGAACCCACACTGCAGACTAACATTACATTGTGTGAAATTCAGTGACATTTGAAAATAAACCCAGTCCCTTCAGCAGGCTGCCAAGGGGTGGCGTTTCCATACACAGGTGTACCATTCGCCCTACTGAGGGCTCCTTGAGGTGCACACTCTGCCTTCTGATCTCATTTGATCCTTGGGTTTGGTTTTAGGATCCTTGCCCAATAACTGGGGAACCTGAGACAGGGAACATCTGAGCGATCTGTTCAGGGTTGCAGGACGAGACTAAAAGCCCTCATTTCCTAACTTCCACCCCTATTCTGGCCCTTTATTTCCATGGTAGCAGCTCCTTCCAATTTCAGCAGGGAGATGCGTGCACAGCAGTATTTCTCCAGGAAGGGAGGACAACATTCATAAATGCCTGAGAAGGTCACCCTACTTAGTCCTCCAGTTGCCCTGGCTTCCCCTGTCTTGGCTTCCTCATTTTCTTTGTTAGAAATTCACTTTGCTCTCATCTGTGCTCATTAGCACGGCCGTGTTGGGTAGGGTGGGGAGCAGGCGGATAATGAACTCCGGGCCCTGCCTCCCCTCTGTCTGGAGTGTTTGGCATCCTCCCGTCTTTGTCCTTCAGAGATCAAACTCTTCTCCCTTTTTCTGTTTTCCTTTGATGCAAACTTTATGACTGGGAGGATGTGCTTGGCAGTTGCTGTTCTCAGGCCTTGGAGGTCATTTCAGTCCCTACTTGTGCAGAAAGGACGCATTTGAAGGAAGCAACCCACCAGCCTCCCCTTCCTCCACGCCGCCCCTCCTGTTTGTGGCCTGCATAATCTGTTTTCAGCAGTCATTGTCCTACATATGAAAATATGAAGCCTTATTTTGACAGCTGGCAGTGTCTTTGATACTGGAAGATGTCCTTTGGAAGAGGGGGGATGACAGCAGATCGGAAGCAGCTGTGTGCTGCGGCGGTCACCCGTGAGCTCAGCTGTGGGGTGGTGAGGGTGGGATTCGGGAGTTTGGTGTTTGTTTCTGCTTTGTGCTTTGTTAAATCCCCCAGGCTGATATTATCAGGCTACAAGCACCACGTTCTGTTTAGTTAGCACCAGGAGTTTGTGACATCAGGGAAGAGGAGGAGAAAGAAAGAGCAGAGAGTCACTGAGAGGAGAAACGAGGGAGGGTTGCTGGAGAGGACCCCAGAAGGTGAAATGTGGCCATGAACACAGAGGAGAGAAACCACAGGGAAAAAACGACAGAACACGGGGAGGTGTAGCTGGGCTAATCTGTGTCAGATGCAGATTTTCTGAGATGAGGAGATTCTCTAGCTGTGTCTGTCTGTGACAGTGTCACAGACGCACGTGGCTGCCCCAGTGCAGGGGGCCCTGCAGGCTACAGATTGCAGTCAGGGACCCCCTGCAGCCGCTGCCCCACAGCAGCTCAGAAGGTCCTCAGGGGGCTTCACTGAGCTGCCTGTCTGCGCACATATGCCCATGGGCTTCCCAGGCAGCCAGCCAGGGGGGCACGAGGCTCAGGTGTTGTCCCCCTGCCCACAGGCCGAGGCTGCAGCTATCCTGGCTGACATTCCTACTGCAGCTCTCTGGTCAGGTCAGGCAGTGTCCTGGTCCCCACACGTGCCTGCACACCCCTTCTCCTGCGCTTCCCCCTCCCATTCTCAATCTCCTGTCCTGGGCGTTTCTTGTCACCACCACCAGGAAGTCCAACTCTGAAGCCCATGGAGACCAGGACTTGGTGGGAAAATCTGACCAGCACCGTTCTTGCAGGTTAAAGGGTCAAGACAAGAACCCCAGGGACAAGTCTCTGTGTCACTGAAAACACAGATAAACTGTCAAAGAGCTGGGCCCAGGAGTGGGCATGGCTCCCTTGCGGGGTTTGTGACAGAGGAATTGTCATATGCTGGCAGGCCTCTCTGCTACTGGTGGCTGCAGGCCTTAGGGAATACAGCCTGAACCTCCCTGGCTCCCTGCCCACAGCTGCAGGGGATGGGGGTTCAAACCCAGATTAGCACCTGAAACCAGGGCAGCTTATAACCTGCCTCTAAACAGAGGACAGAACCACAACCCAGGGTGCTGCTGGGAGTCCAGGCCTGCCTTGGGGTTGGCTGCTCTCTCCTTTTCAGTCTAAGGATCTGTTGCCTGCCACCTTGGCCCCAGGTGGTCCCCACAGCCCTCCATGAAAGGGGAGGCTTGCTAGGAAGACAAGTGGGAAGTCTCTCCATCCACATGACACTGAGCCTACAGAAGCTAGGTGATTGCAGGGGACACTCCCTCACATCCTGCAGAATGGCCTGGCTGCACCTCAGGTGCACAGAGGCACAAAGGGAGGCCGCCTCTCAGTCTTGCCATCTTGGCAGAAAGATAGGTAAGGAAGTGTTTGGCTGGGTCTGGCTGCTTCTGCAGACTTCCTGTTGTGGGGTCCTTGTGGAGTCACAGTCCCCTGCACTGCTGCCACCCTCCTGGGACCTGGCAATGATGAGTTGGGGTGCTAGGTGGTCTTCTAGGAGGGCAGCTCCTCTGTCAGGGGACAAAGATGGCCATAGACCGTGGGATGTAGCAGTGAGTGCCAGCCTTCCATGGGGCACTCTACAAGGTTCTCCCAAATGCTGGAGAATCAGGAACAAAACCAGGGAGGGCAAAGTTTCAAGGAGTCAAGTGGTCCCAGCATTCAGTGTTGTAAAGAACCCAGCTTTCTTCAGGACTAAGCCCAGACAGCTGGCTCATAGATGCATGTGATTGGTCAAAAGGGAAGTGCGTAGCTGGACTGCAGCGTGTCACAGCGACTATTGAGTCAGTACCTGGTGAAGGGGAGACAGCCTGTAAGTAAGCACTGAACTGTGTGTATCTTGGGAGTATTGAGGGCAGGTGACATGTGACCCCTTCCTTCCCAGAAGCTGAGCAGCAACTGCACATGCCTCCTAAGTGCTGTTCTTACTCTGTCTTCTGTTTTCTGTTCTGAGTATGGCAACATGTCCTAAATCTGCTCGTATTTCAAACAGGTAGTCCAGTTGTTCCCATGAAGTGCATCCATTCTTTTAGACCACATGTCCCAAATTTGGATTTGGGAACTCTGGTCATCCATGTTACACACCCACTAGAATGCAAGCTTAGTAAGAGTAAAGACTATGTCTTAGTCATTGTTCCAAACCTGTGCCATCCCTTTCCTGCTGCTGACCCACCATCCTTTAATTACCAAGTTGGTTCTACTTGTTTCTTGTCACTTGCAGAGTTGCTTTTCTTCGAAACAGAGATACTAAAATAGCATCATCTCTCTTCTCTCTTCAAAGCTTTGTGTGTGTGTGCATGTGTGTGTGTGTGTGAAAATGGGTTCCAAAAATATTAATTCTTTTGAACACTCCATTGTCCTGCTGACACCCGAAGAGTGGTATTTGAAACTCACAAGTTTCAGGGATTTCACTTAGTATCCAAATTAAAGTCAGCATGAAAGATATTAGCAAGAGGTGTCAGTCATATAAAAAGCTTTCAATACAATGCTAGGAAAGCATAGTTTTTAATCAATATGATAAAATGAAAATAATGAACACTCTCTCAGAAGTTACGTACCAGTCCAGCATGTCCATGCAGCAAATCCTCTAGGGCAGCGACTCTCACCTGTGGGTTGCGACCCCTTTGTAACTATGAAAATACATTGCAGCATTAGGAAGGTTGAGAACCACTGCTCTAGGGTATCAGAGGGAGAATCCTGGCAAATGGTATGATTCAAACTCTTCACATTCTGCTGACTTTATACCCCAGCACTTGACATGTTCTTCCAGATTTCTCCATCTAGTGTAAGTACCCAGGGGCCAAGCTTGTGCATCTGGCCCAGTCTTCAGTGAGACCACGGCCATCTTCACCCAAAGCTCAAAATCAAGCTTTTGCTACACAACCAAAACATCTAGATGGATTGGGTGGGAATGAAGGGGATGTGTAATTATTTATATAATGGTAAGTTTCATTTGGCAGGAATTATCTTTCATTTTCCAGTCAGTAGGTTTTTTTTAATTCTCCACACCAAAAAGTAAACTATGCATTCCAGGTAAATGACGAAGGTTCCGGAGGTACATATCCTTCATCAATCCCACTTGCGGGTTCCCAGGACAGCTGGTGTGAATCTAGGGTAATATAAAACACCTTCCACAGCTCCTGGCTCACCCCAGGGCCCAGGCCAGAGCCTTCTAAGTCTAGAAGCATTGCCTGCCTTTCTTCTGCTGCTCAGCAAGCTTGTCCAGAAGCCACAGAGCTGCAGATCAACTGGTGAGTTTGTGTTTTGTCCTCCTCCCAAGTCTCCTCATGATGTGAGCTCCAGACCTGACACAGAGCAGAATGGAGCAGGCTGGGACTCGGCCAGTGCTAACTCTGAGCCATGCCTGCCAGAGACCCAAGCCGAGGCAGGAATGCCACCAGTATTGGTGGATAGAGGATGGAGGCAGACATCCAAAGAGTGTCCACACAGCAGAGCCCCTGGGGGCCATGCAACCAGGAAAAGCAAGGTATCACCAAGAAGGGGGTCTGGAATGACCAGGAAAGGGTGGGCCTCAGGACAGGAAGTTGGGCTTCAAGTTGGGAGAATTGGCTTTGGGACTACATGGACTATCAGTGACAGTAAGGAATAAGGGCTGAGAGTGGAGATGGTTCTGGACACTGGGTGACGAGGGAGAAAGAGTCCTTGACCCAGCAGTCTTCACTGGGGGATCCTGGTCCTGGCTGTTGTTCAGTCATCCAGAATATAGACCAAGCTCCTCTCTTAGCCAACCAGTGTTCTAGGGGCTTGGAACTAGTACCCAATGAGACAGATGTGCTCCTGCTCTTCTGGAACATTCTGTGAGAGAGGGCTTTCAGCAGGAAGTGATAGCGAAACTTTCATTTGTAGCTAGAACTCAGTACTCAGACCTGAGTTAGTGACGTAATTCTAATCTCTGCCAGATTACTTATTCATCAATTTCCTGTCTTCCCCATATTTGGCTCAGGAAAGAGATGGGACTATATTGAAAGAACAACAGTGGACTCAGCTGCAAAAGTTAGCAGAGGCCTGGAACTGATATTTGTGATGGAAACATCCTCAGTGTCCACAGTCAGATGAATGGCTAAAGAAAATGTAATGTACACATACAATATTCAGCCTTTAATGCACTGACTGGCACACTAGAAAAAAAATTTGGTTGGAGCCACAGTGTTTTACTAGGTCAAACACATTCACTGCCATGTGACTTGCATTTAACTCACACTAGTTTTGAGTCTGAGGCCTTGTGAAGCCTATATAACTCACATATCTCTTGACCTAATGAAATATTGTGGGCCCAAGGGAAAAAAAATTTTTTCCTAATATGGCAGTCAATGTGCAAGAGACTTCACAAGGCCCCTGGTTCAAAACTAGTGTGAGTGAAACACAACTCACACAGCAGAGAAAGTGATTAAAAAGAAGGAAATGTAAAGTAAATAAACTTTAAAGGAAAATCTGACGTTTGCTGTCACATGGATGAACCTTTAAAGACATTAAGCTAAATGAAAGAAAAGGACAAATACTGAATAATTCTGCTTCTGAGGTATTAATAGTCAATTTCATAGAGCCAGAAAATAGAATGGTACTTTCTGAGTTCAGGGCAGGACTGGCAAAGGGGAGCTGTCTAATGAGTACAGAGTCTGAGATTTGCAAGACGCAAAGGTATCTGGAGAATAGTAACATGGCAATGTGAGCACACTCAGCACACCAGCTGCAGGGGGAGTTGTTTCATGGGTACAGTTTGGGAAGCTGATGGATAATGGGGACAGTGGCACAATAAAATGAATGCACTTAGCTCCAGGTAACTGTACACTTAAAATGATTTAAATGGTCAGTTTTATGTATATTTTACCACAATATAAAAACAGGTTTTTAAACGTATCAGGTAAGATTTCTCCAGACTTAGAACCCTTTCCCAGGCCATCTTCCCCATCTGGCACGTCAACTCCTTAAAACTTAGGAAATATCAAGGAATAAATTAATATGTCCTCTAGTGGAAAACAAAACTAAGAAGCGGTAGAAGCAGAGGAAAAGGGAGGGATTGGCACTTTTTCCAGCTTAGCCTGTGCTCCTGGTTCCCTAAGGCAAGAGTGCGCCGGAATCATTCTGAGGGCCTGTTAAGACACAGACTGTCATTTGCATTTCTGAACAAGTTCACAGGCGATGCTGACGTTGCTGATTCTTGTACCCCACTTTAAGAACCACTAGCCTGCTCTAAGCTCTTGCAAGTATCAGAACCATAATCAAAAGGCTCTCGAATTTTAGTAAGACAATTTCCCTGAATGCTTGTTGCAATTCCAGATTCTCAGGCCCTATAAAAGTTTGTACTTTTTAAAGCTTCCGCAGCTGATTCTGATGCAGTAGCTCCTCATGCCGCAGGTAATAAACGCTGTCCTAAGCATGCATTAATTAGCCCAGAGGCTCTCAAGGTGTGGCCTGCAGACCACCAGCAGCCTCACCTGGGTACTAATTAGAAAACCAGATACTCAGGTCCCATCTCAGACCTACTGAAACAGATACTCTGTGGGGGTGGGGGGGGGGAAGCCCAGCCATCTGGGTTTTAACAATCCCTTTCGGTGATTCTGATTCACACTGTAGTTCAAGATCTTTTGACAACTCTTTTTTCATTAATATACTGATGGCTAAACCAGAGCTTTTGGACAATTGGATATGTAGTTTCACCACATATGTGACCAATTACTGGAGAAAGGGACTATTTTTTTATAGGCCTGAAAATGTGATTTGCATATTATCGAGTCAGAAAGTAAAAAAAAAAGACTAGAAATACTCTGGTACTAGAGGACAGACCTCTAGCATAATTGATAGAAACTTCAAAGGAGGCAAATTTTGGCTTAATAAAAGGAATCCCTTTTTTCTGTTTGGAGGGCAGTGGCCACGGGTGGGGTGTTCTTGGATGCAGTGAGTGCACCTTGTTGGAGGCATTCCATTTGCATGTTGTAAGGAAGTGCAGGAATAAACCAGACTAGCCAGGGTTTCCAGACGCCTGTCTGAACATCAGTATCAGAATCAGGTGGGACTTTTAAAAATATAGGCCAGGGTCCTACTCACTGAGATTCTGATTTGGCATGTCTGGTGTCAGATCCTGGCATCGCATTAATTCTCAGGTGATTCTGAAGTGTCAAGAGCCGAGAATTACCAAACCAGATGTATTTAATGTCCTTTCCAAATTCTAGGCCTCTACAAGGAAGGATGGAAAGAGGTTAGCTTCTAAGGCAGGCATCCTCAAACTACGGCCCGCCTAGGACATTTATCCAGCCTGCTGGGTGTTTTTGCTGCTGCTGCCTGTCCTGCTTAGCAGCCGACTCGTCCTGGGGCTTGCAGTCTGGCCCTCCAATGGTCTGAGGGACAGTAAACTGGCCCCTTGTTTAAAAAGTTTGAGGACCCCTGATCTAAGGGTTGGAAAATGAGCAAAGATTAAAAAATTTTCTTCTTTAATTAAGAGGTTTGTATTAAAAAACTAATATGGACACGCCTAGCCCTCTGGGAAGCCGAGGTGGGTGGATTGCTTGAGCTCAGGAGTTCAAGACCAGCCTGAGCAAGAGCTAAACTCTGTCTCTAAAAATAGCTGGGTGTAGCTAAGCATTGTGGTGGATGCCTGTAGTTCCAGCTACTTGGGAGGCTGAGGCAAGAGAATCGCCTAAGACCAGGAGTTAGAGGTTGCTGTGAGCAGCACGACACCATGGCACTCTTACCGAGAGCAATAAAGTGAGACCCTGTCTCTACAAAAAAAAAGGATAAAAATAAAATAGCTGGGTGTTGTGGCAGTTGCCTGCAGTCCCAGGTACTTGGTAGGCTGAGACAAGAGTATTGCTTGAGCCCAAGAGTTTGAAGTAGCTGTGAGCTATGATGTCAGGTAGAGTGCAACAAAGTGAGACTCTATGTTAAAAAAACAAAAACCAGAAAACCTATTATGGAGAATGGTGTTTTCAGCTCTGCCAAGGGCACCCCTTAAGAAATAGGTATAAACTATAGCAAACAAAAATTTTCATTTAAGGAAGAAAGTTTCTTGGAAATAAGGATTATTAAACATTGGGGGGAGCTAAAATAGTTGATTGTGGAAGAGTCTTCTCTAGAGATTTAAAAAAAAAATGATTTCTCATCTGTTTGGAATGATGCTGGGGGATCATTTTAAAGTCCCTTCCAGCCGTGATTCTGATGTTTACATTTACATAATAGTGTATTAAGTTAATATAGACTCTGTGTCCTTCAAGCTTATAAAAGAGCCATAATGGGAGCTCTCTTCATTAAGAGGCTGCTAATAAAACAGAATTAGCAAGTGATGTAGAGAGAAAATATGAATACACTGAAGAGACTTTGGTTTGAATAGGAGGAAAGTCCAGTTTCTTGTTTACCCGTCACTCAGTGCTCTGCGAATGATGTAAGAGGCATCAGAATTTGTCCTATCAGGACCAAGTCTCCAATAAAGAAAAATAAAAGAAAGAAGTTTCTTCTATCATGTCTTTCTGTGGTTCTGATTTTGAGGTAGAGTTGGAATTAGACATCAAGGCAAAAGCAGCTGAAAAGGGAAGATCTTAAAGTAAAAAAAGAAGCCAGGAAGGAAGCCTCTGAACAAATCCAGATATGAATAGCAGCTTACAAGAACAGGCCTCCGCCCTGGGTATAAAGTGAGGGGTTGACAGGCAGCCAGGACAGAGGTGGCAGACCCAGAACCTGCCCAGCTGGGGACCAGGTCAGAAAAGACACAGCGATCTCGGGGTTTAAATCTCTTAAATATTTCTGCTTTAGAAAAGATAGTGCTAGCCAAATGCTTGTATTTTTTCCAGGGGGAGTCTTAACCAAAATGGATGTAGAGCTTGTGAAAACTTTTCCAAGCTGTCCAGAAAATCCAGAAGACTCCTCCTGTGAAGAAGCAAGTTTATAATGTGCAGCAGTGTGGCCCTGAAGTCAGGTGATTTGGATTAAAACCTTCCTCTACTACTTGACCATGGGCAAGTTTCTTAACATCTCGGGGCCTCAGTTTCCTTATTTGAAATAGGAGGACAACTAGGACTGGGTTACCGAGGTGATAATGAGTGAGAACAGGGCAAGGGTAGACATGGCCAGTGCTTGATGGATGTGAGCCTTTTACTATTTCCTACAAAAATTCCTGGCTGTACTCTGACTTGCTAACATGGTGCCCCTCACACCCTCTGGGGAGACCTGACATTGGTCCATGACAAAGTTTTCAGCCTTCCTTGGCAAAATGGGAGGAATAAGGGCCATGCTGTGAACTGCACTGCACAGGGCCCTCAGCTGCCAACAACAGTTTTCTTTCTTGAGAAAGAAATGCCCTTTCCTTTGTCCCTTTGAGGGTGCACGATGTCCTTTGCTTTTGGAAATAATGATCATAGAAGATACTTGAAGCTTCGTGTTCTTTGCAACTTTCAGTTAGTCCATGAAGTCCAGGAGTCCAGAAGCCACTCCAAAAAGAGGGAACCCACTCCTGATTCTGCCTGGCGCTCCTGGGGTGTGGACTTGGCAGGTGTATCGTCTGCTTCTCTCACCACTACAGGCTTTTCTTCATGTTACTCATATTCTTCCTTCTCCATTTTTGTTCATCAGCCCACTTCCCGCTCTCTGAGAATGTTTCTGACATTATTCTCTCTCGTGCTTTTCCTCTGGCCTGTTAGGGTTGTGGTATTTTCCCCCTTAAATGCCCGTTTCTCCTCCCCCTCCCACACTGTATATCTGTTCCAGGTTTTGCACTTGATTTTTTTTCAAACCACAGGTGCCACATCTTGAGATTCCAGCAGTGGAATAGACATAGTCTGTGTCCTCCTGATGGAGGTCTGTGCTGAGATAGAACAATGACCATGGCCCTTGTCTTGCTCTGTTTCTGCTGCTGTGGCAGAATGCCAGAGACAGTTCTGGAGGACGGGAAGTCCACGAGCATGGCACCAGCATCTGGCGAGAGGATTCTTGTCATAACATGGCAGAAGGGCAAGTAAGCACATGAGAAAGAGAAAATTAGGCCAGACTCAGCTTTTTAATTAGGAACCCACTGTCAA
Organism: Otolemur garnettii; assembly: GCF_000181295.1. Lineage (NCBI taxonomy): Eukaryota > Metazoa > Chordata > Mammalia > Primates > Galagidae > Otolemur > Otolemur garnettii. The sequence continues at coordinate 13,208,389 of NW_003852422.1, read as the reverse complement.
GATAACTAACCACCCTGTTGATAACAGTATTAATCCATTTGTGAGGGCAAAGCCTTCATGAGCTAATTGCCTCTTGAAAGGCCCCATCTCTTAATACTGTTAGAGTGACACTTAAATTTCAACATGAGTTTTGGAGGAGACATTCAAACTAGAGCAGCCTTCAAGTTTGGTCCTGTCCCTGCATCAGCGACATGGCATTAATTGAAGTGTTCCCTTTGAGCACCGGAGGATCATTCCTCCAGTGGTGGCCTTTTTTCCCTAGAGAAAGCCAGCTAAGCCAACTCATTCTGGTTTGCCTGGGACTTTCCTGGGTTGAGCACTGAAAGTCTGTCCCACATCCTGGCCAGCTGATACAAGTGGACACCGTAAAGCCAGGGGTGATTGCTACTGGACTACTGGTTAAAGATTAGGTGCAGGGTGATCTAAGGACAGAGAAAGAACTAGGGAGGAGAGAGTAAAGGGGCTAGGATCATTTAACTCAGAGCAGAGAAAGCTGGGGCAGGGATGGAAAGGGGCTATTTTGGTGACAACCTTCACGTATGTCCTCTGGGTGTGCTCAAATGTGTCCAGCTGTGGTCCTTGTCCACCCGAGATCAGAGCCAGAGGAAATGGGTGTGAGTGGAGCCCGTATTTACTCACAAAGCTGAATTTCCTGACAGTAAGTATTCTTAGACCTTAGAATGAGTTTCTAAGACAGATTAGGCATTGTTCTTGAAGGTCTTCAGCAAAGCAAATTCCTGAGAGCTTTAAGAGTTTAGGTGTGGCCCGAGAGTCAAGCACACGGACAAAAAACTTTTCCAAGAGTCCTTCCAACCCTAGGATTCTGTTTCCATTTACCCATTTATTATGGCTCTGATTATTTTTCTTGTCCTTTTTTGCCTGTAGTTAAACCTTACAATGAACAGGAAAAAAGTGGCTTGGTTATAGTCTTCTAGGGAACCAGTCAAGCTTCTCCAAAGCACGATGGAGAGGAAAGATATTACTGTGTTTGTCTGTTTGTTTTTCCCTAAGGAATGCTTACATTTAGAAAATGTTATCTATTGATCAATTTAATGATAACAATATTAGAAATTAAAAACAGGGAGAAAAATTCCCTATGGTCCTACTCCAACCGAGGGGCATACTTCTCTTCCCCCTCATTGTCCTGAGATGTCCCTGGGCCTTCATTAATGTATAACCTGGCATCTAACTTTGCCCACATAGCATTTATACATTATGGTGATTGGACCTTGTGAATTAACTAAAGTAAAAAGCAAGCAAACTAAAATAAAAAAATCCCAGTTGAGTTATTTCTAATCTTTAAAATCAATATATATCCTTCATGGAATTGTTTCACCTGCTGGAAAATCAAGCTGGGCTATGTGGTGAATCATTGTGGTTAAAACTGATAAGCTTTGGGGTTAGTTGTGGGTTCTTGTTTTAGGCATTTTCCTCCTTCATATAAATAGTTCCCTAGTTGGAAATTGAGAACTACCTCCCTGAAATCAGAATATCTCTTTTCACTATACTGTTCTTAAGTAGTTTTATCAGTCATTGACCCAGGTCACCAACCCTGAGACCAGAGGTTGACTCTTTTTGCCTAATCATTCAGCAATTTTGGCTGCTCCTCCAATCAGCTACCTATAGGAGGTGCTTGGGTTCTCCTTGTCCTGTGCTGAGCATGCCCCCACGGCTACAACCTCATCACAGTTACCCTGCATGTTCACAGACTCAAATGGCTATGAAAATCTTACCCCTGGCAACCAAAGTAATAAAACTGAGGCCAGGAATAAAAATCCTCAACTCAAAGGACAATACCTTGATACTTTCAGGAATGGCTTTTTTCAGATAAGAATATAAAATAGTTTTGGTTTCACTCTTGGAAACTAGATGAAATAGATTATACTCAAGAGTGGTGTAAAGTATGCGGCCCAGCCTAGATATTGATTTTGTATTAAAAGAAGTGGTTGTTACAAAGCAGCAAAGCTGTAGAGCAGAACACAAGGTAGAAACCAGGAAAGGAAATGTTTGATGTGATGCCAAAGTGGTGCCTTTTGTTACATGAGTTAAGCAGCCAGCCTAGGGTTTTTCCCCATGTGGATTATTCCCTTAAGAAGAGAAAATTGCCTTTTGTCTTGTTTTGTTTCCCACTAGGCAGCCATTTAGAATTACAGGTTAATAGTGGTATTTATGGTACCAGCAAAACATCATCAAAATTAGAACTCATTCTGTATTTTATACTTTATTTATATAAAAGAGGCTCTTCCTTTTTCCTTGTATTTTTTTCTACTTGGTTTTCCAAATCACAGCTTTATCCACAAAACTCAGGCAGTCAGAAAGCGGTAGGTACACTCATAAAACTAATTTTCTGATTTGGTTTCATTTTGT
>NW_003852422.1:13203860-13205839 GCF_000181295.1 Otolemur garnettii | reverse complement strand
TTAAGTGATTCTCTTGCCTCAGCCTCCTGAGTAGCTGGGACCACAGGTGCCCACCACAACGCCTGGCTATTTTCTGTTGCATTTGTCATTGTTGTTTAGCTGGCCTGGGCTGGGTTCGAACCTGCCAACCTCAGTGTATGTGGCTGGCACCCTAGCTGCTGAGCTACAGGCTCGGAGCTGAATATCCACATTGTAATGCACTTCCAACTCACCTTCCATACCTTCATGTATACAGAAGGTGCCAAGACAATGCATACATGTTTTAAGAAAGGAAAAAAGCTGTATTAATATTGTAATATTCAAGTTATGTCTGTTTTCTACGATTACCAGAGGTGCTTGAATGTGACTTTTGTTCATCTTTTGTTATCGGTATCTGTTATTACTATTTTAATACAATTTTTTTCTTAAAATGTGTATACATGGTTTTTGCACCCTCTGTCTAAAGTAGACTTTAGTTTACACGGCGGGTATTGTGCTATATGTCTGGTTCTGTTTACTTTTCTTTTTTCGTTCAGCATGTTTTTGAGATCTAGCGATGTTAACATAAGCAGGTCTTATTTGCTGCTCTGGCTGCTGCCTAGCTTTCCATCCTGCACAGGTGCCACATTTTACTCATCTCCTTCCCCACTAACACCACAGTCCCCAGCCCCCAGGCTGAGGACCAGTACCAGTCCGTGGCCTGCTGGGAACCGCACTGCACAGTAGGAGGCGGGTGAGCAAAACTTCATCTGTATTTGCAGCCACTCCCCATCACCACCTGAGCGCTGCTTCTCATCAGAACAGCAGTGGCTTTAGATTCTCATAGCAGCACAAACTCTGCTGTAAACTGCATGTGTGCAAGGGATCTAGGTTGTGCTCCTGAGGAGAATTTAATGCCTAGTGATCTGAGGAGGAGCTGAGTGATGCTAGCACTGGGGAGTGGCTACAAATATAGATTATCATTAGCAGAGAGGTAGACTCCACAGAGACCATAATGAATCAGTTACTTGCAGACTTATATCTAAACCATGTCCCATTCCCAGTCCGTGGAAAACTTGTCTTTGTAAAACAAATCTCTAGTGCCGAAAAGGTTGGGACCACTGCACTAAGGGACAGATTGTTCCAACAGTTTACATGGTTATAATGCTGCTGCAAATATACTGACTTGTGCATCTCTTTGTGCATCTGTCAGAGAGATTCTCTGGGACGTCACCCAGGAACAGTGTTGCTGGGTCACACAAAAAGAGGCGCATACATGCTCTCACTACAGCATGCCCAACTGATCTCCAAAAGTAATAGCAGAGGGTGATTCCTGCCCATCTAGTGCAATGAAGAATTCCATTTCTCCACATCCTTGTTAGCCCTGGATATTACGCAACTTTTTCTTGCCAGCTGATTGTTGTAAGGTAGTAGTATCTCATTTTTAACATCATTTGCATTTCTCTGATTACTAACAAATTCAGCAGTCTCTTCATGTATTTATTAGCCATTTCAGTTTTATTTCTGTGAATTTATTTTATTTTTGCTTATTCTTAAATTTTTTCTTATTGATTTTCAAAAGTTCATTAGATATTTTAGATTTTAATGCTTTGTCCTATTTTGCAAAACATCTTCCAACCCATCTCCTGTCTGCTAACTTTCTCTAAGGTGCTTACTTTTGATGCCATCAAATCCATCCATTTCCCTTGAGATTTGCACTTTTTGTGCCCCTACTTGAATTAGTTAGCTTTTGCTGTACAACAGACTACTCCAACATATAGTGGCTTAAGGCAACAATGATTTAGTTCTGTGGCTTTTGGGGGTACTTCTTCTGGACTGAGCCTGATTGGCTGGGCTGGGTGGTCTAGGGGGTCTCACTTACATGGCAAGATCCCAGCCGGGATGGTTGGGCCTTTCACTATACCCAGCCTATCATCCTCCAGGAGGCTAGCCCAGGCTTCTGCATGTGGTGAGGAGGCTAGCCCAGGCTTCTGCATGTGGTGAGGAGGCTAGCCCAGGCT
>NW_003852422.1:13188206-13203840 GCF_000181295.1 Otolemur garnettii | reverse complement strand
CTGCATGTGGTGAGGAGGCTAGCCCAGGCTTCTGCATGTGGTGAGGAGGCTAGCCCAGGCTACTGCATGTGATGTCTCAAGATTTCCAGCAGCAGGAGAGGGCAAGCCTCTTTTGGTATACATGTGCTCTGAAAGGATCTGCTTCTTCACATTTGCTAACGCCCAGTGAATCAAAGTAATCCATATGGCCACAGCCAAACTTGAGGAGCCAACAAGGCAAAAGACCCTACTCCCTAACGGGAGATGCTGCAGCTGTGGGAGTTTTCCCCGTCTGCTACACCAGTCTCTTAAAGAGGTTTCTTCAATATTTGCTTTTAGTGATTTTGTAGTCTTGAAACTATTTGGTATTTTTTCCTTCATATTGTTGTGCTTTTTAGAATTTATTTAAATAAATTTCTTATGCCTTTTAGTCTTTCATTTATAATCACATAAATAGTATTTATGGGCTGGTGTGGTCACTCATACCTTTAATAATAGCACTTTGGGAAGCTGAGGCAGGAGATCGCTTGAGGCCAGAAGAGCAAGAATGAAACCCTATCTATACCAAAAATAGAATAAATAGCTGGACTCAGAGTCACATGCCTGTAGTCCCAGCTACATGGGAGGCTGAGGCAAGAGGATCACTTAAGCCCAGGAGTTTGAGGTTCCACTGAACTAAGATGATACCTCTGCACTCTAGCCTGGGCGGTAGAGTGGGACCTTATCTCAGAAAAAAATGTATTATATATTAGTATAATTAAACATTACCATGTATTTAAATAAGTTTAAAATTAAAACTTTTTCATTTAAATATTTTTTTCACCAAACGAACCAGATTTCCATTATTAAAATAATCTCTCTTTTCCCCTCTGATCCGTGATGCCACCTCTACCATGTGCAAATTGCCCATATCAGTGTCATTCTGTCCCTTAGCTTATGGTCCTTCCTGTGTCTTTGCCTTGTCACGCGGCTTCCTATCTGACAAAGCTCGTCTTCTTTGCTTTTCTTTCTCAGAATTCCCTTGGCTGTTTGTGGACTTTTACTCTTTACACATTTTAGGATTAACTTTTCCAGTTTAAACTTCATGAGAGATTTTGATTAAAATTGCACTGACTTAGAGATGAATGTGGGGAGAATTAACATCCATTCATTACTGGGTTGTCCATTCATAAACATGATATATAACTGCATATCTACTTAGTTGATCATTATATCCTTTATTAGAATTTTAATTTTCCCCTCCTAACTTTGTTTTTTTGTTGTTGTTGTTAGGTTAATTCACAGATACTTTGTAGTTTGGGGGATACTTATTTAACAATATCAAACAATGTTGCTTTTTATCCCGTGCATTTTACTAGGCTTCAGATGTTGTAGGTGTGGCCTAATGGAACTGTTGAGATATTGTAATCCAACTCTGAATCTGAGTAAAGAACATGTTACCCAGGGTTATGTTAATATTTGAGATGACATCATTTATCATGCCTTCTGAAATGCACCGAATGATTAGTTTGAAAATGAAATCAGCCCGTTGAAGTATTCACCCAAGAGATTTTAATAGATTTTTCTTTCCCAGTAATGCAGGAGGTCAGTTCTCAGTAAAACACACAAAGGCACAAGGTCATGAACTACTCTCTCTGAAATCTCTTTTATTTCAACAGCTCCCAAGTGTTAGAGAATTAATTGCTCGACTGTAAAAGCTAGGTCCCAGAGAAGTTTCCAAAACCAGCCAGATGGGAAAGAGTTTTATGACACATGTGGTCTTATACCCTAGCAATGAAAAACCAGAGGAAAAAAAGAAAAGCTTATGCTTCTTCATCAACACAATGCCTATAATTTTCCTTTGTTCTGGGAGATAAAAACTGAGACAGATGAAGGGTTACACTTATATACCTGAATTTTCATAGTGTTGTGCACTTGGGTTGTCATCACTTGCTCAGAAAAAGATTCTAACTGCTTGTTGTCAATTTTTGCACAGGAAAAAATATATAATGAACCTTTTGGGAAGCACATGTTTAGACAGTTTGAGAGTTCTCTGTCTTTGGGGTACATTCTCGTCTTTAGCATAATGAAATTATCTGGTCGAGGGAGCAAATACTACATGCATTATATTTTTAAAATCTTTTTCCTTATTTTGCATTTTTTTGTTTTAATTGCTTTTTGTTATATTTTAATCTCCTTTCCCCTTTTGCATTCACTTTTAATAACTGGAACCACTGCAAGTGTGTCTGTCAGTGAGGAGGCCTGACATGGCAGCATCTGGATCGCTCAATTCAAAGCCCCAAAATTCCATGTAGTGGAAGCATCTTCAGTAAGACACATGCCCCTGAGCCTCAGTTTACTCATCTGACACAGAAGGGGTTTCTCAAATGTCCTCTTGAAACCTAAGATTCTAAATATCTTCTTGGACTCTTGGCTTTTGAAGATCATTCTTGAAGTTTCTATAAATAAAAGTGGAAATTGGCCAGCTCCTTAAAACCAGTGAGAAGCTTAGCAGACACAGTAATCATGATGTTTCTATAATCCCCATGGAATTGAATCAGAAATGGCCAGAACACTGAGGCATTCATGTGATAGCAAGGAGCAAAGTACAGCTTAATATATCTTTCCAAAGTCCACACTTCTAGTGATTTCTTAAGCTGCCATGAAAATTGGAATGGTTGGGAATTTTTGGTTTGTCAACAAGATGAAAGGCTCACAGATAAAGTGAGTTATCTGCTGCTTGTTCAGACCAAAAAGTGACCTTACCAGAAATTATGCTGAACGTCTAAGGAATTAATCTAGACGAGTGAGCTCAGCCTGACATAAAGATGCTCTGATGCCCTTCTTAGCAATGATGTTGAAATAGCATCAGCTCTAGTTTGCTAAGGCAATAACAACTTCCAGGGGAGAAAAAAAAAAGAAGAGAGAGAAACCAAAAAATTAAAGCCATTCCAAAGATAGAAGGTAAGAATTAGGAGACTGTCCTCTTGAAAGGCTTACTTAAGTCATCAATCAACCAATGTCTATTATCTAATGATCAAGACATCCTATCAGTATTCTCTGCCTTCCAGAAGCTTATGGTTTAGTTCACAGCTACCGTCTTTTCTCCAGAAGAAGAACCCCCAGTTCCTGTAACTCTGAGATTGCACCACAACCCTTAGAGCCAAGGACAGCACCTAGTCTGCGTGTCTTTACATCATCTGTGGTTTGGTTTTTTCCATCCCTTTTAGTTCTTGTTGGCTTTTAGTGACCTGGGTCCTAACAATTTCTGGCTAACCATTTTTCATGCTTGGAATCTACTTTAGTTGCTGTTGTGTTTGTCTTTCTAGCTTCATCAATTCAGAACCAGCCTGGTTCTGAATTCTGAGCCTGAGACCCTCTAGGTGGCTGTGGAGCCGTCCTAGCTGCCTTAGCAGAGCCCCATGTTTAGGGGCTGGAGCCACCCTGCAGCTGTCTTTTCCTGGAATTTGACTCTTCTATGGAACCATGAATGTGTCTTGACATACAGATGCGGTTTCAAGCCCCTTCATCATTCTGTCAGGACGTCCACCACTGGGCATGCCCATGGTAGAGTCCAGGGTATGGCTTCTCTAATACTGTTTAAACAGAAAAGACCAGAATAAGAGCAATCTGTCCTTTGTTCTGGGAACCTCCTTCTTCAGGGCTCCCATTGAGGACTTAAACTGAGACTCTTCTTGAGATAAAACTGTAGACCAGCCTGAGCAAGAGTGAGACTTCATCTCTGTAAAAAAAATAGAAAAATTAACTGGGTGTTGTGGTGGGCACTTACTGTCCCAGCTACTTGGGCAGGAGGGTCGTTTGAGTCCAGGAACTTGAGCTTGCAGTGAGATAGGCTGACACCATTACACTTTACCTCAGGTGACAGAGTGAGACCAGGTCTCAAAAGGAAAAAAAAAAGCAAAAGAAAATAAAAGCTAGAGAGATAGTCATTGGTGGCTAGGTGTAGTGGCTCATACCTGCAATCCCAGCACATTGGGAGGCCAATGTGAAAGGGTTGCTCGAGGCCAGGAGTTCAAGACCAGCCTGAGTGACATAGCAAGATCCTATCTCTAAAAAGAAATAATAAAAAAAAGTTAAATTTAAGAGACGTCATTAGCAATAAAAGGTTTCAGATTGTTGGGCAAGGTGGCGTGCACATATAGTTTTTTTTTTTTTTCAAATCAATTACATTCATGTTTTATTAATCATAAGAGTGATTAGGAAAATGCATTAAAGCTTTAAAACAGCAATTAAATATACAAAGATATAGCTTACGAAAACTGAATGTTTAAAAATATTCTGGTACAGAATTCTTAGTGCACAAAAATGACTGTGAAACCTGAGGCTTAGCAGTTTATAAGCCTTTTTTTGAGGGAGTTATACAATATCTGGTAAATAAACCCCAGAGGATCACTTGAAGCTAGTTCAAAACTGTCTAGGAAATAAAGTGTGGTTCTTTTTCTATGAAAAATTTAAAAACTAGCCCCATGTGGTGGTGTGCCTGTAGTCCCAGCTACTTCCAGGCTTTTCTTGAGGCAGGGGGATTACTTGAGCCCAGGAGTTCAAGATGGCAGGAAGCTATGATTGTGCCACTGCACCCCAGCCTGGGTGACAGAGTGAGACCTTGCTCAAAAACAAGAACAGAAAAGAAAACCATTGAGCACATCTATAAAATGTGTCACTCTTTGACCCCTCATTACCTTTCACCTAGACCTATGCAATATCCTCTTCACCCTGGACTTTCCAGCCCCACCCTCGCCTTCCCCTTCTCCACTCTAACAATGGCTTCCCTTTGCCTTGAGGAAGGAAGCGCAATAGGTTTCTCCCCAGATCAGCCATCTCCCGTCACTCATCACCATTTATCCTGTGAAATATGGGAAAGAATGGCCAGATGTTATATCTGATCTGATGTGACTCTCATGTTAACGTTTATACTGGGTATAACTAATGTCCCATTGGTTAAACAGGTCCCCTGTTCCTACCTGAGGCCCTAGCTCGTGTTATTCCTCTCCCCACGCTGCCCTTCTGTCACCTCCTATCTCCTCTCAAGCTGACCGGAAATGTTCTTGTCATCCCACAAATCAGAACAATTCTCCTCTACTGGTGTTATTATGGCTTTTAGGACCTTTGGTCTTGTCCTGCACATGGTTGGTCATGTGCCCATCTCTTCTATCGGCTTAAAAGACTTTTGGGCCCAGAGAAATGTAATAGTCCTCTTTATGGTCACCATAGCATAGGTCATCATAGGTACTCAAGGAATGGTGGTTGAAATGAACCTGCCCAAGTAAGGAACCCGGCCTTGCTACACATGTACACATTCCTATGCTGTAGACACACCTGTGCACACGTGCACCTGCACACTTACCAGCTCACTTGCAAATTCATAGTGCACACACACATGCACAAATACTTGCACCACAGGCAAACTTTTAAACACATTCATACCACATACAAACTCACACATGTGTGCACATGAATGCACACATCCATGTACATTCGTGTACCCTAGCCTAGATCTGCATATATCTGCATACATCTGCACATATCTGCCTACACACACACACACACACACACACACACACACTTTTATCATCCCTGCAAAACACGTATTCTGCCAAAGGTATTAGGGTGTGCACTGGTGAGCAATGTAGACTACGCTCCCCGGGGAGATGTGTCTCTATGCAGCAACCTGCCCTGTGTCTGCATCTTCTCAGAGAAGACAAGAGTGTTTTGGCCTTTAGGAAATTTAGAACAAACTGGTGGGGTTGGCTCAGCCTCTCTATTTCCTCCTGGGGAGCTGCCCTGCCATCAGAGGACAGGAGGGAGTAGGGCAGGGCTGCTGTGAGTGGGGTTCAGTGTTGGGAGGTTCATTTCCTCACAGATAGATGCTGCATCTTCAATGTCCCTGTACTGAAGGTGACAAAGTAGCTTCTACCTGCTGTCTTTCTTGCTTGGTTTCTCTGGCTCATACATCTGGCAGGGAAGGGAATGTTATCTGTTATGCTTCCCCCAAAGACCCTAACAGAAGTGGGGAACCAAGGGCAGAACTTGAGTAAATCACCGCATCTCTGTTCTGATCAGGTGTCTTCAAGTTCACATAAGTCATAAGGGAAAGAGGCTGAGGACATCCTTCCTCTCCTATTATCAGTCGGCATGTTTATTTATTGCTTGTGGTGTTTAAGGCATCACTTTAGGGATTTAGCGGGCCCCAGTGACATATGTGCTACTTTTTGGCTTTCCCAGGACGTGGAATCTCATTGAACAAAAGGCCCCTTCCATTTTTACCTGTTTGTTTACAACTGGTTTTGCAGACAGGGCCTATGCTCTGCTGGCTGCAGCTGCAGCTGCCAGGGGAGTTGGTTTCAAATGCTGGATATTCATTTTCTTCCCCTGGGTATGACATCATCGTGTTGGCCACACCTCAGCAGGCATCTCCTGGAGCAGGAACTGTGCTTTCTTTGCTTTAATAAAATACTTCTGAAGATGTGGTCCGATGGCCCTGATTTCAGCCACACGCACATTTCTGAGACGAAATGGTTCCTTGTTCTGTTCCGCTGCTGAACTCAGCCCTGGACTCTGTTTCTGCAGGATGTTAGAGGGGAGGATTTCCCTTTCCCCTAATCTTAGGAGATTCTGAGATCAGAGTTAGTGTTGCACTTAGGCCACTGAGGACATGCTCAGGGGAAGGGTGAGGAGTGGGCTAATCACTGTGGTACCAGTACCTGGGTCATTATTTTACAGAGTTAGTGACTAGCTAGTGTCCCTCACCACTAAGGAAAGAGCAAAGAGCCATAGGCTATAGCAGAGGGGCTGAACCTTGGAATGGGTGACACAGGGGCTCAGCGGTTTCATCTGTTCTTAGGAGCTTGACAATTAGACAAGATTTTAGTCTGCCTGGGACAGTTGACATTACCCTACAAATAAGTCTCAAGGAAATAATCAGTCTGTCACACTGCAAGTATTTTACTAACTCCATTCCCATCAAAAGAGAGGTTTTTTTTTAAATTTGTTTTTATTTTGTCCTGTAATTTCTGCATACTTTCCTCTCCCCAAGACACATTCAAATATAAGTAGTGCTGTGGGAGCCGTGGATATGAATTGTACACTTGTTCATAGCTCCTCTGAAGAGCACTGCCCATCTCAGTGGCCTGTCATCGTTAGCTTTGGAGGCAATTACAGTACTTGTAGAGTACTAATTTATTTATAAAATTATTCCTAAGGGAAATAAATGTTTCTAGATTTGTGTGTTCCTTTTGAGATGTTGAAACTGGACTGGGAATCTCCAAATGGAGATCTCAAAATCTCAAAAATTGTGCAGGTTATGTGCCCTCTCAGACCCTCAGGCCTTTGGATAACACCCCCAACAAGTCATTGTGGATCCCCTGACACCCTCCTCCCCCAACCAGGAAGGTGAACCCCCTATTTCTCACACTCGCTCAAAATTTCCAAAAAATGTGACTTGTGACTCTTGCCACTGCTGGTATTCCAGAAAATTTTAGTGATACACAGATGATCTCTTTCTTTCCTTTAATACTTATATATATTTTTCCTTACATATTAGCTAAAAATAATCAAGGGGTAAATATTCAAAGTAAAGTGAGGAGAGGCATGGTGGGGAAACCAAGTTAAGGTATTAAAAGAAATAAGTTTAGATAGAAAAGTGGGGTCTGCCAGGGAAGATCTTGAAAGTGGTAATAAATATAATAAATGGCCTCTCAGTAATAGAAACGGGTTTTGGAGAAAATAAGATGAAATTCTGCGGTTGAGTTATTTAACTCTGACCATGAATGCAGTGATGACTTTTTTGGTTGTTCATGGAAAATGGGATATTGATGATCAATGGGTTGTGATGGTGTCACAATTATTAATAATTAAGTTATCACTGGGGGGAGTTATGCTTCTGGCAATAGCCACCTAGGTTACTCTGTATCAAACTTCCTTCTGAAAACAACTAGATAGCTGGACTAAATATATAAACATCTTTTTTAGAATACTGGAGAGCTACCAAGGTACTGAGAATTTGCAATATCCAGATTAGAATATTTTCTCAGACTGCATTGAAATCAAGCTAAAAAAAACAAAAGGAGAAAATCCCCATATGTCTGGAAATTAGGCAATACACTTATAAAACCTATAGATCTGAGAAGAAATCACAATTGAAATTAGAAAATATTTTTCACTGAGTCATAATTAAATTTCTACATTTTAAAACTTGTGGGATGCCAGGCACACTGGCTCATGCCTGTAATCCCAGCATTCTGGGAGGCCAAGGCAGGTGAAATGCCTGAGCTCAGGGGTTTGAGACCAGCCTGAGCTAGAGCAAGACCCCACCCCTAAAAATAGCTTGGCGCTGTGGCAGGCGCCTGTAGTCCCAGCTACTTAGAAGGCTGAGGTAAGAGAATCACTTGAGCCCAGGAGTCTGAGGATGCTGTGAGCTATGATGCCACAGTACTCTCCGGAGGGTGACAACGTGAGACTCTGTCTCAAGAAAAATAAAAAAACTTGTGGGATGTGGCTAAAGGCAAGCTGAGAAGGAAGTTTATAGCTTTAAAATGCAATATTAGAAATGAAAAGAAGGCTAAAAACTCAAAACCTAAGAATCAGGAAACCAAATATATTTTTAAAAGGAAATAAAGAAAAAAGCAGAAATTAGTAAAATAGTAAATAAATTTAAAATTGATAAAAAATCAGCAATGCCAAAAATTAGCACTTTGAAGAGCGCTAAATCAAGACAAATGAATGTAGAGCAGAGAAGACACAAATAATGCAAAAAATTAAAAAAGGACATCACTTTCAAACCTACATTTGAAAACCCATCAGAGAAATCACAGAAAATTTTATGCCCATGAATTTGAAAATTTTAATGAAGTAGACTAATTCTTTTTTTAATGACTTGCAAAGATTGACAAAAGAATTAGACACAAACATACAAAAATGTAATATGGAAGCCAAATTCACTAATTAAAAAGTCCTATGACCAGAAAAAAAAAAACTCAGGTGGCTCCACTGACAAATTCTACCAATATTTAAAGAAGTTCCTTCTTTCAAAGAATAGAAAAAGAGAAGGCACTCTTCTCAACATGTTTAATGAAGCTAGCAAAACTTTAATCTGAAGATTTTTAATTGCATTGCTATTTTTAAAGGAACCAACTTTTGGTTTTATTGCTTTCTCTCAATTGTTTTCTGTTTTCAATTTTATTGCTTTTTTTGTTCTTTATAACTTTGTATCCTTCTGCTTGCTTTGGGATATGTTTAGTCATCTTTTTCTAAGATGAAAGCACAGACTAATAATTTCAGATCTTTCCTTTTTTCTAATATAAGTAATGCTATAAATTTTCCTCTAAGCACTGCTATGGCCTCCCTCTATAAATTTTGATATGTTGTTTTGTTTTCATTTAGATTAAAATATTTAGAAATTTTTCTTCGTTTCCTTCTGTGCATTGGACTACATTAAAATGAAGACTTCTATGCATTAAAAGAGTAAAGCAATCAACCACAAAGTGGGAAAAGTTATTTATAGCACATATAAATGACAAAGGGCATTGATCTATAATATATAAAGAACTCCTACAAATCAACAAGGAAAAGATAACCCAGTAGAAAAATGGGCAAAAAACTAAAAAACTCAGATGACTGACAGATATATGAGAAGCTGCTCAACTTTGATATTCATCAAAGATGTGCAAATTAAGGTTCGTGCCTGTGGCTCAAAGGAGTAGGGCGTCAGCCCCATATGCCATAGGTGATGGGTTCAAAACCCAGCCGTGGCCAAAAAAAAAAAAAAAAATTAAAACCTCAGTGAGATATCTCTATGTGTTTGCAATGGTTAAATACCAGTACTAAGTACTAGCGAGAAGGTAGGTCACCTGGAACTCTCATGTACTTTTGGCAGGAATGTAACTTTGTACCACTTTGGAAAACCATTTTTGCAGAATCTACTAAAGTTGAATATATGCCTACCCTATAACTTAGCAATTTCATTCTTAGGTATTGTACCCATGAGAAATACAGAATGTGTGCACCAAAAGGCAAGTGGATGTCAACAGTAGGTTTCTTCCTTTTTCTTTTCTTTTTTTTTTGGAGACAAAGTCTCACTTATGTCACCCTCAGTAGAGTACTGTTGCATCACAGCTCATAGCAACTCCAACTCTTGGGCTTCTGCAGTTCTCTTGCCTCAGCCTCCTAGGTAGCTGGGACTACAGGCGCCCACCACAACACCTACCTATTTTATTGTTGTAGTTGTCATTGTTGTTTAGCTGACGCAGGCCAAGTTTAAACCCCCACCCTTGTTGTATGTGGCTGGTGCTGTAACCACTGTGCTACAGGCACCGAGCCAACAGTAGGTTTCTTCATAATGCTACATTATGCTAGGCTGAATAATGCCCCTTCAAAGATATCCACGGCCCTGGAAACTGAACATGTTACTTTATGTGGCAAAAGGGACTTTGTAGATGCAGCAAAGTTAGGGATGTTGAGATGGGGAGATTGTTCTAGACAATCCAGGTGGGCCCCATATAATCATGAGGATGCTTATAAGAGGGACACAGGAGGATGGACGAAGTGAGGATGGAATCAGAGTTCAGAGAGAAGAAAAGATGCTGTGAAAATGGAAAAAGGGATCAGGGGCCCAAGAATATACTATAAGGCCTCTAGAAACTTAAAATGCCAATGAAATGGATTTGCTTCCAAAGTCTTCAAGAGAAAAACAGCCCTGCAGACCCATTTTAGACTTCTAGCCTCCAGAACTGTAAGATAATAAATGCGTGTTATTCCAAGCCACTAGATTGGTGTTGTTTTGTTATAGCAACAGTAGGAAACTAATACATGCTCCAAACTGGAAATAGCCCAGATGTCCATTGTGAGCATAATGGATAAATAAATGATGGTATATTTCTATACTGGAAAGCCAGACAGCAACTAACATAGCAGTTCTCAACCTGTGGGTTTGTGACCCCTTTGGGGGTCAAATGACCCTTTCACAGGGGTCGCCTAAATACATCCTGCATATCAGATATTTACATTATGATTCATAACAGTAGCAAAATTACAGTTATGAAGTAGCAATGAAAATAATTTTATGGTTGGGGGTCACCACCACATGAGGAACTGTATTAAAGGGTTGCAGTATTAGGAAGGTTGAGAACCACTGAACTAACATGAACAACTATAGCTTCTCCAATAACGTGAGGAATGGGCAAACGTGAACTTGAGCAAAAAAACCAGATGCAAAAGAATACACACTGTGTGGCTCCATGTACATGAAATGTAAAGTTGGTGCCCTTCCCCCATGGCCTATCTGGTTATCTGGCAGGCAGGAGAGGTTCAGTTGCTCAAGTGAATTCATAATATGGAGGCACCAATTGCGACGGGTAACTGACCTACAGTAACTTGGCAGAGCTAGCTATGGAATAAAATCATTTGAACAAGCACTATTTGGAAATTCTTGTTTACATTAAGTTCTTGGCTTCTTTGGACATCTGTATTCAGAAACAGTCCTCCATAAATTCAACAGGAAAGGCATTCACTTTGATTACCTTTCAGAGGTGAATAATGGCAAGGAAAGTTCACGGCTTTCTTTCTAAGTTGCCAGGCAGGAAGCAGGCCCAAGGGCGGAGTTGGCACTTCCTCACATAATAGGGGCGCTTTCAGGAAAGAGTTCAAGGGAGCTTTAACCATTTTGTAAGATTTAAGTCCTAAGAAAGATTTCTTAGGCTGCTGTAAGGGAGGGCTGTGCAAATTAAGGGTTTGAAAGAGAAGCTCCCTTAGGGGCAGCTGGGGAGCTGCTTCCTGCAGGACCTGGGTGATACTGTAGCTACCTGGTGGGCAACATCCTACCTGAGCTCGCATGCCACACCTGAGGGAAACAAGATGACCAAGAATCTGCTCCTTCAGTCCCAAACTTGGAGGATGGAAGTCACAGGGCAATGCAGACTTTCTTGTCTCTTTCACACACTGGAGGCAGTGACTTCACTGCAGGGTTAGGCTGTCTCCCCCATCCACCCGTTTACCACTCACTCCTTGCTTAAGATGGGACTACATCTGGACATACCTGCTGTGAATTGGAAATATTGTTTAAGTTGAAAGTGCATTTAGTAGCCCAACAAGTCCGTTGCAAATTCGAAGAATCCTAAATCACACCCTCACCTGTCAGACCATCTGTACTGCCAGCCTGTAAAAGGGTGAGGCGAAACTTACACTCCCCCCCAACTTCCGAAAGTGAGCTCACCAATGAAGGCAGATTAATAAGAGAAAGGATTTATTTACCATGTGCACAGGGAGAAATCACAGTGATAACCGAGTTTCCCAAAGGAATTCAGGCCACTTTACACAGGCCTCCTAAAGGGAGGTGGAAACTGAGGAGTATGGGGCATAATGGTCCCTTACAGATGTTTCTAGGGAGGAAAAGAGGATGGGGAGAAAAACATTAGCTTGTAGATTAACCTGGGAGACAGGTGTTTAAGACCCACATGATTTGGGCCAGGTTCACCTACATTCCTGACCCTCTTTCCTGAATATTTTGAGATAACAGGAAGGGGGAAGGGGAAGTTGATTGTCCCCTTTGGTCCTCTGATCAAGCCAGTCCCATTTGTGCTCATGGAGAGGCTTCCTCCAGGGTTTCTCGACTGTGGATGGCCTTCAGTTTAAAATATTCTTTATACTACAGAGTTGTATTTTTAGATGATATTTCCTTAGTTCCTTTAGCTGTCGGTATCTTCTTCTCAGGGGCTCTGTCTGCCGCTTCCTTCCCCATCCCAGATTTATTCTGGATGGTTCAAGTTCCATCTGAGGGCGACCTTCTGAGTGGTCTAGATGTTTCTCCTGGAGATTCATTCCCTTCATTCCCTGCCTATGTAGTCATCTCATAGAACGTCATGTTCTACATTTTTTACAGAAAAGACTTACCTGTTTTTCAAGATTTTTTGTTGATGTCTTCTACAATGTTGAGCAGAAGCCAAATTGTGGCGTGAGCCAGCGTTTTCCCTGGAGTTCCCTCTCTCCCTCCCCTCACCCCATCCTGGGAGTCTCTGTCCCATATTTTGGGTCTCAAGCTCATTCCCAAACGAAATCTCTCTCAAGACAAAAATCTGAAACCAAGTCACAAGTGGGGCGGTGACTGTCAACAACCATCAGCTCAACTAGTCCCCTCTACCCTTTTGAAAGAGGCAGGGTCTGAGAGAGTAGGAGCTGTGCATTCAAAGTGGAACTTTTAGGGAATAGCAAACAAGTGAGAGACAGTTTGTTCCTCGGAAGCTTTCCTGCTCCCCAGAAATCACATTAGATGATCAAATAACAGTTTGTAACGTTCCCAGCATCCCTATTCTGAGATCTCAGAATTGGCAAAGGGGGATTTCAATCAATAATGACCATTGATTCACTAGCTGATTCAGTCCCAGGTTTCAGCCATAACGCCTTGCTCAACCCTCATCGGAACAACAAACAATTTAAACACCATATTATCTAAGCCTCAAATCTTTCTTTGTGAGAAAAAGTTATGCTTATAAATGGAAATGACAGGTGTTTTTTTCTCATTCAATCCTCCAAAGTGTCTACCACATCAGGCTGAACATTGTAAGAATTCCACAGTTTTCTTAGACAAATACCAGCATATTACACACTGATGGATTCTCTATTACAACCGTGATGCCTTTGTCGACAGTGTATTAACATACATTAGTATGTTATCTACATATTTATCTTAATTAAAAAAAGTTTCATCCCAAGGGAGAGGGAAGGAAAAAAATGTTTCAGGAAGAAAATAGTCACCACTGTTAACTAAAATTTGGAATATTTTCTCAGGAAACGGAAAAAGTGGCTATTCATCTATAAAATATAACACTTGGATACTAATGATATTATTTATGCCCAGTCTTCCAAAATCATATTCAGCTGAATTCTTATGTTGACTTCTATATCAGCCATTTGTTTCTCAGTGATATTATCTTTTTTTTTTCTTATTTTGGAAATGTCCATGACGATTTATGTTTTGAACCCAGTGCTTTTTTGTTTAGATTTTAAAAGTCTTCTTGTGCAGTAGCATTGATTTCATCCTCGCACATAGCCATGAAATAGCAAGAGGGATAAAGAGCTGAATGCTTATCTCAAAGAAGATGGAAAAGTGCAGGAGCTGCTTTTCCCAAAGGTCCAGTTTGGGGTGGAAAATAGGCTGAGAAATGCTCAGCTGGGGACTGTCCCAGGAGGATGCCCCAGTGTCGCTCTCTTCTCTCACAAAAATTTTAGATTGCTCCTCATCAGTCAAGTACCCATTTGCTTTTTAAGCCAAATGCGGTTTTTAAGGAAAGCATTTAAGAGTTGGAACAATCACAGAGCAAAGATGAACATTTTGTCACATACCATGTGGCCTCCCTGATTTCTTACCAAAGCTTGGAAAATCCCAGGCTTTGAATTTCTGTGGACTTTCACCAGCCGTTGCCTCCCTTCTTTCCTGTGCCTCCCTTTTTAGTGTTTTAGAGTTGGGTCAATTACAATGGATGTACATATCTGGGAAAGTCACTTTGCAAGGAGAAAATAACCATACAATGTTTTGAAAGCTGCCTAGGAATAGCACATCACCGTGGGCTCGCATAAACTGCACCGGTATTTTGGCAGATGGGAAGCAGATATGGATGTAACACTCCTCGGGTCATCTATGGGGCGCGACACTCAAAGTCCTTCAGAGTACACAGGGACCATTTCCTTTGTAACAGAGCATGCAGACGGTGTATTGTATAAATTTATCACTTAAACTGGTAATATCCCACAGGACAGCAATTTAGCTGAGTAGTATAGTGGTTGTCACCTTTCACACAATCTCGGTCCCTCCTGGAAACTGATCCTAGGAAATATCTTTATTAAGCTTAAAGATGTTTATTGCAGTAGAACCTATAAGGAGAGATGGCTGTGAAGAAAGGGACACATATGTTATCCAAAGTTAGTAGAATACTGTGTTTCCCCCAAAATAAGACCTACCCCCAAGATAAGCCCTAGTAGGATTTCTATGCATTTGTTAAATATAAGCCCTACCCCGATAATAAGACCTAGTGGTGGATGTGGCTATGCAGCGTATCTGCATGCATTTTGGCATGGAGAGGAAGACATCCCCTGAAAATAAGCCCTAGTGTATCTTCTTGAGAAAAAATAAATCTGAGACAGCGTCTTATTTTCAGGAAAACACAGTAGTTATATAAATTATAGCACATATATGCACTAGAATTTTATCCTGCAATTGAAACTTGTAATTATGTAAGATCATATGAGAATGTTGACGATATAAAGTGGAAACAGCAAAATATAAAACTGTATATACGTTATGGTTAAGAATATGTAAAAATGATAATATCTGAACAGCCTAAAAGAAAACAGAGAAAATCAAAACAGATATATTCAGATACAGGAATTGAGGAGGTTTGTGGGGAGGTTTCTTTCAAAAGATCCTTTCCTGTTATTTTACTTTTTTATCTATCTATCTACCTATCTATCTAAATAGAATCTTACTCTATCATCCCAGCAAGAGAGCAGTGGCATCATCAGAGCTTACTGTAACCTTAAACTCCTGGGTTCAAGCAATCTTCCTGCCTTAGCCTCCTGAGTAGCAGGGATTACAGGTGCCCACCATAATGGCCTGGATAATTTTTCTATTTTTGGTAGAGATATTCTTGAACTCCTGAGCTGAAGTGAT
>NW_003852422.1:13181307-13187932 GCF_000181295.1 Otolemur garnettii | reverse complement strand
AGCAACCTCAAACTTTTGGGCTTAAGCGATTCTCTTACCTCAGCCTCCCAAGTAGCTGGGACTACTGGTGCCTGTCACAACACCTGTCTATTTTTTTTGTTGCAGTTGTCATTGTTATTTAGCAGGCCTGGGCTGGGTTCAAACCTGCCAGCCTCAGTGTACCGGCGCCTTAATCACTATGCTACAGGTGCCGAGCCTTAACAGAGGTTTTTAAATAAGTGAAAATACAAAGATAAAGGGCAACATTAGCAATATTATGAGGAGAGTCCAAATAAGAAGAAACAGATTGCCAGGCTCATCATTGCCTGGCTCAAGTCAATTTTGTGACATGACTGACTATAATGCTGTTAAGTGCCATTTGTCATACCGGAGGCTCCAAAGCTAGAGGGGCTAGAGGACATAGTTAATTGCAGGGATAACTTAGTATCTGAAGTGCTTCAATAAAGATGTGCCGTCGTACTTTGTATATGCTAATGACCTTTGTGCTACCTTGGGGTTAATCACAGTACTATTGTACCCTTTTTAATCTCTCACTACAGACAAATCCTAGAGGAACTGGTGTACAATAAATGCCATGTTAAGTCAGGGTTCACAATCCCGCCGAGTAGCAGACTCCATGCCCACCACAGTGATACAAAGTACAGACATTATGATCCATTTATATGAAAGGGGACAGCCATGTGCAGTGCGGGACAGGGAAAGGCCACAGTATGAATGAGGGGATCTGGGGAACTGAAACTTGAAGGTGACACAGGACTTCAACGAAGGAAGACGCAGAGAATGTCCCAGGAGGAGGAGAAAGTTCAGGGAAGGCCCTGAGCTCTGTGGGGAAATTCAGGGCATGTCCCAGCATGTCCTGATCATGGCAGGTGCGTGATAGCTGCTTTGAAGAGAAGAGAGAGATGAGAGAGACACTATCTTGTTCCCCAGGGTGCTGGGCACAGCCTGACACATACCGAGGGAATCAGTGAAGGAAGAAATGCACTTGGTGGGGGGGGGGGCAGCAAAAAGCGGAAGCACGAGACACAAGGACAGTTGCAAGAACCTGCACTAGGGCAGCTGAGGTAGAAGGTGCACAAGCCGTAGTCGGATTGACAGAA
Organism: Otolemur garnettii; assembly: GCF_000181295.1. Taxonomy (NCBI): domain Eukaryota; kingdom Metazoa; phylum Chordata; class Mammalia; order Primates; family Galagidae; genus Otolemur; species Otolemur garnettii. The sequence goes on along the minus strand of NW_003852422.1, from coordinate 13,186,832 downwards.
GGCTGGAAATGGGGAGGGCAGGAGGTGTAAGGTTGGAAATCTGGCTAAGACTGTCTGAGAAGCAGCCAGTCCTGGTTATTCCATCCCTGAAGCACCGTTAACATCGCAATTCAGTTTCTTAACTCATAAACTAAAATGAGCAAAGTGTAAACACACAAAAATTTATTACGAGATGCCAGTCTGGCTGTGGGGGACCAAAGGAAAATGAGAAGGTGGGAAAAAGTAACCGAGGTAAATGGGCAGAGTTGCTCGGGAAGAGGGGTGAGGAGTCGTAGCTTATGGAAATGAAGGGATCCCAGGGGTCCCTAAATATTCATAAATTCTATGGAGGCACAATCCTGTTGCCGCCTGGTAGTGCTATTTCTTTGTCCTCGGTCTGTTGTCCTGGACTACCAATCCTGAAGGGGAAGCTAGCTCTGAAACAAACGGCTACATAAATTTAATTATTTAACCCGGAAAACATCACGGGAGCTCCCGGGACTTCTGTTTGGCCCAGCTTTGAAGACACTGTCACGAGACTCTGTTTCCATCCTGAGACACGCCAGTGGTTGTGAGTTTCCTCGGAAGGTGTGTATCTGGTCCTAAATACACATTCTTGTGTGTCTAGAGCAGTGTTTTCAACCCTTTTTATCTCACAGCACACTTGAACCTGTAGTTAAACTTCCACCGCCCGCTTAAATTATGTTGAACAAAAAGAGTCCAGAAAAGAGTATACTTACTGTGCTTTGAACTTCTGTCAAAAATAATGTAATTAATGATCTTTAAATATTTTTGAGACACACCTAAGACCCACTCACAGCACAGGGTGTGCCGCCCTACACCATGGCTGGACACACTGAACTAGAGCCTTCTTACTCTGTTCTTTTTTTACATCATTGGTCCAGCAGACAGAGTTTCACAGGGTGAGAATCAGCTCAGTCTTTGTTTCCTTGGTGGGCTAGAATTTAAATTCAAGTAAAGGTTGCCTCAGATGAAGACTAGGCCAGTGGTTCACTGAGCCTGGCCCAGAGCAGAAGCCCAGCCTCATCTGGGGCACCTTAGACATGCGGGTTCTCCAACCCCACTTCAGACCTGCTGAGTTAGAGTCCCCACAGCTAAGGCTGTGATGAACAAGCCTGCAAGTGATTCTGATACAAGCTAAAGTCTGAGAACCACTGGATTATAGCTAGCAAGCTAAACCTAGATTTTAGATTGAGCTTCGTACAAATCAAGACATTTACCTTTCTTCATTCAATCGCATTTCATTAACCATATTTAATGGGTGCTTACCTAGGTCAGATGCTCCTTGTCACCCATCATCACACTGGGTGATGGATGGCAGTGGGGCTTCTCCTCTTGCACGAGGTTCCCTGGTAAAGTACAGGATGCCCAGTTAAACTAGAGTCTCCAATAAGCAATAAAAATAATATATATTTTTTGAGACTGAGTCTCACTCTGTCATCCTGTGAGGACTGCCATGGTATCATCATAGCTCATAGCAACCTCAAACTTTTAGGGTTGAGCAATCCTCTTACCTCAGCCTCCCAAGTAGCTGGGATTCTAGGCATCTGCCACGATGACTGGTTACTTTTTTCTATTTTTCGTAGAGATAGCATCTTGTTCTTGCTCAGGCTGGTCTTGAACTCTTGAGATCAAGCAATTCACCTACCTCGGCCTCCTAGAGTGCTTAGGTTACAGGCGTGAGCCACTGTGCCCAGACTGAAAATAATTTTTTACTACTGGTGATGGATGGCCGTGAGGTTTCTATTCTTCCACGGGGTTCTTAGATAAAATACAAGATGCCCAGTTCAACTGGAGCCTCACATAACCAAAGAAAAGAATGTTTTACTGTATGTCCAAAATATTGCATGAGACATATTCAAAATTATTATTTTTGAGATAGAGTCTCACTCTGTTATCCTGGGTGGAGTGCTGTGGCATCATCATAGCTCATAGCAACTTCAAACTCTTGGTCTCAAGTGACTCTTGCCTCCCAAGTACCTGGGACCCCAGGCAACCACCATGATATCCACCTAGTTTTTCTATTTTTAGTAGAGATAGGGGCTTGCTCTTGCTTAGGCTGGTCTCAAATACTTGAGCTCAAGCAATTTAACCACCTTGGCCTCCCAGAGTAAAAATTATATGAAATTCTAATTTAACTAGGTGTTCTGTATTTTTATTTGCTGAATCTGGCAACCCTACTTTGGCGGCACTTACATATTAATGAGGAACACAGATAGTGAGCAATTAAACTTATATAAAGTAGCAATGCTTTCTAATGGTTATCTGTGCAAATAAGAAGAGGCCAGTGTGGTGGTCCATGCCTGTAATCGCAACACCTTGGAAGGCTAAGGCAGGAGGGTCGCTTGAGGCCAGGAGTTCAAGGCCAGCCTTGGCAACATAGTGACATCCTGTCTTTACCAAAAATTTAAAAATTAGCCCTGTGTAGCAGCCTAAGTTTATGGTCCTAGTTACTTGGGAGGCTGAGGCAAGAGGATCATTGGAGCCCAGGAGTTAGAAGTTGCACTGAACTATGATGGTGCCACTGCACTCTAGCTTGAGCAACAGAGTGAGACTCGGTCTTTAAAAAAAAACATTTAAAAATAAAAAAAAAAACAGTAATATGGTAGAAAATGGTGTTGGAAAGGCTGGTTAGGCAATGCCTCTCTGAGAGCTGAGAAACAGCCCTGTGTAGATCTGAGGGAAGAACTTACCAGACAAAGGGGCAGTTAGTACGAAGTCCCTAAGGTGAAGAAGATCTTAATATGTTCTAGGGACTGCCAGAAAGTCAGCATGGAGGAGCCCAGTATGCTACAGGGACAGGGGCAGACGGTGAGGGGAGAAAGGCGGATGGCAGCACAGTTATGGAACTGTCGCAGCAGAGGGAAATTTACTCTCCCTGGACGATTTTTAAGCAAGATTGGATTTGTGTTTTAGAGACTATCCTAGCTTCTGCAAGGAGAACGATTTGTAGATGAGGCAAGCCTGGGAAGCAAGGTAGCAAGTTAGGGAGTGCTGTGGGGTCCAAGCAGGATATGACAATGGCTGGGAGGGGGGTAGTCACGGCTAAGGGGAGAAATGGGGAGATTGAGGATAAGCAGCGGAGAGCAGTCAAAAACCAGAGCATGTAGGTGATGGGCCTTTTTGCTAAGATGGGCAAAGACGGGGTGAACTAGATTCTGACCAGAGGAAATGGAGTTCTTTTTTAGACAGGTTGAATTTATGGTATCTATTAAATATTTAAGCTTGGATATCAAGTACATGTCTAGATATATTAATCTGGAGTTCAGAGATCTCAGGACTGGAGATATAAATTGAGGAACTCCTAGCATATATGTGGTATTTATGGAGGTAAGGAATGTTACCAGGGGAGCAACTGGAGCTAAGGAGAAAAAGAACTAGGACCAAACAAGGGCACTTAGTGGTCAAACCCCAGAGGGCCAGCAAATGAGGCCAAGCTGGGATAAAACAGAATAACTGAGCTATCTTAAAAGCCAAGAGGAAAAGCACAAGAGGAGATGGGAGCAGCTGATTGTGCTAAAAAGTCAAATAAAATACAGAGGTCATCAAAACTTTGGAAAGGGCAGTTTTAGCACAAGGGACAGTCCTGTCTAGAGTAGGTCAAGGAAATGGACAAGGATGAGTAGGTGGAGGCAGTCGTAAAGAACTTGGGAGAGGATTTACTGTGAAAGAAGAGAAGTAGGGTTGATAGTCGAAGAAGAATTTAGGATCAAAGGAAGAACTTTTTCTAACCAATGGAAGGTTCTAGAATGTTGGTGGGACTAATTTTATGTTGGTGGGATTAATCCAACAGAAAGAAATGGATGTTGCAAGAGAAGAGAAAATTGTAGGAGTAAAGTGTCTGAGGAACAAGAGGGGATGACATTAACAGCACCGGAGAAGGGATATGAAGGCCCTTGGACATGAAAAGGGCAGTTTGTCCATTGCAATATGACAGAAGGCATGGAGTGTGGATGCAGGTGGAGTTGGTCAGGGCATATGAGGAAGTTCCAGGCAAGGGTAATTTTTATCTATCAACTTCATCACAAAAAGTTTTTACATGAACATACATGTATCATATTGCAGTTCTTTGTGTATATATTTGTAAACTATGTCAACTACCACTTGTATTTTAATTGAAAACAATCACAGCTTGATTGGATACAATTACAAATTATGCCATATAAACAATTCCAAATATGTTTCTACTCCATTTGGCTTTTTAAAAAATTATGGTAAAGAACACAACATGAAATCCACCCTTTCAGCAAATTTTCAAGTGTATGATTTCATTAACTATAGGCATGTTGTTGTATAGCAGATCTCTAGAGCTTTCTCATCTTGCGTGACTAAAACTCTGTGCCCACTGAATAGCGCTTCCTGTTTCCCCCTCCTGCGGCTGCTGGCAAGCACTCATCTACTTTTTGCTTCTAGAAGCTTGATTGCTTTAGATACCTCACAGAAATGGAATTAGGCTGTATTTTTCTTCTGTGACTGCTTTATTTCACTTAGCACACGTTGTCCGTGTTATAGCATATGACAGAATCTCCTTATTTTTTAAGGCTGAATAATATTTCTTTGTCTATATATGTCACATTTTCTTTACCAGTTCATCCATCGATGGGCGTTTAGGTTGTTTCTACCTCTTCCTTATTGTGAATGGTGCTGCAGTGAAACTCAGAGTACAAATGTCTCTTCAGTATCCTGCTTTAAATTATTTCAGATAAATACCCAGAATTTACTAGGATATATGGTAGTTCTGTTTATAATATTTTTGGGAAACTGCATGCCGTTTCCTTAGCAAGTACACTATTTTACGTTCCCAGCAAGAGTACACAGGGCTCTAATTTCTCCACATCCTCATTAGCACTTACTTTCTGTTTTTCTGTATACACAGTGGCTGTCCTAACAGGGGTGGGTGATAGCTCATGGTGTTAATTTGCATTTCAGTGATGTCAAGCATATCTTTATATGCCTGTTGACCATTTGTGTGTCTTCTTTGGAGAGATGTCTATTTGATTTCTTCACACATTTTTGAATTGGGTTACTTATTGTTTTTGCTATTGAGTTGAAGGAATTCTGATATCCATGTTTTGGATATTAACCCCCATCAGATGCACAGTTTGCAAAGATTTTCTCCCATTCTGTAGGTTGCCTTTTCACTCTGTTGTTTGCTTTGCTGTGCAGAGCTTTTTGTTTGATGTAATCCCTTGTCTATTTTTTGCTTTTGTTGCCTGTACTTTTGGTGTCAGAGCCAAGAAATCATTGCCAAGACCATTTGGTTCTTTAACTGTATGAAGGAGTGTGTTCTTTTTTCCATAGTGCAGTGCTCGTCCCCAAATTGCATTTATAGTATCCCTGTAAAATCAAATCATTTTAGTTTGAAGGGGATTTTTTAGACTGAGCTTACTATGAAATTAGCAGTAATGTCAGATTATTTCACCTTTGATAGAATGAACCTCTTTACACTGATTCCATGAATAGTATGAAAATAAAAGTTGTTACTGACCTGAACTGCTTTTCTGTTTTGAAACATCCGATGGCAT
>NW_003852422.1:13176767-13180986 GCF_000181295.1 Otolemur garnettii | reverse complement strand
TGCAGCCTCAAACTCCTAGGCTCAAGTGATCTTCCTCCTCTCATCTCCCAAGTAGCTAGGACTATAGCAACAGTTGGCTTTTTTTTTTTTTTGAGACAGAGTCTCACTTTGTTGTCCTTGGTAGAATGCCTTGGCATCATAGCTCACAGCAACCTCAAACTCTTGGGCTCAAGCGATTCTCTTGCCTTAGCCTCCCAAGTAGCTAAGACTACAGGAGCCTGCTACAATGCCTGGCTATTTTTAGAGATGGGAGTGTCTTGCTCTTGCTCAGGCTCATCTCGAACTGGTGAGCTCAGGCAATTCACCCACCTTGGCCCCCCAAAGGTTAACAGCTGGCAATTTGTGTGTGTGTATGTTTTTTGTTTTGTTTGTTTGTTTTGTGGAAATAGCGTCTCCATCATATTATCCAAGCTGGTCTTGAACTCTTGACTTCAAGTGATCTCCCCACTCGGTCTCCCAGAGTGCCAGAGATACAGGCCTGAGCCACTGCACCCAATCCGTACTAACTTTTGAAAGCAGTGCTGCCATTTCTTCAGCAGGTCTGTGCCTTCTGGTTTTCATATGGGCAGTGACAGAATGGCAGCTTCAGTGGTGGATGGTAAATATCAGTAAAATAAATATCTTGACCAAGCTACGTAGTTATCAACATTTATTCTAGAATTCTCAGATAAAATAAACTTCCCTCAAATTCTGAAGGTGCAGCAGGTTTCAAGTAACTTTATTTGTTTCAATATCGTTTTACTCCAATGCTAATGAGGAAAAACAATGGATTCCCAGCTGAGGCCACCTCTTTGCGCAGCTCACATGTTACCCTTGTGTTTGTAGGGCTTTCTCAGGGTCCTCCCGTCTCCCACATCTCAGAGTTGTGCATGTCAGGGTCAGTGGTGTGTCTCTGTGGTGCTAAGAGGAGGGACTTTGGGTGTGTGTGTGAGGGTACTCTGTGACAGGATGGTGTCCTGCCCAAGGCTGGTCCCCCGAGCTGCTGTGGTAAGCTCTGGCCACCTGGGACCCTGAACTGGAACAGGTGGATTGGAAAATGAATGAATGAATACAACTGTAAAGTCTACAATAATCATACAAACGCCCGACCATAAGTGATGTGGAGATACGGTATGATTGTACTCAGCAAAGCCACCATATTCATGATTGTTTTTGATTGTGCAGTGACAGGATGTATTCCTTACAATTTTCACTTTGCAAACATCTATTCCTTTTTTTTGTTTTGAGACAGAGACTCTCTTACTCTGTTGCCTAAGTAGAGTGCTGTGGTGTCATCGTAGCTCACAGCAACTTCACACTTTTGGGCTCAAGAGATCTTCCTGCTTCAGCCTCCTGAGTAGCTGGGACTATAGGTGCCTGCCACAACACCCAGCTAATTTTTTCTATTTTTATTTTTATTGTATTTTTTTGAGACAGAGTGTCACTATGTTGCCCTCAGCAGAATGCTATGGTGTCATCATAGCTCACAGCAACCTCAAACTCTTGGTTTCAAGTGATTTTCTTGCCCCAGCCTCCAAAGTAGCTGGGACTATAGGTGCCCACCACAATGCCCAGCTATTTTTGGTTGTAATTATCATTGTTGTTTAGCAGGCCTGGCCAGGCTGGAACCCTTCAGCTTCGGTGTATGTGGCTGGGGCGCCCTACTCACTGAGCTACAGGCACCAATCCTAATGTTTTCTATTTTTACTAGAGACAGGGTCTTGCTCTTGCTCAGGCTGGTTTTGAACTTCTGAGCCCAAGCAATCCAGCAGACTTGGCCTCCCAGACTGCTAGGATTACAAGCGTGAGCCACCTCACTTGGCCCAAGCATTTATTTTTGATTCAACCCACCACCACTGATTCACTCACTGAAAATTTGGGTAAATAATTATCTCACTTGTTTTTATTAGTCTTTCTTAAATACATGTATAGCTCACATTTGGTTCCATGTTTACTAGTAGAGGTTTTGGGTGGTCTTTAAAAGTTTGGTGATTTTTTTGTGATCAAAAATACATTGTACCAACTGAACTCTATGTCAATATAGCTGATGGTAAAATCAGTTTTGCTGTGTATCATTTAGCTTAGAAGTCACAGTTCCAATAGCTTACTGACGACATTAAGTGAGGACTTACTGTATGCTCCATTGCTGAGCACTCCCAGTGTTGTTATTGAGACTAAACAGACTGATTCTGGATCCTTTTATGTGACTTAATTGTTCTTTCTGAAAGCATTGAGAATTTACCCCAAACTGTCTAGTATTCTTAAATTTTACAATGTAATGGTTTATTGTGGGACTTTTTTTAGTCTTTGTTCTAGGTCCACAGTGGGCCTTTTAAATCTAGAAAGTCAGTCTTCCAGCTCTTGGCAAACTGTTTATTTCTGCAGTTGAGATCTCTAATTGTATACCAAATACATCTTTCCTGCTTTCCTGCTAACAGAATATCTGTGCGGGATGACAACATGCCTAACTAAAATTTCCTAGTCAAATTGTTGGCAGATGAAGTCATGTGATACATTCCATCCAATGAGATGTAGGGTGAAATCATAGTTGGCATGAATTTTCCCCTCCTTTTTTTTTTTTTTTTTTTTTTTGCTTCTTGAAACACAGTTACAATGCCCAAGACAGGAAGAGGCTGTATGGAAACAATTTTGTGTCAGTACGGAGAACACAACTGGTGAGGTCATAGCCCAAGGACAGAAGGAACCCGAGTCTCTATTGACAACATAGAGAGACTTTATATCTGCTTCCTACCCATTATATGATTAAAAATAAAACCATTAATTTATTTAAACCACTGTTATTTCAATTTAGGATTCTATACAGTTAAACTCAAGTTCTAATACAATTTATTTGATAATATTTCTTCTTAATTTTCTCTGTTCTTTCATTCTGAGGATCCTATTAGTCAGATTAAATCTTCCAAGTTAACCCTCTAATTTTATTTTGTTTTTCATCCTTTGTCGTTTCATTCTAATTATCTCCTTCTTGTCTTCTAATCCTTTGTTGAAATTTTTTCATTTTTGGCTAGCCTATTCTTTTTTACTTTTTTGAATGGTTTTATTGAGATATAATTCACATATCAGACAGTTCACCCATTTAAAGTATAAACATCAGCTCAGTGCCTGTGGCTCAAGTGGCTAGGGTGCCAGCCACATACACCTGAGGTGGCAGGTTCGAATCCAGCCCGGCCCACCAAACAACAATGAACGGCTGCAACCAAAAAATGGCCAGGCATTGTGGTGGGTGCTTGTAGTCCCAGATACTTGGGAAGCTGAGGCAGGAGACTCGCTTGAGCTCAGGATTTGGAGGTTGCTGTGAGCTGTGATGCCACAGCACTCTACCCAGGGGGACAGCTTGAGGGTCTGTCTCAAAAAATAAAAATAAAAATAAAAAGAATAAAGTGTAAACATCAATTGTTTTTAGTGTTGTGCAACTGTTACCACACTCCATTTTAAAATGCTTTTCATCACTCTAAAAAAATCCTGTGCCCTTTATCTCTTCCCAACTCCCTATTCGCCCCCACCCTAAACAACCACTAATTTCCTTTCTGTGTGTATAGATTTGCCTATTCTGGACATTTCATGTAAACAGAGTCATAAAATCTGTGTCCCTTTTTGTCTGGCTTCTTTCACTGAGCACCTGCCCTGAGCACAGGGTCATCTGTGTTGTAGCATAAATCAGTATTTCATTCTTTTTATAGCTGGATAATATTCTACTATGTGGGTACTACCTATTCTCTGAAATTTGTTCCTTCCTATAAGATGCTGTACTTTGTGTCATAGACACATTATCTGCTGTTTCTGAAGATATTAATCATCCTTTTGCTGATGCTGTTTCCTTCCTGCACCATCTATTTTTTTCTGAGTTCCTTTTTCTCTTTTGCTTTGATCTCTGGCCTTCATCGTAGAGACTTTCCTCAAGTGTCTGGTGATCCTTGACTGTCCACATTGCTGACCAGAAGTTCAGTGTATACAACGTACAGGCCTTGTCAACTGGAAAGCCTGGCCGTAAGATGACAGGGGAGTACTGGCTTTTTCTCTTGAGCTAACTAGCTCCCCAAGGGCTCCAGGGAGCACCACTCACATCGTAGTTTATAGAGTAATGGTTCCCTAGAGTTCTGCAACACAGTCACTCTGCACAGAAAAAGCAGCAAGCCCGTGTACGGTCTCAGGTGGTGAGCGAGACAGTGGCTGTCGCTTATGACTTCCGTGAGCCTTACTCACTTCAATAAGGCTTTGT
>NW_003852422.1:13165573-13175999 GCF_000181295.1 Otolemur garnettii | reverse complement strand
CTGAGAATCCTCAGCCAGGGCCCGCTGCAGCATGCGGACTTAAAAAAAAATAGCAAGTTATAAAGAAAACCATTAATCTACTTCACAGTTGTATCTAGAGATGCCTAAGCCAAAATAAACACATGTCTAAAATAGGCCCAAGTTTCCTCTTGGGTGACCAAGAAAGCAGCTACATATAATGACAACAATAAAATACTCCCTCCACGCAGAACTGTCAGATTCCAGCCCTGGTCTCTCCAGGCCATTAGCTGTCCATTAGGCCAGGTTGCTTGTCACAGATGCTGCTGCTCCTGCTGGCAGACACTTAGCACTTAGTCCATCCAAGCACTTCACATAGTTTAACATTCTAATCCTCACAACCATCATTTCCTCCATAGTTACTATTATTATGCTCAGGAAGATAACGCAGTTGGCCCTCTCCATCTGAGAGTTCCATAGATATAAAGGATTCAACCAACTTCAGATCAAAAAGATTTAGGAAAAACATTGCACCTGTACCAGAAAGGTACATATTTTATTTCCTTGTCATTATTTCCCCAAACAATACAGATAACGACTAATTACATAGCATTACACTGTGGCAGATGTCATGAGGGATCTAGCGATGACTCAAAGTGTATCAGAGGACGTGCACAGAATACGTGCAAATACCACACCATTTTCTTTTCTCTTCTTTTTTTTTGGAGTTGTTGGCCAGGGCTGCGTTTGAACCCACCACCTCCAGCATATGGGGTCAGTGCCCTACTACTTTGAGCCACAGGTGCTGCCCCTACCACACCATTTTCTATCATGGACTTGAGCATCTGTGAATTTTGGTGTCTGCGGAGATCAGAACCAGTCCCTTGAGGAACTGAAGGACGCCTGTATGGCACAGAGCAGTTACGTAACTGCACAAATTCACACAGTTAGAATAGTTCAAATAGAATGAATGGTTAATAGTGCAAATGGAATTGAATGGTTCAAAGCTGGGATTTGAACCAAGGAAGAGGAACCTTCTAACCAAGGTTGCTGTTCTATTTGTTTACAGCTATCTTAGTGGGTTTTAAGAGGGAGTTGAGGTAAAAGAACCCTGTTAGAGTCTTTGCTCTTACAAATTACACAATCAAGGATATTGAATTATGTGTCACTCTACAACTTCAGGAACATGTTCCCATGATCTTGTTGGATCTTATACTCCCATTTTATAGCTGAGAAAGCTGAAGACCATTTGACTTACCTAAGACCTGTGGCTTACCTTACTGTTTTACCTAGTGATAACACTTCAGTACTTTGTTTTTCAAACTTCTAATACTTTGCAGCCCCAAGCTCTCCCCTTTCACTGGTTTATTTTGATGATTATGGACATTCTCTTCCATGGAATTCCAAGAAGAGGCAGCATGAAAGCAATATAAATATTCAAGGGCAGGTTGTAAATTGCTGGTTTTAAACCCAGCAGTGGCTGGGCATGGTAGCTCACACCTGTAATCCTTGCACTTTGGGAGGCTGAGGTAAGAGGATTATTTGAGATAAGGAGTTTGAGTCCAGCCTGGTCTACAATGGAAGGAGAAAATTAGCCAGGTGTGGTGGTACATGCCTGTAGTCCCAACTACACAGGGAGGGTAAAGCAGGCAAATCACTTGAGCCAGGAGTTCAAGGTTGCAGTGAGCTGTAATGTCGCCCCAGCAACAGAGCGAGACCCTATCTCAAAAAACAAAAATAAATATGCAGAAGGTATTTTCCCATAGAAATAATGTAAGTCATGATCAACAGGTATGTTAGGTAGCCCACAAATGCTAGAATGTTCCTTATTGGCACCACAGCTTAACTGCACTCCAGGACCTGGGGTGAGGACAGGTGGTGGCCATAGCACCTGGGAGTGGAGGATCTCTGGGAGGGCCTGAGCAAAGGCCAGTGAGTGAGTGGTTGTGACTTGGGGGCTGGCTGAGCATAATTTATACAGATAGCTCTGTGCAAACCCATGCTGCTTCAATGCAAGAGAATAAAATCTGCCATTTAATCAAAGCGATTTCCTGAAACTGCCCATACTCCATACCTATGGGTCACAGGTACTTTAGTTCCTATGCCTAAGTAGGATAGAGAAACTGAATGATTTCCCCGAGGAATTCTGCTCCTGTGTCATTAGGCCCTTATTTAAGAGTTAGCCTATAGATCTTGCATCGTTAGAGGCTCTTTTTGTCCCACAGTGACATTAGAAGAATCTCATATTCAGAGCTAATGGAATCAATCATTTTTAATGAAGACTTCTGAGTTTTACGTGTTTCCAAAATAAGGATCTTTTTAGGATAAAGCGCTTGTAAGCTTGATCTAGGATAAAAGCTGGGCATAATCATTCAGTTATTCATCTACCCCTTTTGCTCGTTCTAAAAATGTAAGATGACCAAAAGTGTTTTTGTTTTTTGTATGCTTGCTTTTTTTCTTTAGAGATGGGACCTCTCTGTTACCCAGGTTGGAATGTAATGGCATGTACTACAGATTTGAACTCTCAGGCTCAAACACTCTTCCTGCCTCAGCCTTCCAAGTAGCTGAGACTATAGTTGCATGCCACCACACCTGGCTAAGTTTTTTAGTTTTTGTGGAGATGGCCACCCATCTTCAGTATGCTGCCCAGGCTGGTCTCAAATGCTTGGCCTCAAGCCATGTTCCCATCTCAGCCTCCCAAAGTAATGAGATTGTAGGCCATGGGCCACTGCCACTCAGTTTTCTGAGTTTATGAATTTTTTAGGTCTTCTGCAATTGTGGAAGAGTAACAATTTCTATGCACAGAATTGGTTTTCCTTGTTGCCAGTGCTCAGAAGTTTTAATTATTTTTTTTTATTAAGAGTATAAAGAATCAGGTTACTATGTTTGTATTTGTTAGGTAAAGTCCCTCCTATCATTGTGTCCTGCCCCCAAGAGGTGTGCCATACACCATAACGCTGTGCCCATTAAGTGGGAATAATCCCATCTCCCTGTCCCCTCGTTCCCCCACCTCCCACCTTGAATTGTTTTGAGTTTTTCTCCTATGTAGATGTGTAATGATTGTCTACTGGCTTCATATTAGAATTGAGTACACTGAATTTCTTGTTTCTCCATTCTTGTCATACTTTCTTAAGAAGAATGTGTTCCAGCTCTAGCCAGGATAATACAAAATATATAAAGTCTCCATCATTTTTATTTTTATTTTGTTCTTTGAGACAGAGTCTCACTTTGTTGCCCTGGATAGTACACCATGGTGTCTCAGCTCACAGCAACCTCAAGCTCTTAGGCTCAAGTGCTCCTCTTGCCTCAACCTCCCAAGTAGCTTGGACTATAGGCACCCACCACAACGCCTGTCTGGGCGGTCTCAAACTCCTAAGCTGAGGTGATCCACCTGCCTCAGCCTCCCAAAGTGTGAGGATTACAGGCATGAGCCGCCACATTCAGCCTTCTTCTTTTTTAACGGCTGAATAGTATTGTGGTATACATATACTACAGCTTGCTAATCCATTCCTGGATTGGTGGGCATTTAGGTTGTTTCCACATTTTGGTGAATGTCAGTTGAGCTGCAATAAACAGTCTAGTGCAAATGTTCTTATGATAAAATGATTTTTTTTTATTTTTCTTTTTTAGAGACAGAGTCTCATTTTATCACCTCAGTAGAGTGCTGTAGCATCACAGCTCACAGCAACCTCCAGCTTCTGGGCTTAGGCGATTCTCTTGCCTCAGTCTCCCAAGTAGCTGGGACTGCAGGTGCCTCCCACAATGCCCAGCTATTTTTTTTTGTTGCAGTTTGGCTGGGACTGGGTTCAAACCTGCCACCCTTGGTATATGGGGCCAGCACTCTACTCACTGAGTCACAGACAACACCCAATAAAATGATTTTCTTTTCTTCTGGGTAGATGCCTACTTCAGAAAATTTTTTTGTTTACTTTGTATTTTTTCCCAAGAGAAATTAAGTAGGTCTTACAAACCAACCTGCCTCCTGGCCACAAAGCTTCCCCTCTGTTTATTATCAGAGAGGAACTTATGAGAGAGGTGCCATCTTAAATTCTAGAAGCTTCTTGATGACTTGACTGCAAAAGCCTGAGGCACAGCAGAGCCTTGTGGGATCTGAAGTGGCAATATCGGGAGACTGTAGTACCTTCTAAAGTTTTTGAATAAGCAAAAGCCACTGCAGGGATTTTTCTTATTTTGAGCTTAAAATAAACCACAGAAAAACACTTGCAATTTGAATCATCTTCTTTTTGCTCAGGCTCCATGGAGCTGCTCCAGGGTGGAAGCTTCTTCAGGACAAGGCAATTCAGTGTCAAGTCATTTGATGGCCATTCCTCAGTCCTTAGAACACCACCATCAGAGCCAGAAGTAGACAAATTCTTGAGGATTCTTGATGCTTTGCTCAAGGACCTCGATGGGAATGGGAGGTAGGGTGCAAGTGTTATCCAGGACTGGGAAGCTTGCTGTGTACTGTCCAGAGAGTCAACTAAGCCTGACCCACTGGATGTCCAGAGGCTGGACGACCTCATGGTGCATCAGGCTGGAGCCTGGTTCTTCCTGCAATTCCATCCCTTCTCTCCTTTCATGTGCTCCTCAGAGCAGGTTAGAGTCTGTATTAGTTCCTATTGCTGCTGTAAGAAATCATCACGAACTTACTAGTTTATAACAATACAAATTTATTATCTTACACTTTGGGGCCAGAGCTGGGTTTGAACCCACCACCTCCGGCATATGGGGCCGGCGCCCTACTCCTTTGAGCCACAAGTGCCGCCACAAATTTGTTATCTTGTAGTTCTGGAGGTCACAAGTTCAAACTGGGTGTCATGGGGCTAAAGTCACAGCAGTGGCAGGGCTTCATTCCTTCTGGAGGCCCAGAGAGAGTTCATTCCTTGCCTTTTCCAGTGTCTAGAATTCCTTGGAGGGGGCCCCTTCTGTCTTTAAAGCCAGCTCTGCTTCCTGTCCTCACATCCTCTCTGATTCTCCTGCCGCTCTCTTTCTCTTGAGGACCCTTGTGATTACATTTAGGGTAATTCAGGATAATCTTCTTATCTTAATATCCTTAACTTCATCACATTTACAAAGTCCCTTTTGCAAGTAGGGTAACAAAATCCTAGGTTCCAGGGATTGGGATGTGGACAGCTTTGGGAGCCACAGAATTTATTTTTCCCAGTACTTCTCTCCACTGTTAAGCTTGACCAACATAGTCCACAGTCATGTGTCACTTAAGGATGGGGATACATTCTCAGAAATGCATTGCCAGTGGTTTTGTCATTGTGCAGATGCCCAGTGAGCACTTCCGTGGACCTAGATGGTGTAGCCTGCTACATACACACCCAAGGGAAAGCCTATTGCTCCTGGGCTACACATTGTACATGTCATTGTGCTGAAAAGTGTGGGCAACTATAACACAATGGTAAATATTTGTGTATCTAAACAGAAAAGGTACAGCAAAAATACAGTATTATATAATTGTGTATGCTGTCTGTCACTGACTGAAACATTCTTATGAGTCACATGACCAGATTTATGTATCTAAACGTTTATGCTGCTGTAATAGTAGTAATTCTATAATAGTAGAACAAATGTTTAGATACACTTAAATGTTTCTTCAATGTTTTCAATTAGGACTTTGAGTCATAAAATCTGTTTTTCTCCACTCCTGTAAATTCCCTACCACCAAGGTTATTTTTTCAAGACACTTAACACTGATTCATCAAGGCCTTTGCAACTTAGGAGATAAGTGAAAATATAAAAAGACTTAAACACACCCCAGAATTAACCTGCCCTTGAGAAATTATTCTAAAACCCCTCATAATGTTGACGGTCCAAATGATACAAAAACTTGAATATGTTATGGAAAATAGTTAAAGTATATAGAGTTTCTGAAGAAATGAAATTCTATCTTTCTAATAAATATATGAAACAAGGCCACTGGCTGGGTTTTGGAAATTGGGAGTTCCCTTTCACTGATTAAAAAAAAAAAACCAAAAACCTAACAAAAGGGAACTCAGGAAAGTATTTTCCTGCACTTGTGACATAGAACTGACCAAATTAAAATACCGAGGACAACACTGATGGTGGCACTAAGGGATATTTTGCAGGAAAATATGGTAGAGTTTTTTATGAGATAAAAATCTTTGGAAGGTAAGCACTTGCAACCATCTCCTCTTTCTCTGATAATTCATGAGTTAATTTAAGGATTTTTTGCTTCGGTTTGCAGCACCTAGCTCTTGTGGGAACAAATCCTTTTCTGTCTCACCCCAGCAGCAGGTACCAATGCACACTTGATCTGGCTCTGGTTTAAGGAATACGCTCATTTCTTTGGAGTGCTGTAATAAATCTCCACAAACTGGGTGGCTGAAGACAACAGAAATTTATTTCTCTCCCAGTTCTGGCAGCCAGAAGTCGGAAATCAGGGTGTGGGCAGAGCTGCTTCCTTCTGGAGGCCCTAAAGGAAAATCCGTTCCTTGTCTGCCTCCAATCCTCGGTGTTCCTTGGCTCATAGACACATCTTGTCAGTCTCTGCCTCTGTCCTCACGTGACCTTCTCCACTGTGTCTCTGTGTCTCAAATCTCCTTTGCCTTTCCCTGATAAGGATGCTAGTCATTGGATTTAAAGCCCATTTTAAATCCAGGATGATCTCATCTCCAGATCCTTAACTTCATCACAGCTACAAAACCACTATTTCCAAAGAAGATCACATTCATGGGGGCTGGGCGTTAAGATTTGGACATCACTTTAGGGGGCCACCATTCAACCCCCTACAGGGAACAGGCAGCAGGCAGCTTTTCCTTGTCCTTCACACAGTCCCATCGGGGCACCTTTTCACAGTGCCTGTCCGCCTTCATTTATCACGACCATAGGACTCAAATCATTTTGGTCTGTTCCCTTACAGAAGGCATGCTGTGGCACTTTTCTGAACCTTGGAACTACTTCTGTTTGTCCTCCCCAGATTAGAAGGATGCCTTTTCTTGAGAAAGAAGTGAGGCACAGCCGAACACACAGTGCCTTACAGCTTTATAGAAAATAAGTCTGGAAAGATATCTAGTAAGTGCATGCTTTGAGAAGATTCTAGAAGAGCAAGGGGAACCAAGTTAATGCTGGTGCTATGGAAAGCCTGGATTAAATTTCTTCAGGGACTTGAAATTGAAACCCCAGCAAAGCATCCTATCTGCTAAGGTGTTGGTTAAGGTTTATTTAACTTGGGCACTTTCCAGTTTGAGAAAATCAACCCGGATTTTTCCCTGATGGTTAATAGAGAGGCATTGAAAGTATCAGAGTCAGATAGAGGCAGGCTGGAATCTGGGCTCTGTCAGTGTATAACCCGAAATGAATTATTTAATCTCACCAAATTTCGTTTTCTTTTTCTGTAGATTGGAGCTGATAATAGAATTATTACCTCACAGGATTGTTAAATGAGACAACACCGATAAAGTACTTAGTAAAGTGTGTGGCCTATAGTAAAAATTGTTTTTGTTCTTAATATTACTATCCTTGCTACTATTGGTATAGCAGGAGTGAGACTTTATATTGATGCAAGTATAACAGACCAGTTTTTGTCTACACCTTTTGTCAAAAGTTGGAGGTGGGCTGGTTGGTATTACTTTTGGTCTCCAGTGCAATTGAAACACGATCATCTTATGAAAATCTGTGTTGCTCTGTGACAGTTGCCATCTAACTGTCCTACTTTTCACCTTCCTCGTTGCTGCCATGGACAGACAACCTGGCACTCCCCACTGTCATTAGAGACTGTGGCCCCTGGCTCCACGGGTGCCCTGGCCTTATTCTGGATCCCTTCATGGGTACGTGGATGCCCCCTCAGGGTGCTAGCTTCACAAGTCATCATCTTCTCAAACCCAGAGACTTCCATTCTGTTCTCCTCAGTCACCTGTTCCTATGGTCAGCCATGCCCTGGTCTTATCCTCACTAGGAACCACCCCTGTTTAACTATATCCAACTCCCAGCTCTCTGGACAAACCCTTCTCTTTTTCCAGATTTCTCCACCGTTGTTCTTTCTGGGCCTGGCTGCCAACATCATGAAGACTGCAGTTCAATCTGCTGACCCCCCTCATGGCTCCCTGTCAAGTTCTTTGATCTCCTATCTTCTACTCAGTTAGGAAAGCAGCAGCCACATGTCAGTGATTATGATGGTTTACTCCTGTCCTACTGTCCTTCCAGGAGACTGCACGCCGCTGGAAAAAATCACACTTTTTTAACTTTTAACTTTTTGAGGAGCTACCAAAATGTTTTTTGCAGTAGCTGAGCTGTTTCACATCCCAGCAATGTTCAAGGGTTCCGATTTTTCCATCTTCTCACTTACAATGGCTGGTATTGTGATATCCACTTTTGCTTCTGATTTTAGTTATTTGCATTATCTTTTCTTTTTTTAGTCTAGCTAAAGGTTTGTCAGGTTTTTTGATCTTTTTAAAGAACCAATTTTGGATTCTATTGTTTTCCTGTTGCCTATTTCCATGATCTCTGCAGTAATCTTTTTAATTTCCTTCCTTCTGCTAGCTCTGGGTTTTGTTTGCTATTCTTTTTCTAATTCTTTAAGATGTAAAGTTACCTTATTGATATGAGGTCTTTCTTCTTTTTTAATGTAGGCATTTGCAGCTGTAAATTTCCCTCTGAATGCTGTTTTTGCTGCATCCCATAATTATCAAAACGTTGCTTTTTTCCCATTTAAAGTATTCTAATTTCCCTTGTAATTTCTCTTTGGTATCCTCCATTGTTTAAAAGCATGTTGTTTAATTTCCGTGTATTTGTTCTGTGACTGGTTTCTAACAACATTCTATTAGGATCTGAGAAGCTACTTGTATTATTTCAATCTTTTAAAATTTATTGACACCATTTTGAGGGCCTAACATAAGGTCTATCCTGGAGAATGTTCCATGTGCACTTGTGAAGAATGTGTATTATGCTATATTTGGTGGTGTGTTCTATATATGTCTATTAGGCTTAATTGGTTTGTAGTGTTATTGAAGTCCTCTATCTCCTTATAGCTCTTCCGTCTAGATGTTCTATTCATTATTGAAAGTGGGGTATTCAAGTCTTCAGCTATGGTAGAAATGTCTGCTTTGTCCTTCACTTCTGTCATGTTTATTTTATACATTTTACAGTCTGTTGTTATATGGGTCTATGGTTGTTATATATTCTGGATGAATTATATATTATTATATCTATCCATGTATAATGACTTTATTGATTTGTTATAACAGTTTTTGACTTAAAGTCTCTTTTGATTCATATTGCTATAGCTACCCCAGCTCTTCTTTGGTTATCATCTACATAGAGTATCTTTTCATATCTCATCACTGTCAATCTATTAGATCTAAAATGAGACTTTTACAGAGAACATTAGTTGAATCTTTTTTTAAATTAATAGACTTTATTTATTTATTGCAGTTTTTGGCCAGGTCTGGGTTTGAACCCGCCGCCTCTGGTGCCCTACTCCTTTGAGCCACGGTGCAATAGACTTTATTTTTATGAGTAGTTTTAGGTTAACAGAAATACTGAGTGGAAAGTACAGAGAGTTTCCATGCACCTCCAGTTTTCCCTGCATACATTTAGTTTCTCTTATTATTAACATTTTACATTAACATTGTACATTTGGGTTCACTCTTCTTGTTGATGTTCTATGAGTTTTAACCACTGTGTAATGATATGTATCCACTATTACAGTATCACACAGAATAGTTTTGCTGCCAGTCTGCTAGTCTCTATATTTTAATTAGTGAGTCTAATCCATTTATATTTAAAGTTGTATTTAGTATATTTATATATAATTATTGTATGTTATTATAAATATGTTGTATATTGTGTTACTGAAAGTCTACTTTTATCATTTTGCTATTTTTTCCTATATGTAGTATCTTTTTAGTTCTTAATTCATTTGATTTACCTTTTGTGTTTGATTGAATTTTTTTTTTTAGTGTACCAGTTTGATTCTCTCTTCTATTCCTTTTGTGTAATTTTTAAAGTTATTTTAAAGTGGTTACCATGGACATTACATTTAGCATCCTACATTTATAACAATGTAGTTTGTTTGAATTGATCCCAACTTAGCTTCTATAACATATAAAATTTCTGCTCCTATATAACTATGTTGTTATTGTCATAAACTATATCTTGTGTACATCTTTGTCATAAACTACATCTTTGTACCTTGTACATGAAAATCGACTTATAACTGTCGTTTGATATATTGTAGTTTAAACCACATGGGCCTAAACGAGGAGATACAAACCAGAAACACAATAATACTGGCTTCTATATTTATCAATGTAGTTATCTTTACCAGAATTCTTTATTTCTTCATACGTAGTATGACTTCAACTTACTGTCTAGTGTCTACTTTCATTTCTGCCTAAAGGACTTCCTTTAGCATTTTTTGAAGGGCAGGTCTAATGTTAACAAACTCCCTCAGCTTTTATTTATCTCAGAGTGTTTTAATTTCTATTTCCTTTTTGAGACA
>NW_003852422.1:13158380-13165364 GCF_000181295.1 Otolemur garnettii | reverse complement strand
TCCCTCATTTTTGAAGAATAGTTTTGCTTAATATAGATTCTTGCTAGACAGTTCTTTTCTTTCTGTACTCCGTATATGTTTTACACTGCTTTATGGTTTCCATTGTTTCTCTCTCTCTCCTTTTTTTTTGTAGAGACAGTCTCACTTTATCACCCTTGGTAGGGTGCTGTGGCATCACATAGCTCATAGCAATCTCCAACTCCTGGGCTTAGGTGATTCTCTTGCCTCAGGCTCCCTAGTAGCTGGGACTACAGGTGCCTGCCACAACACCTGGCTATTTTTCTTGTTGCAGTTTGGCAGGGGCTGGGTTTGAACCCCTATCCTGAGTATATGGGGCCAGTACCCTACCCACTGAGCCACAGGCGCCACCTGGTTTCCATTGTTTCTGATGAAAAATCAACTGTTAATCTCATTGAGGTCCCATGTATGTAATGAGTCACTTCTCTCTATCTGCTTTCAAGGTTCTCTCTTTGTCTTTGGATTTTGACAGTTTGATTATAAATGTGATTGATTATCATAGTTTGGATCTCTTTGAGATTATCCTACTTGGAGTTCATTGAGCTCTTTGGATGAGTAAATTCATGGTTTTCCTCAAATTGGGATCTTTTGGCCATTTGAATATCTTCCTTCCCTTTTCTCATATGTTGGAGTGCTCAGTGGTATCTCACAGGTCCTTTAAGCTCTGTTGAGTTTTCATTCTTTATGTTTATCAGTTTGGATAATTTTAATTGTCCTACCTTCAGGTTCACTGATTCTTTCTTTTGCCTATCCAAATCTGCTGTTAAACCCACTCTAGTAAATTTTTTATTTCAACTCTTACAATTTTAAGTTCCGATTTAAAAAATTTGGTTTATCTTATAATTTCTGTTTATTTATTGATATTCTTTACTTGTTCATACATCAGTTTCCTTTAGTTCTTTTGTTTGTTTGTTTGAGTCAGAGTCTCACTTTCTGATCTTCCATAGAGTACTATGGTGTCATAGCTCACAGCAACCTCAAACTCTTGGGCTTAAGTGATCCTCTTGCCTCAGCCTCCCAAGTAGCTGGGACTATAGGTGTCTCTCACAGTGCCCAGCTATTTTTAGAAACAGGGTCTTACTGTAGCTCAGGCTGTTTTTGAACTCCTGAGCTCAGGCAATCCATCTGCCTCAGCCTCCCAGAGTGCTAAGATTACAGATGGATGTGAGCCACTGAGCTGGGCCCTTTCCTTTAGTTCTTTATTTTTGATTTCCTTTAGCTCTTTGAATAAATTTAAGGTGGTTGATATTTAAAATTATACTATTCTATTTATTTTTTTTTCTTGTGAATGGGCCATACTTTCCTATTCCTTTGTATCCTACAATTTTTGTTGAAAACTGGACCTTTTTTTTTTTTTTTTGAGACAGAGTCTCAACGTGTCACCCTCTGTAGAGTACTGTGGCTTCACAGTTTGGAGCAACCTCAAACTCTTGGACTCAGTGCTTCTCTTGCCTCAGCTTCCCAAGTAGCTGGGACTACAGGCACCTACCACAACATTCAGCTACTTTTTTGTTATAGTTGTCATTATTTTTTGGCAGGCCACGGCTGGATTTAAACCTGCCAGCCCTGGTGTATGTGACTGGTGCCCTAGCTGCTGAGCTATAGGTGCCAAGCCAAAACTGGACATTTTGAATACTATACTATGGTAACTCTGAAAATCAGATTTTCTGCTCTCCCTAGGGTTTGCTGTTGTTGATTGTTGAAGACTGCAGTCATCTGTTTGTGTAGTGGTATTTCCCAAATTATTTTTTTCACAGACCATGTTCCTTGTTTTGTATGATCACTAAAGTCTCTGTTCCATTATCTCAGTGATAATCATCAGCCAATGACCTGACAGAGATATCCTTAAATGCCTGAAACCAAAAAGAAGAAGAAAAAGAAAAACCCTATTGCTAGTTGTAGATTGGCTAAAGTAGTTCTACAACTCTGCCTTACCCTTTACCTCTTATTTGCATAGAGCCCAGAGATCAGCCAGAAATGCAAGTATACTGTTTTTTCCAGGTCTTTTCTGAGCACATATCTGGCTTTTGGCATGTGAGTTCTACTCCAGTTTCCCCAATATACAATTAGCTTTTCAGAACATTTATTCTTCCTGCTACCCCTGCCAAGAATCTTTCTTCCTCCTCAGCATCTTTCCTCTCAGGCTTTTAAGCTTGTTTGCTGCTTGCCTGGTCCTCCATTCTCTGCCCTAGGCAGCTCTGGGTAGTCTGTGTCTTTACATGCTTTCACCATTTCTGTGACATCAGATTTTTCTCCATCCCTTCATTTCTCTAATTTTTCATTATTCCCCTCTTACTGGTATCTTCCCTTAAATGAAAAATGATTTTAGTCTTCCTCATCTAAAAAGAACACCATCTATCCAATTTCTGTCTTCTCCAAAAATGGTTGGCATTCTCTCTCTTCAACTTTCTTTTCCCTCTGAAATCCCTGTATTCTGTTTTGTATTAAAATCCTGCTCCTTAAAGACCACCAATGACTTCCTGATTGCTCTGTACAACGAGTGTTTTTCAGTCATCGCCTTCCATCTTTCTTAGGCATTGTTTACTGTCAACTTACCCTTCCTTTGCTCTGTTTAACTTCCGTGATATTTCCTGGTTTATGTTTCCTGACATTTATAATTCTTTGGATTCTGTCTTTTATGGGCTTGCTTCCTTCCATTCACTCCTTACTTCTTTAAACTCTAGGGTTCCCCATGGCTTAATACTCCACCCATGGACTTTGTTATGCTCTGCCGAGGTGATCTCATCCACACTTACTCATCATTTCAAGATCATCTATGCTCTGATAACCTCCAAATCTTTTTTTTGGAGACAGAGCCTCAAGCTGTTGCCCTAGGTAGACTGCCATGGCCTCACAGCTCACAGCAACTCCTGGGCTTAAACTATTCTCTGGCCTCACCCTCCCAAGTAGCTGGGACTGCAGGCACCTGCCACAATGCCTATTTTTTGGTTATAGTTGTCGTTGTTTGGCAGGCCTGGGCTGGATTTGAACCCTGGCGCCTTAGCCGCTTGAGCTATAGGTGCCGAGCTGCCCCCAAATCTGTTTCTCTAGAACTTTTGCTTTCATCCCTAAGAAGAGGATTTATACATATATTAATAGTCTATTGCCTACTAGATGGATAAAGAAATAAACATCTCCCATGTACCACAACAGAATAAAATTTGTCTTCCTCTTATATTCTCAATTGCAGATGGTAGCATCACTTGTGACTAGGTTAGAAATTGGATTTCATTCTAACCTCCTTCCTATCCTTCACCATCAATATCCAAGTAATCACTCAGCTCTGTCCATTCGGTCTCTTAGGTATTTCTCAAGTTGGTCCAGTTTTCATTATCCTCATTACCAATGTCCCCAGTCCAAGCCTGCATCATTCTGTCTTGGACCATTTTGTCAGCACCCTCAGCAATCCCTCTTGCTCAAGGCCATCCACCCCTAATTCCTTCCTCAGATGCCAAAGAGATAATCCTTAAATGCAAATATAGCCCTGTCCTTCCTGCTTTCACTTCTTTGGTGGCTGCCCATCTATAGCGCCTTAATTGATCAGGTCCCTACACACTTCATCCATTTGTTGACACCTCCTGGCTCTGACTTTATGTTCTAGAAATTTTGGACTGCAACCATCTCCCCAAATTTTCTAGGCCTTTTTTTTTTCGCCTCTGTACCTTCTGTCCCTCTCCTAGTTCATAACTCCCACTCCCATCTTCCTTGAAACCTTCCCTGGCTGAACCTCCATCTTCAAGTTCATTGTTCTGTGCTTCTGGGATACACAGGGTCTACTCTGGTGGTTACATCCTTACACTGTTCTGCAGTGATCTGTCACTCTCTTTTACTGGTTGGAAGCTCCTTGCATACCCCTCACCCAGCACATTCCTGCCACATTGTTAATCCTCAGTTAAAGTTAACAGAACAAATGCATGAATAAATGAAGAAATGATGTGTGAACTTTTTCTCCCTTCCTGTGGGAAAGAACTGGCAAAAGTAAATTAGAAGGAATAACTGGAAATGATTATGGGAAATGTTTGAAATAGAAAACTGCTGGTTAATTTTATTTTTTTTTAAGTCATGTTTTTTGTTTTTTTTAAGAGTAGCATTTGAACTCTATGGAATTCTAAATGGGGAGGGATTATGACAGGTCATCTGTCTCAACCTTTAAAGTGCAATAATTAAAAAGAAAAAACCGAATGGTCATTTCAAAAGATGCCTTTGAAAAATAGTTTCAAATATCCCAAGACATCCTTGGACAATGAGCCTCCCTTTCAATATTTGAAGCTGCTGAACTAAAATCTTTCAACCCAAATATTAAAATAAGCTCAAAGGAAAGGAATAGAGAGGCTCAGTGTGGAGAAGAGTTGGTGTTACCTGGTAAGCTACAGGCCGCACCTGGGATAGGTTTGTTCCTGCCTGACATCTCAGGTGGCCAGGAGCCAGGAGCCTCACTTTTCAAGATATTGATAGCTCCTTCTTCCTCTTTTTAAAGAGCACTGCCCTTAAACACACAAGTGAAAGCCATATGTACTAATCCTTCTCTTTCTAGCCAGCGATTCTCAGCCTGTAGAGTATATTAGAATCACCTGGAGGGCTTGTTAAACCATTGCTGGGTCCCATCTCCAGAGCTTCTGATTAGTAGACCTGATTTGGAGTCTAAGTATTTAGATTTCTCTGGTGTAGAGACCACAGTTTTCAGAACCATACAGTGCTCTCATTAGTCATGCTTTCCCTGAGAACAGCCCTGATGACTTACACGACTATCTTTAGGATGCAATTACATGGAGTTAAGGCAAGGCTGCCATGTCGCTCAAATAAAGAAGTGTAACATTGCAAGAGGTAAACCATCACCTTATTGGGGCTGCCTTTTTTTGTTTGGTTTTTGCTTTTAGTTCAGTGGTTTTGTTTTTCTGGCTTTGGATCCTCTGAGGATAGATCCCAGGTTTACTGTGTTATAGTTAATAAAATAATCACAAATGTGCAATGCTAAGTAATAGGGCACATTTTTTTTTTTTGAGACAGAGCCTCAAGCTGTCACCCTCAGTAAAGTGCTGTGGCATCACAGCTCACAGCAACCTCCAATTCCTGGGCTCAAGAGATTCTCCTGCCTCTACCTCTCAAGTAGCTGAGACTACAGGCTCCCACAATGCCTGGCTATTTTTTTTTTTTTTGGTTTTGGTTGTAGCCATCGTTGTTTGGTGGGCCTCGGCTGGATTTGAACCCGCCAGCCCTGGTGTATGTGGCTGGTGCCTTAGCCACTTGAGCCATAGGCGCCGAGCCAATAGGGCAAAATTTTAAACTTCAAACAGCTTCTCTATGCATTGTGGCCAGTGGTCTAGGAACATTTACTTTTAAGGAGCAAATTTTTTAAAAAAATTATGGAAGTAAATATAGTAGAACCTCCATAGCTGACCACCTTCTGACACTGACCATCTTCTTAAGTTGATCTAATTTTCATAGACCAGTCATCCATCACATGTGCGTATCAGTATAGTAGGCCTAGTTCCTACTATAGTTCCAACGTCCTACTGACATTGACCAGTTTATTACAGTCCCTTGTTTTGGTGATCTATTGTATCCTAACATAAAATAATTTTTTAATTTTTTTTTTTTTTTAGAGACAGAGTTTCACTTTGTTGCCCTCGGTAGAGTGCCATGGCGTCAGCTCACAGCAACCTCCAGCTCTTGGGCTTAGGCAATTCTCCTGCCTCAGCCTCCTGAGTAGCTGGGACTACAGGCCCCACCATTACACTCTGCTTTTTTTTGTTGCAGTTTGGCCGGGCAAGGGTTTGTACCTGCCATCCTCAGTATATGGGGCTGGTGTCCTACTCACTGAGCCACAGGCTCTGCCCAAAGTAAAATAATTTTTAAAATTGAAAGTTTGATTTTAAATTTTTAAAAGGAAAAAATATTTAAAGTGCTGAAAGGAAGCCGTGAGGCTCCCCTGTGTTACTGCAGGGGGGTCAGGTGCACACAGACCCCAGATACGGCTGTCTATGGACATTCTTTGTTCCTGCTCCAAACAACTTCAAAGCAAGAGTCTGTTCTTCCTTGTGTCCCCCAGAGAGAAGACCTCTACCCGAGGCAGGAATGCGCAGTGTAAATTTTATGGACTGTGAGAGGGTTTACGTTGATACCACTCAGCATTTCATTCCAAAATTTCCCCATTAGTCGTCTGTTCCCAAGTCTCTCTGCTTGGCCTCTGGCTGCAGAGACTCACTCTCTCTTTGCTCTCTCTTCATTCACTGATCCTGCTTGCAAGCCAAGTGGAAACCACCGCCACCTTTCCTTTGCTATGCTAAATAGTTACCTCAGTCTGAGCTGTCTCAAGTCCAGCCACCAGCTGGCCTGAGCTCAAAGAAGACTCAGGAAAGCACATTATCAAAGCAGGTCACTTGCTGAGGGATTTTGTCAGTAAGGATCCTGGCAGGAACAGATGGAACACTCCAATGGGTAATTTGAGGAGAATTTAATTGAGGAGCCATTTAAAGGCATAGGGAGGGTTTAGGGAAAGCAATTTGAGGGCTAGGAACAGTGCACTCACTACTGCAGAGGAGTCAGAATTTTGAGGTCACCTGTAGAGTCATACTTTAGTATAATCTCCTTCCTTTAAATACAATTGGAACTTGTGATTTGTTTGTAGCCAATAGAATAAAGCAGAGAAGATAACTTATCACTCCTGGGATTAAGTTACATGATGGAAGATGCTCTCTTAGCAGACTGAGTGAGAAATTCTCCTCACTTCCTGTCTCAGGAAGCTGGGTGACTTCTAAGCTGAGAGTGGTCCTCAGCTGACTGCCAGCAAGAGAGCAGGGACCTCAGTGTCATGACTCCAAGAAATTGAATTTTGCCAGTAACCATGTGAGCTTAGAAGAGAGCCAGAGATGGGCAGTGCCCGTGGCTCAAGGAGTAGGGTGCCAGCCCCCATGTACTGGGGGTAGTGGGTTCAAGCCTGGCCCCTGCCAAAACTGCCAAAAAAAA
>NW_003852422.1:13151428-13158150 GCF_000181295.1 Otolemur garnettii | reverse complement strand
CCCCAAGGCCCCAAGATCTGATGAGATAAAGGCAGAGAGTGGTTATTAGAACCCAGCCTGACCAGAGCTGTGGCCTTTTGTGGGCACAGTCAACCTGTCATAGCCTAAAGGAAGAGGAACGAAGACCCTGGCCTCATACGCACCCTGTCCACTGATCCTCCACTGGTGCTCCCATTAGTCAACCCAGCGAGAGGCAGCCAAGAAGGGGCCAGTGGGTACTGTCCCATGGATCTGCTTCTCAGGGTATAGACAGGTGGACAGCAGATTTGCAGAGGCAGACAGAATATACATGCAGCACCGATGTGTTCTCAGACCAGCTATAAGGAAAATAAGAGTTTTCCTTCAAATAAATTCAATATTTTATAGCAGAGTAGGTGACTATACTTATCAAACAAAAATTTGGGTGACAGATACTTTAAATACCCTGATTTGATCAGTACACTTTATATACATATAACAAAATTTCACATATCCCCTCTAAATTTATACAAATAAAAAACAAGAGTTTTCCTTCAATTAATAAACTGTGGTATATGTATACCATGAAATACTCTTCCGCCATAAGAAAAGATGGAAGACCAGGTGTGGTAGCTCACACCTGTAATCCTGGC
This sequence comes from Otolemur garnettii, assembly GCF_000181295.1. Classification (NCBI taxonomy): domain Eukaryota; kingdom Metazoa; phylum Chordata; class Mammalia; order Primates; family Galagidae; genus Otolemur; species Otolemur garnettii. Next base: position 13,157,539 of record NW_003852422.1, on the reverse strand, counting down.
ACTTTGGGAGGATTGCCTGAATTCACAAGACCAGACTGAGCAAGAGAGAGACTGTCTCTAAAAAATAGCTGGGCATTGTGGCAGGTGCCTGTAATCTCAGTTACTTGGGAGGCTGAGATAAGAGAATCACTTGAACCCAAGAGTTTGAGGTTACTGTGAACTATGATGCCATAGCACTCTACCAAGGGCAACAAAATGAGACTCTGTCTCAAAAAAAAGAAAAGAAAAGAAAAGGTGGAGACTTTGCATCTTTTGTATTTACCTGGATGGAGTTGTAACACATTCTTCTTAGTAAAGTGTTACAAGAATGGAAATGCAAGTAAGTATTCAATGTATTCAATATTGATTGAAACCAATAGAAAAATAACTACCCTCCCATAGGAGAGAATGACGCAAGTATATTCAAGTGGTGGGGAGGAAGAAGAAAGGGGGAGGTGGGAGGGGAATTGGTGAGCTCTCATCTAGTAGGCACAATGTAAGGGTATACAGCACACCTCCTGGGTGAAGGGCTCAACGACAACTGGAACTTTACCTTAGAAATGAAGACAGTGTATCCTAATCATTTGTACCCTCACATTAATCTGGAATTAAATATATATATATAATTGTATATATATAAATTATATATGTTATATATAAATTACGTATATATATAAATTATATATGTTATATATATATATATATATTATAATTATGTATGTATATGTATACACACACACACCCCAAAGCTTTTCCTTCATATTATTCCCTATACAAATGGATAGCAAAAGGAAAAACAATAATTGAGGATTTGGTTTCCATGGTGGGACGAAAGAGAAATATCCTAAAAACTTAAATGACTTAAATCTCTACTTTCTTCCTTGATAAGTAGGCTAATGAAAGCATGTCTTTACACAACTTGCTCTGCCCCAGAGGCCCCAGAATTTTTCGGGGTCTAGAAAGAGACAATTCCTTAAATAAGGCTGGCCATAAATCAGCTAGCTCTGTAGTTACTGGGTACATGAGCTAGTCTCAAGGGAATAGTTTCACTGTTAGTTTTTCCTAGTCATTTCTTAAAAGGTACAACTTATCCACTGCTCTGGTGAGAAATGAATTTGTTTAAATATCCTGTGATTTATAGCCATGGAGTTGAGGATCTGTATTAGTTTGCTAGCACTGCCACCAATGGGGTAGCTTAGCAGAAACATATTGTCAGGTGGTGCCTGTGGCTCAGCGAGTAGCGTGCCAGGCCATACACCAAGGGTGGCGGGTTCGAACCCAGCCCTAGCCAAATTGCAACAAAAAAATAGGTGGGCATTGTTGCGGGTGCCTGAAGTCCCAGCTACTCAGGAGGCTGAGGCAAGAGAATCACCTAAGCCCAAGAGCTGGAGGTGGCTGTGAGTTGTGACACCATAGCACTCTACTGAGGTGAAAAAGTGAGACTCTGTCTCAAGAAAAAAAAGAAAAGAAAAGAAAGAAACATATTGCCTTAGTTCTGAAGGCTGGTAGTCTAAGATCAAGGGTTGGGCTTTCATAAGGACACAGTCATATTGGATTAGATGAGTCTACTCTGATGACATCATCTTACCTGAATTACCTGCAAAGACCCTATTTCCAAATAAGTTTGCAGGTTTTGTGTGTTTGTGTGACTCAAAATATTTTGTTGGGGAGGGCACAATTCAACCCATCATGAGACCCAGTAGCGACTTAAGGCAAAGCCTACGCCTTGTAGCTAACTTGAAGCCCCAAGTCCTATTCTTTGCCAAGGAGGATACGAAATGGTGTGGCCACGTTAGAAAACAGTTTGGCAGTACCTTGAAAAGGTAAACCTGCACCTACCATATGATCTGGCTATTGCACTCCTAGGTATCTACCCGGGAGAAATGAAAACATGTCCACATGAGAACTCACACACTCATGTCCAAGGCAGCGTTATTCATAATGGCCCCAACCTGGCAAAAACTCAAATGTTACTGGTGAATAGATAAATTATAGGCAGTATGTCCGTACAATGGAGTATTAGTCAGCTACAAAAAGGAACAAAGTACTGACGCATGCTACCACATGGATGGATCACAAAGACATTAGGCTAAGTGGAGGAAGCCTGTTATGAAGCCCACAGACTGTGTGGTTCCATTTACGAAGTGTCCAGGGAGGGCAAAGCTACAGAGAAAGGGGATTCGTGGTTCCTGGGTCTGGGAACAGGCATAAGGAATCTTATTGGGACGATGGAAAAATTAAAAAAACTGAATTGTGGTGATGGCTGCATAAGTCAATAAGTTCACGAGAAGTTATTTCATTGTACACTCAAAATGGGTGAATTTTATGGTTTATAAATTATATCTCAATAAACTTGTGTTTTGGTTTGTTTTGTTTTTTTTTTTTTTTTGCAGTTTTTGGCTGGGCCAGGTTTGAACCCACCACCTCCAGTATATGGGGTTGGCACCCTACTCCTTTGAGCCACAGGAGCTGCCTTGTTTTTTGTTCTTTGAGACAGAGTTTCACTTTGTCACACTTGCTAGAGTGCCATGGTGTCACAGCTCACAGCAACCTCAAACTCTTGGACTTAAGCAGCTTTCTTACCTCAGGCTCCCGAGTAGCTGGGACTACGGGTGCCCACCACAATGCCTGGCTATTTTTAGAGACAGGGTCTTGCTCTGGCTCAGGCTGGTCTCGAACCTGTGAGCTCAAGTTAAAAAAAAACTCTCAGTGTCCTTAAGGTAAAAATAAACCATTTTACATTTATAAGATGTTCTTCAATAGCATGTTAAATGTACCAAAGTCCATGTATACAAACAGATAGGGGACCATGTGCAAGATAAAGAGATAAGTGAAAAGGAAAACAAGCAAGATTTGGGACAGTAAGAAATTGATAACAATGATTTTCCCTGGAGAGTGGGAACAAGATGGGGACTTTCTCCTGTATATTCTCTTGTATCTTTTAAATTTGGTGCCACGTGTGTGTATACCATCTTTGAAAACATGGGTAAACATTTTTTAAAGTATCTGTACATCACAAACCAAAATATATACTCCACATTGGAGGTGACCTTCCAGAAAATAAAAATAATACATTATTCCTCCCATAGACAGGACTGTCACTTAATAAGTGACCTTTCCAAGTCTGCTATTTGTCTTTATGTGCTAAGAATAGCTTATTTACCTCTACCAATGAGCTGGTTTCCTTGAGGGGTGTAGAATTATTAGTTATCTGATCATGTTCAATATCAGAGATTTTGTATCTTTCTAGTCTATCCTACCCACTTTATACAAGGAAATTTGGGAACATTCTTCTTTGCAAACTGTTCCAGAGAAAGGGACTATCCAAATATTAAAATATTAAAATAAAAGATGTGACTCAGAAGGGAATTAAGTGGCCATATCGTATATGAGTTTTTGGAGTACCTTCCAGCCATAGTAATAAGGGAAATGATCTTGCACCATTTGCTTTCCTTTTAACAGTAAGGGCAGTTGTAAAGGATGCTTATGTTTTTGTTTGTTGATCTCTATTCTCTCCTCGTTGTTCTACTAACATCATGCAAAGTAGAAATAAGGTAATTTTTTCCTAAGTGCAATAAAATAGCATCATAGAAGAGATTCTTATAATCAAGCAATTGGTTTCTAAAGAAAACAAGGAAGACTTAGCAGTCCTTTCTTAGAATCCTTTAGAGACCAAAAACTTTCAGTCATTAATTCTTTCCTATCCTTCATCCGGCTGCGTGGTCCTTGTTGCTCTTGTGGCTCTTGTACAAAATGAGATCTTTGCTCTTGGGCTTCTCTGCCACAGCTACATTCTGTAGTTACTCCCTCCTCTATGGCCTGAGAAAACTCAGCAGCATCGCATTTGAGAAACTGTCTTGCCTTGTCCAGATCCTCATCACGTCTGGTCAGTCAGCCAAGCAGAAAATCAAAAGGCTTTCAGGTCTTTGCACGAAGCTGCTGTAGTGTTAATAGAGATGTTTTTTTGGTTGACTTGGGAGTGGGGTAGGGGAAGGGGACTATTATTGGCTCAAAAATGTATGCCTTTAATTTAATGATTTCAAAATGGCATTGTTATTCAAATTAGTTTTAGCCAAAGGAAAGAAAGTAAAGAAAAGCATTCATTAATGACAAGGTTTCCTGCTGTTCACAAGCAAGTCTATTTCCAAAGCAGGCTGCATCAAAATTGATCCAGCCTCATTGTGCCCCGTTATATTTACTAGGGCATTATTAATTTGCTTAATGGGGAGCTGTGACACAATTCTCATTTGCAGCCTCCAGAAAGCAAAGATGCTGTAACTTCCAGTTTGTAACTGTGCTTTCAACTTCATTTCAGGGACATGGGAAAAGAGAAAGATAGTCAATCAGGACTTCTAATTAAGGTGTGTCCTCATAATTCCTTTTTAAGCTGCTTTCATCCTCTTTGAATTCATGCTAAAATTAAATGTTCTTCTGAATAAATCGACGTATCTGAACATATAAGTGTGCGTGTGTGTGGATTAAATCATCTATTTTTCTATAAAATAAAACACATTGGTAGTTCACATTACTTCCTGAAACAAGCTGGAAAGATGGTTTTAAAGTAAATTCTTCCCCGAGCTTTTTTCCTCATATTTTCTGCTCAAAGTATATTTGATTACTGGTTTCGAGTCCTTATCCCAACATAGAGAAATGGGGAGGGGGCCTAGTGACAGTGCAGTCACAGGAGTAATTAGATGCACCTCTATGCTTTTCTTGTTCTCCAACTCCTAATCTTTACATTTTTTATTCTTTTTTTTCCAATAGAATTTACTTGAGTTACAATTGAATTCACTGTTCAATTGTCATACTCTGAAATTATAATTTTCAGGGTAATAATACCACCAAAGAGGAAAGTGAATTCAATCTAATTCACGTGTATGAGAAAAAATTATAATTTTATTGTAATAATGTATAATAATAAATTATAAATGCTTTTAATATTATAATAGTGAATAATTCAGTACTTAGACTACATTGGTATATCAATTGCAGAAATTCTTCTAAACCCCAAAATCATGTTATTCAAAGCTTTTCTTTTTTTTTTTTTTTTTTGCAGTTTTTGGCTGGGGCTGGTATACGGGGCCAGCACCCTACCCTTGAGCCACAGGCCCCACCCTATTCAAAACTTTCATATAGCTCTTTGTAGTTTATGAAGCATGTATACACATTATCTCATTCGATTTACCCAACAACCATATTTTTGTTATTTTTAGAAGTTTTTATTTATTTTTAGAGACAAGGCCCTACCCTGTCACCCAGTCCAGAGTGCCCTGGCAGGACCACAGCTGGCTGTAATCTTGAACTCCTGGGCTCAAGCGAGATCCTCTCAATCCTCTCAGACTCAGCCTCCCAAATGCTAGGATTACAGGTGTGAGCCACCACGCCTGGGTCAGTAACCATTTAAAATACAGGATTCCCATTTCACAAATGAGGAAAATATGACTCAGAAAGTTTCCATAAACTGCCCAGAATCACCCAGTGAGTAAATCGCGAGGTCATCGTGAATGTGCTTCTGAAGCAAAACCCGGTTCAGCACCTTTACTCCCTTCTGTCCTGCTGCATCAGCTCTCTCAGTGTCTGAAAAGAGAATCCGCACTCAGATGTGAGTTCCCGATCACGGCTTACTGTGTAACCCCGCAGGGGTATTAAGATCAAGTCAAGAACCAATGAATCCTTCATGATGGACTTCCAGGCATAGGATCAAGTAGTGATTGTAAAGTAATGACAGTACCAATTATTATTTTTTGAGGATTTGCCCTTAGGCGAAGTGTTTTGCTGTTTCTCTGAGGTAGGCGTTCCATTACCACTTCTCAAATGCAGGAGCCAGGGCTTTAGAAGAGAGAAATCCCTTTCTCAAGGTCAGGCAGGCTCTGGGTGGGAGGAAGAGCCCTACACCCTCAGGTGTGGCCAACTCTAAAGGCTCTTGGAACCAACCAGCTGTCTTCCCAGTTTGGGGGAAATGTACTTGCACGTTTGTTTGGTCTTTTGTGATGCTTGATGGAAAGCACCTTAGACGTGCATTTGGGAGCCTTTGATAAGGATCCCAGACCCCTGCTAATTAAATTCCTCTGAAAATAAAAATAAAAATAAATGAATAAAAGACAAATTACAAAAACAAAAACTTTTTTTTTT
>NW_003852422.1:13134421-13151172 GCF_000181295.1 Otolemur garnettii | reverse complement strand
TTTAAAAATAAATTTTCTTACAGAAGGTAGGGTTGCTCTTGCTTTATCCAATCTCCCAACTTCTTCAATAAACAAGGATTCTTCTTGCCACATCTCAGTAACTTGAGTTGAGTGAGGGACCTAGGGGGGAGCTCATTAAAAGGTATTTGCAAACCTATTATAGAAACCAAACTCCCATTATTTAATATCTCATAAGTTTCTTATGGCAAGCATGCTGAATTTTTCTTGTTGGTATGCCCCTCCTCCTTCTCTTAGTAGATGTAAGGATATCATTAAGTAGTTTCTATGCCAAGAAGGAAGAAAATGTTCCATCCCATGATCTGTATTCATGGCTTGGAGTTACTTTTTAAAAATTATTTTATTTCCAAGAGTTTTAGAGAACACTAAATTCTATTATTGGAAATTTGTTGGCACTCAGCTCTTAAAATAAGGCAGAGGCACTAACATGTATAATCATCTTCTTTGTTGCTAATCACTAACACCCTATTGGTAATATTAGGTCTCCAGGTTGGGGGGCGGGTGAGGAGGTATTCATAGGCACAGTGGACCCTTCCTTTGGCCATGAGCTATGGAGACCTCAACTAGGGGTGAGAAAGAGAACAACAAAACGCATGGTAGGTAAATGTGTATTTATTTCCTATTGTTGCCACAATAAATTACCATTAATTCCATAGCTTAAAATACAAGTTTATTGTCCTACATTGGGAAGTCAGAAGTCCTAACATCCAGGTGTTGGATCCAGCATTGTTTTCTGGAGGCTCTAGTGGGGTATCCTTTCCTTGCCTCTTCCCGCTTCTAGAGGAGTAGCCACAGACTGTTATGTTCCAATGGGAAAGAAACCAACCAATCAAAAAAATAATAATAAGAAAACCATACTTGGTCGACTCCTGTGGCTCAAAGGAGTAGGGCGCTGGCCCCATATGCTGGAGGTGGTGGGTTCAAATCCAGCCCCGGCCAAAAACTGAAAAAAAAAAAAGCCATATATATTATGTGTATGTGTGTGTGTGTGTGTGTGTGTGTCAAGGGGCGACAGATGCTGTATTTGTTTCCTTAGGCTGTTGTAACAATGTACCACAAATTTAGGTGGCTTGAAACAGCAGATATTCTCTCAAAGTTTTGAAAGCTGGAAGTCCAAAGTCAACATGTCAGCCAGGGCCATACTTCCCCTGAAGGCTCCGAGAAGGCTCCTTGCTTGGCTCCTGCCGCCGCTGGGGCCCACACTCATGGCGTTCCCTGGCTTGCAGCACATTGCTACAGTCTCTGCTTCTGTGGTCCCAGGCCTTCCCCCGGTATGTGGATCCCCAGGTGTCCTGTCTTCTGATAAAGACACCGGTCCTATTGGATTTAGGGTCCACCCTAATCAGGTATCACTTTCTTTTAACTAATTACATCCTTCAAGATCCTATTTCTAAATAAGGTCATGTTGTGAGGTTCTGGGTGGACGTGAATTCCGTGGGGACACTATTCAACCCACCACAATTGGTATGAAGGAAAACAAAGCTAAGTGAGGAAATAGAACACGGGGTGACACCATTTAAATAGGGCGGCATCATGTGCAGGAGGCGTGTAAGTGGGGGGGGCACACCCAGGTGGGGGCCCAGAAGTGCAGAGGGGGAGCCTTTAGGGCTTCACAGGACAGTCGGAGAGCAGTATGGCTGCAGCAGGAGGGCCAGCAAGCGCTGAGGATGTGGGAGTGGAGCCAGAGAGGTTCCCGGGAGACGGATCCCTACTGCCTGGGAGACCACGGTGGGGTTTTGGAGTTAGCTACGTCCCAGAAGTTTTGTGGGGGGTGAGGTGAGGTACACTATTTGGTGAGCATTTAAGAGTACCTAGCAAAAGTAGGTGTGTGGGAAAAGTTAGCTCTCTGCCCCTTTGCCCTTCGCTATCCCAGCCCTGGGCCAGCGCCTGAAGACGGTTCTCTGTGCCTTCAGTTTGACTGGCTTCTACTGAGATATTCTTTTCTATTTAACTGGTTCCTTAATATGGGATGTGACACTTTCCATGGCTTAAGGGATCCCATTTCAGGGGTTGTATCAGACGGACTCCATCAAGGGACCTTTAGTAAGGAGAATGTCTGCTAAGCTACCTGTGGGGCAAGTACAGTGACTGGATTGGAGCTGAGCCCCTCTCCTGCGCCCCGTCCTTACCCTGTCTTCTCTGAAGACCCTCAGTGGACACTGGGGGAGAGCACAGCTTGATTCTAGAGAAGCCTCTTTGGTCTTCTCTTGCTAAATTGGCCCCATTATTGGCCTAAGTTAATAGCCTCTGAGTGTTTATGTATCATTTAAAACAGTGGTTCTCAACCTTCCTAATGCCTCGACCCTTTAATACAGTTCCTCATGTTGTGGTGACCCCCAACCATAAAATTGTTTTCCTTGCTACTTCATAACTGTAACTTTGCTACTGTTATGAATCACAATGTAAATATCTGATATGCAGGATGGTCTTAGGCGACCCCTGTGAAAGGGTCGTTCGACCCACAGGTTGCAAACTGCTGATTTAAAACATCTTACTGTAGTCCTTTTTGTTGGAAAAGCATTTGAATGAGACAAGGAAGTGTGAGATCACTTTGTGTCTGAGTACCTTCCCCCACAGTCGTGGTCTTCATCTATCTCTAGGACTGTTTATCAAGCAACATAAATATTTGCAAATTTCTATTTAATCTGTGTCAGTTTATTGCCCCCTATTTGTCTACACAGTATGCATTTTAGAATGATGTTTCCACTATTTGCTACATCACAGAATAATGTGTTTGGGAGAGTAGGAGTGTGATAGTGGTGTTGGGGGCACTCATGCTGTGCCCCAGAAGCTCTGACCATGAGGACGCAGGAGTACTGTTAGGACTATTAGTTTGGGTAATGCTTTGGGAGAAACCAATAAATATACCGGCAAAAAATTTCTGCCAGCCAGGCTCTTTGTGGGTGTTGTTAATGGACTTGTATAAACTTTTTGAATTCTGAATTGATTCCCTTCTTCTGTGTGTACCTCTGATGTGTCTGAGACAGAAGTGTCTGGAAGGCAGCAATAACTCCCACAGGCAAATGGGAAAATTCAGCCTTAAAGTGTTAAGATGGGCTTTTGAAAGATACCAAACCAGACTTTTCTGTTCGTCTTGCATCTGTGTGGAGGGTGTAGAAATGTATAGCACCCTTTACGCTAGAAAGAGAAAATGAGAAAACAAGCTTGGGGAGGGATGAGGGAACATTTGCTACCAATTATACTTTCAGTCCCGAAGCCAAGCCATGAAGTCTACTCAGCAAAATGAAACGATGACTCTCGCAGCCACTTTGCTTTCATCTGAAGTTGAGACTTAACATAACATTTGGTATTTTGAATTTAGCATTTGACGTGCCAGGGAGAGCAAGCGGCCTCGTGTTGTTTGTTTTCCTGCGCTTCCGTCTTGTTTGGGGTGTCCAAAATACCATAGCCTATGACAGGCAGCTGACCGCCGGGCAAGTGCAGCCAGAAGGAAAATCCCAGCCAAGCCGTGAACTTTAGTTCAAATGCTCATCTCTGACAGACAATGCCATCCCTTGTGTGGACAAAAAACAGGGACAGAGCTTTGTATGGGAATGGTAATGACAATATGCCCTAAGATTCACTTTCTTATTAATGCAGGGTTTGTGCTACTGTGCCATGAAAGGCAACTGTGTATTTACTGAAAACAGGGTCATATTCATTGTGCGGTGTCCTGGAAAAATACAAGATCTTACCAAAACTCAAAACCTTTATTTGTAAAAAGAAAAAAAAATATCAAGTCTCATTAAAGGGTTGAATTGATTCCCTAGGTTAGAATACCCTGTTTAGAAATTTTTCATTGTTTATTCTAATGATCTGGGCCTTGATGACCCCCTGAGCATGTGACCTTGATCATTACTCCCTACCCCTTCATGAAATGCCCATTCCCTTGGGTTACCTGGCTGATTTCTTCAGGGAGGCTCCTGCTCTCCTGATACTCTGAACGACGCTTATACGACCTTTGCCTCAAAGCCCTCTTCTCTTGTTTCTCAACGTCATCTTTCTTTTAAAGCAATTTCTCTTCCAATTTAAATAATTACAAAATCTCTACTGCAAACCCTGTCTTGCCTCCTGAGCTCTGGTTTCCCTTTCTGATCACCTGAATGAATATCTTGCTTTTCCTGCAAATGAAACTGGATTTTAAAGCCACCTTGTTTCCCCCTTCCCTCCTTCCAACAAAAATATGGTTCTGATTTTTAAATTTAATTTTTTTCATCAACATTACACATCCACATTATTTCATGAATCCAATGGGTTTATTTCAGATGTTGGCAGTTACCTGTCTCCTATTTCCTTCTCCTTAGAGGCAGGAGCTGCCCGCACTTTTAGCTGTTTGGTGTCCCCTAGCTGCCTGTCTCCATTGGTACCGTGTGCACCTTTCCACATTAGGTCTCATCCTTCTTCCCAGCAGCACCTGTGTCCACTCTGTCCGCTCATCCTCCCCAAATCATTAAATCATAAGTTTGGTTAGATCAAAAACATTTTTTTTTTTTTGGAGGCAGAATCTCTCTTGACCAGGGTAGATTGCTGTAGCTCACAGGAACCTCATACTCCTGGGCTCATGTAATCCTCTTATCTCAGCCTCTGGGTACAGGCTGCGCTACTACACCCAGCTAATTTTTTCTATTTTTAGTAGAGATGGAGTTTTGCTGGTGCAGGCTGGTCTTGAACTCTTGCACTCAAGCAATCCTCCAGCCTTGGCCTCCCAGAATGCTAGGATTACAGTGTGAGCCACTGCACCTGGCCTGGTTAAATCAGTTTTTAACAGTTATTTTGATGGTGTAACTCCATACGTCTATTTATTTCCAGGACTATGTTTCCTTTCTCTTAAAATTTTGTTTTCCCTGAAGTGGCTCATTTTCTTGAGTTTTCACTTGTACTTATTGCTAATTAAGCCCCAAACTCTTCACTGGACAAGCAAATATATTCTCATTGTGTTAGAACCCACCAGATATTTTATGAATTTTATCTGTGGAAGCATCTGCCAGGCACCTTCTGAGCTGCTCTATCACAGGCAGAGTTGCCGTTTAGGCCTTGGACACAGCTCCCATTTGGGGTTCTCCCTTTACCACCAACTTGGAGATTATCTTCCCTTATCTTGAGTTAGGGTCTCTGTTTCCTGGCTCCCAGAGCTTCCTGTTTCTTGGCATACTCTTTTGTTTGGCTGGAGCAAATTCTCCGGTAGCTTCCCAAGAAACAGAATATAACAGGTAAAGTTTAGGAGACCTCAAATATCTGAAAAGATATCTTTATTTTACCCTAACTCTTTTTCATTTGTTTAATTAGTTAATTTCTACCCTAAATTATAACTAGTTCTTTGACCAAGTATAGAATTCTATGTTAAGAGTCATTTTTTCAGAAATGGAAGGTATGTTCCATTATCTGGGGCTCTTGAGAAGCGTAAAGCAATTCTAATTCCTTGGACTTTGAATATGATTTGTTTTTTTACTTATGAAAGCTTTAGGATTTTTTTCTTTGTACTTAATGTTCTAAAATTTCATGATGATATGCCTCGATGTAGAGCTATCTTTTTATCTACCATGCTGAGGACTTGGTGTGCCCTGATGACCTAGGAACTTATATCCTTTAATTTTAGAAAATTAACTTTCATGATTTGTGTTTCCTGTTATTTCGATATTAATGCTTCTCTAATTTTCTTCTGTGTTTTATCTGATTTCCTCAACTTTCTGCCTAAACTTTCTATTGCAGTTTTCATTTTTTATGTCCTAATTTATTTTAAAAAGCTCTTGTAATTGTTTTCTCTTTTCTGAAGACAGCAGTGAGTAGTTTTAAAAAGTCTGTCTCCATCCAGTTGCCTTTTCAAGCTTGTTCCCATCCTCTTGATAAAGGTTTTCCTCAGACTTGATTCTCAGATGTCTGTCTGTGGTTGGGGTGAAGCTGGGTCAGCTTTGCCACCGAGCACCCCAGCTGGGCTATAGTTAGGTATTTGGGGGGAGGCTTGTTGGAGACCCCTGAAAAGGATCTTTCATGAAGACTGTAAGTTTGGCTGCCGGAGTTCCAGGCAGGGCCATTGCAAGTCCATGCCAGGTCTTTGTGAAAACTAGGACAAAGCACCTTCAACCCTGCAGGAGTAGGGTTGGTGATCAGAGGCACCTTCAGGAGAATGCGGAAAAGGGGCACCTTCCTCTGGGCACACCCTGCACAGGACACGTGGCTGGAGAGCAGAGCTGAGCCTTAGCCCCACTCACCCCTTCAGCCAGATGCCCTGTGCAGGGAAAAGTGCATGGCAGCTCTGGGCCTAAGGGCTGGGGGGGTGCGGCAGGGGGGGGAGGAAAGGAGCAGAGGATGTAAAATGTCACTTTAATTCCCCGGTTTTCAGCACAGTAACTCCAACTTCCATTGTGTTTAGCGTTCCTCATACCGAAACCTTGATGTCATCCACTTTGACAAGAGAGCTAACTCTGAAGGACAGTTTTTTCCAGAAGGTAAAGAGCATCTGAGATCTAGTGATGTAATTGCTTCGATCTGCAGCTTCCTCTTTTTAACCCCACTCTCACTCCCATTTCCAGGCCCTGCATCCTGGGGAGGTTCTGCATTGTAAACGGGGCTGCTTCTCAGCTTTCCCCACTGCTGGCTCAGACCTCAGTCTTCTTGATTCTATGACTCAGTCACCGCTCACTGACGCTTTAGGGATTCCTGTGCTTTTTCCTATTTATCTCTATTTTTTTATTTAAAAAAAACAAGTTTATTGAGGTATAATGACATGTAAAAACCTGCACACATTTCATGGATACAACTTAATAGGTTTGGGGATAACTGTGCATCTGTGAAACCATCACCACTAACAAGACCACAGATACATCCAAACCTCTGAGTTTCCTTTCACAGTGTGCGTGTGTGTGTGTGTGTGTGTGGATTGATTGATTTTTTTTTTTTTTTTTTGAGAGAGTCTCTACTTTGGGTACAGCGTGATGGCATTGAGGCTCACAGCAGCCTCAAACTCCTGGGCTTGAGCAATACTCTTGCCTTAGCTTCCCCAGTAGCTAGGACTACAGGTGTCAGCCACAACTCCCAGCTAGCTTTTCTATTTTTAGTAGAAACAGGGCCTTGCTTTTGCTCTTGCTCAGGCTAGTCTTGAACTTGTGAGTTCAAGCAATCTACCTGCTAGGATTACAGGTGTGAGCCACTGCACCTGGCTGTGATTGACTGATTGATTTTTGTGGTAAGATCATTTAAAACAAAATCTACCCTCCTAGAAAATGTTAAGTACACAAGACAGTATTGTGAGCTATAGGCGCTATGTGCATAACAGATCTCCAGAGCTGAATTAAAAGTTGGATAGGCTGAAACTGTGTACCCTTTGACCATCACCTCCTCTACCCTTCCTCTCTCCAGCCCTGGCAGTCGCCATCTTGCTCTCTACTTCTATAAGTTTGACTATTTTAAGGCTGGGGGCAGTGGCCAGTGGGAGGCCAAAGCGGGTGGATTGCTTGACTGCAGGAATCAGAGACCAGCCCGAGCAAGAGTGAGACCCGTCTCTAAAAATAGCTGGGTGTTGTGACAGGTACCGTACTCCCAGCTACTCGGGAAGCTGAGGCAAGAAGATCACTTAAGCTCTAGAGTTTGAGGTTGCTGTGAGCTATGATGCCACAGCATGCTACTAAAGGCAAAAAAGTGATACTCTGTCTCAAAAGAAAAAAAAAATACAAGTTTGACTGTTCTAGATGCCACATATGTGAGAGATTGTGTGGTATTTGTCTGTGTTTGGCTTATTTCCCTTAGCTTGATGTTTTCTAGGTCCATCCATGATGTTACAAATGGCAGAATTACATTCTTATTTTATACCCTCTGTTCTGTTCCCCAGGCTAGAGCGCAGTAGCATGACCATAGCTCACTGCAGCCTCCATCTCCTGGGCTTGAATGATCTTCCTGCTTAAGCCTCCCAAGTAGCTGGGACTACAGGTGCATGCTACCATGCCTGGCAAATTTTTAGTTTTTATAGAGATGTGGGCTTGCTGTGTTGCCCAGACTGGTCTCGAATTCCTGGCCTCAAGTGATCCTCCCACCTCTGCCTCCCAAAGTGCTGGGATTACATGTGTGAGCCACCGTACCTGGCCTTTCCTTCATTTTATAAGACAATAATAGTACATTATATGCGTATACTTTTCATTTATCCATTTATTTGCTGATGAACATTTAGATTGTTTTCATATCTTGGTGATATTTCTATATTTTTAGAAAGGCCACTGTCATTTAATGGGATTTTTTGAGAGAGTAGAGTTAAATAAATAATTTCAGTTGGCTTCCTTTAATCAGAAATTCTTTATTTTATTTTATTTTTTTTAACAAAAAAGGCTCTTCATTTTGGAAGTTATATATAAGATGACTTTATGACTTTTGTTTTTCCCAATAGTTTCTTTTTTATATTTGTCCTTTTCCATTTCTCCCTGGTCTTTTCATAATCTTTCTCCAGACTCAGCATGGTGGTAACTACTTTAGGCACAAATATACATATGTGGACAGTTAGATACTGTACTGTTAAATCATGCTAACCATGTTAAATCAGGTACATGTTAAATCATGCATTCAGTGCAGTTTGCTAACTTTTGTACTGACCTTGAATGACTTGGGATTTTGACTTTACAAAGGGAAAGAGAAAAATGTAATCTTCCTACTAATGGGTGACGATGCACTGAATTGCCTTTTATGATTTTTCTAGGTAAGAAGACACAAAGGGATTGAATTCTATTCAGCCTCACATGGGAAGATTTCTGATTTTGTATTGGTGCACTTGATCACCTAGCATGAAAAATGCTGCAGTCAAGGGATCCTAGACTTTTATAGATGAGAGAGTGAACTCCTGAGAGGTAAACATCGCGCAGTAAGTTAGCCTTATGCTCTGCCGGAACCTCTTCCACTTGGCACGAGTGACTTCTCCTTGTCCTCCAGAACTCAGCTCCTTTAGGAAGTCTTCCTTCACCACCAGCCCCCCTTCCCCTTAGGGATCGGAACGATACACTCCCCAAACAACTGGTTCTTACCTCTGTCAGTGATGAGAACATCTTTTTCCAACACGATGTGAATAAATTCTGATTCTTTGGCTCCCTTCAAATTTAACAGTACTTCTACTAAAACCACTACTCTCTTTCAGAAAGTTATATTCTCCACAATTGGCAAAGCTGCAGCTGTCCTTAGGTATGATCTAGTCCCAAGGATACACTGTAATCGCTTTGACTGAACTTGGGTAGTTTTCAGGTCTCTATAGTCATGTATTTACACTGTAGTAAGGTCTTTCTGTGAAAATGTCTACTTTCAATGATTTTTATTTTCAAAAGTTTTATTTTACTTTATTAACTGCCCATCTTCTGATTTTGTTTGTCACTTATCTACTTCCCAGAGCTGTTGGAGGAAACAGGTAGGATGATGCCCACGAGAGGACTGTCAACAGGAATGTTAATCTATTATTTTATTTATAGTATTGTTTTAGGTTAATTCGGTGATTCTCAACCTGTGGGTTGTGACCCACAGGAACTGTATTAAAGGGGGGTGGCATCAGGAAGGTTGAGAACCACTGGGTTAATTTGAGGGTGCAAAGAATTAGGTTACAATGTTTGCACTTGTTAGGTAGAGTCCCTCTTATAATTGTGTCCCGCCCTCAAGAGGTGTGCCATCCACCCTAACATTGTGCCCATTAAGTGGGAGCACACCCATCCCCCTCCCTCCTCTCCTCTCCCCTCCCCACTCCCCTGTTCCCCAAATATTGACCTATTAAGGTATTGTTTTTTCAGAACATCCTCTTCTTTGTTTATGGTCCAGCCTGTAAAAAAGTTTGATGAATTAGGAATTAATCTGGAAAAATTCTATAATTTAATTGATCTTTAACTATAAATTGAATGCAAGTTATCCCTGCCTCTGTCTAGCTGTATATATATACACGTATATATACTATATATAACAACAACAAGAGTGTTGTTCATTTTTCTTTTTTGCTTCCATTTTTTTTGTAGGGGGTTTAAAATTTTTCATTTGAAATTGCCTGTTTTCCCTCCAAATATTAATGAACAAATCAAGCTTGTTCATGCTGCTCATCCTATAGACAAATTATAATCATTTTGCAACTAATTAATTTGAAATAGAACTGAAGTAGGTTGTAGACGCCATAAAATACTATAAATCAATTGTCGTTATTTCTAGAAATTCTGTGTAGTTCTCTCTCCCTGAGTCTTTTAATCTTAGATTATGGGTCTTAACTTTTTCTATTTTTTTCTTGACTGCATTAACCAAAACTTGTTTTTTCTCCTTGTGTTTGGTATCACTATTAATTATAAATATTATCAATCAACATTGATTAATGGTATTTACATACTTACATTTACTTAGGGAAAAAATAAACACGAGCTTTCCCACACTGTTATCATTTGGTGCCCTTTGCCTGATTTAAGTCTAACATGCATTGATTTCACAGTTAAGGTCTACAGTTTCAAACACCAGAGGCAGATTAGGTCATAATTCTAGAACATCTACGTTAATATTAAAGCGTCAACCTTCAGAATACAGAAGAGGTACAATTAGAAAATTACTGTTTGTTCTTTGCAATATTTTAGGGTCAAAAACCCTTTCTTACTGTCATATTTTAAGTTGTTGCTATTTCTTTTTTTTTTTTTTTTTTTTGAGACAGAGCCTCAAGCTGTCCCCCTGGGTAGAGTGCCGTGGCATTACAGCTCACAGCAACCTCCAACTCCTGGGCTCAAGCGAGTCTCCTGCCTCCGCCTCCCAAGTAGCTGGGACCACAGGCGCCCGCCACAACGCCCGGCCATTTTTTGGTTGCAGCCATCATTGTTTGGCCAGCCCGGGCTGGGGATTCGAACCCGCCACCTTAGGTGTATGTGGCTGGTGCCTTAGCCGGTTGAGCTATAGGCGCCGAGCCAGTTGTTGCTATTTCTTAATTTTAAAAACTGTATATCTAGCCGGGAATGGTGGTAATCCTAGCACTCTGGGAGGCCGAGGTGGGTGGATAGCTTGAACTCACGGGTTTGAGACCAGCCTGAGCAAAAAGTGAGACCCCATCTCTACTAAAAATAGAAAAATTGAGGCAAAAGGATCACTTGAGCCCGAGAGTTGAAGGTTTCTGTGAGCTATGATGCCATGGCACTCTACCCAGGGCGACAGCTTGAGAATCTGTCTCAAAACTAAACTGTGTATCTATTATCCTAGTTCGGTGGAGGAATCAGTCCCATCCTCCCCTCCTTCCTCCTTCCCCCACTTTTGCTGCCTCTCTGCTTCTCTCTCTTTCCAAATTGTGTGATTCTCAAAGATAGGACCACATTCTAGTTTGAGAAATTCATTTTTATTGGGGACTTAAGCACATCTATTTTTACAGAGCCAAGGGAGCGACATGGATTGATACATCGGCATCAATCCCCAAGATTCAAGAGAGGAGGATCTGTGGAAGCTGTGGTCATCACTTTATTTCTCAGACGTAGCAAAGTGCCTGACACATAGCAGATGCTCATAAAACTTTCTTGAAGAATTTGTCTGCATCAATGGACCATCAGAATTTGGATCACGGTATTGTATTGCCTGAAGGCGATGAAGATGACTCACTTTAAGTCCAGATCTGTAGGTTCACATGGAGCTCAAACAAGGGGAGACAGGTCCTGGTCCGTAGGCTCAGAACATTTATCTTTGAGAAAACATGTAGGAATTAAGATTCCTGGACATAGTTGCAAGGTCAATGCCATTTTATTTCCTCTTTCAGATTTTGCTGCCTCTTTTGGCATTGTCCCCGTATATGCACCATTGCTTTGTTCTTCCCTGGGTCTGCCTTCCCTACCCAACACTCCACCTGTCTCCTATCTCATGAGTCCAGAGCTGAATTTTATGTAATGGATGTGTTAAACAAATCCGTATTCTCATGTCCTTAAAAAAACAAAAAGGCAAAACATTTCACTGAAATTCTTATTTAAGGATTTCATAAACTTTCCCACTTATGTACCACAAGCTGGATAAATAAACAGAATATTTACCAGTATGCCAGAAGCCTCTTCTGATCACAACTGTATGTCAAAGATAACTCCTATTCTGACTTCCATCCTAATGGATGTGTCTCTTCTTTTTGCAAATTGCACCAAAATGTATATAACATGAAATTTACCATCTTAACCATTTTAAAATGTACAGTTCAGTAAAGTTAAGTATATTCACATTGTTGTGCAACCAATTCCAGAACTTTTTTCATCTTGTAAAACTCAAACCCTGTCCACTAAACTCCTCATTTCCCCCTCCTCCGCCCAGCCCCTGATAACCACCATTCTGCTTTCTTTCTCTATATGAATTGGACTATTCTAGGCACCATGTGTAAGTGGAGTCATATAGCAGTTGCCTTTTTTGTGACTGGCTTATTTCAGATTCTTGCCTATTTCTTAAACTTGATTCCCATGCATGGGATCATACATTATGGGCTCTTTTTTGTCTTTTCAACATAATCATATTATGATTCATCTGTGTTACTGCATGTTTCATTGTTTATTTATTTATTTTTATTTTTATTTTTTTTGATACAGAATCTCTCTCTGTCACCTGAGCTAGACTGTTGTGGCCTTAGCCTAGCTCACAGTAATCTCAAATTCCTGGGCTCGATGGCTCATTCTGCCTCAGCCTCCTCAGTAGAGACTATAGGCACCCACTGCAACACCTGGCTATTTTTCCATTTTTAGTAGAGATGGCATCTCATTCTTGCTCAGGCTGGTCTCCAACTCCTGAGCTCCAGTGATGCTCCCACCTTGGCCTCCCTGAGTGCTGGGATTATAGACATGAGCCACTGCACCTGACCTGTTTGATTGGTTTGTTCTTTATTATTGCTATGTAGTGTTCCATCATATAATCATATGCTACAATCTATATCATCATTCTCCTGTTGATGGGCATTTGGGTTATTTTCCAGTTTTGGCTGTTTATGAATGAAGCTGCTGTGCACATTCATATATTTGTACATATCTTTTGGTGGAAATACTTATTCATTTTATTCTGTGTATCATACTTGGGAGTGGAATTTCTGGGCTATTTGGTAGGCATGTGTTTATCAGTATTAGATAACTGCCAAACCATTTTCCAGAGTGGAATACATGAGAATTCTAGTTGTAATTATCATTGTTCTGTCACTGAGTATTGTCACTCTTTTAATTTTAGTCCTTTAAAGATGTACATGGGATCTTATGGCATGTCAATTTACATTTTCCTCGTTAAGTAATGATGGTGACTACCTTTTCACACACTATTTACTTTTTGGTATTTTCTTTTGTGTAATGCCTGTTTAAGTTTTGTTTGGCCTATTTTGAAAGGATTATCTCGTTATTGTTGAAAAAGACATATATGTTCAGAATATAAGTCCTTTTCTCCCATTTTTACTCTCTTTATGATGCCTTCTGATGAGAAGACATTCTTAATGTTAAGAAAGCCGAATTCACCATTTTTTCTTTTATGTTAGAGAGTTTTCTTGTCTTAAGACCTTTGCCTACTCCAAGGTCACTTTCAGCAGTTTTGTTGTTTTATCTTTCACATTTAGATCTCAGATCCATCTCAAATTGATTTTGTGGTGTGGTGCCCCATAATATTTTAATTGTCATCTAAGACTGGTGAGCTTTCTCTGACTCTCAAAGATCTTGCTCTTCCCATCTCTTAATGTGGCCATTTTAATTCGGGCTGTGGAGATGTTTTGGGGAATAAGGCCTTTCTTGTTAAGTCACATCTCCTTAAGCTTTCACAGCTTTGAATAAATCTATGCCCAATCTTTTTCTAGGACAACTGTAATTTATAAACATGTCACCAATGTGCAAAAATTATAACTTGCTTAAAGTTAAGGGACAATCTGGCCAAGCTCAGTGGCTCATGACTGTAATCCTAGCACTCCGGGAGGCTGAGGAGACTCACGCCCATGTCTGGCAGCAACTATCGGTCACATGGCCCCTTCTTGAGTCCTGACACCTTGTTTGCCTATAGGGCTTTGCAGGAGAGACATCTTAGCAAGTGTGCCAGGCCCCCAAACTGCTTTGAACGCTGACGGGAAACAAATCTGAGGCTATCAGGACCCAAGAAGGAGATGTACGGCTGGTAGGTGCTGCCAGACACAGGAAGGATCTCTCAGTGCAGAGGCTCTGTCCCTCTTTGGTTCAGCACCAGATGCCACCGAGCACACATTTACCTGGATTGAGGGCTGGGGACTCAGTGGTGGCACCATGCGGGCTGTATGCTTCTCCAAAGTCCCACCACAGACCTCACCTGGGTTTATTCCAAGAGCCACACCCAGGGGGAATCTCAGGAGGATGGCCACGGCCTGGGGACTTTGCACTGTCCCTGTTTCATTCCACTCCGGCTCCTGCACACTCCGCTAACACCAGACCTCTTCACCTTCTTAGTTCAGGCCTAAGGGAAGTTTCATCTCTCTGACCAGGAGACATAGTGTCTCTGGGGGATTTCACAGATGACTCGTTTGGAAAGAATCTGCTTGTGTGGAAGGGGAGCAGTAAGGCACAAAGGGGTCAGTGAAGGGACACCAGAGAGCCACTTCTGGTCATCCCAGCACCCTGGCTGTGAGGCTGGGGTTATGTCTGAACAGGAGGAGATGAAGATAACTCACAGTTACATGACTCACAGAAACATGTCACCATGTTTCCTCCCATGCTAGACGAACCAGTTCTGGAAGGTTCACTTGTTGCATTATTTATTTATCTTAAACCAAAATACATTTTTAAAAGCCACCCCCCCCACCCCGGCCCCACAAATTTCCAAACTCTTTCCTGGGATTTCTAGGAGCAAATGAAACAAAATCATCTCACATGATTGTCATCAGAAAGTATGATGGTGGTTAAGTCTCCTGGCTTCTAAAGCGTGGGAGGGGCAGCTGTCGGAGTGGCCTCTTGCCGCCCTGTAGCAGGGAAGAGCCCCTTTCCCTGAGCCTGGTGTTTCAGTCACATTCACTGGCTTGGCCCTGTCCACCTGGGTCCAGTGCTCTAGCATTCTCACCCTTCTATTCATTTTTAACATAACAGTGCAAAGGAGTGTTGAGCAACCTGTAAAAAGAAACCATAATAAAAAACAAAAACTAAAAATGCCCCTCTTATGGAGGCAGGGTTGGCTCCATGTTACCCAAACACTAGGTGGTAGGTGACCAAATTTGGAGCTCTAATCTTGGTGTCAGAAAGTTTGGGTTTCTATCTTTACTTTGCCCCTTACTAGCTGTGTGACTTTAGAGAAGTTATGGTATTTTTCTGTGCTCTTCTTTGAAATGGGAATCAGGGGCAGTGCCTGTGGTTCAATGGGTGGGGCATCAGCCCCAAATACTGAGGGTGGCGGGTTTGAACCCAGCCCCAGCCAAACTGCAATAACAAACAACAACAACAAAAAACTAGCTGGGCATTGTGGCAGGCCCCTGTAGACAAAGAAAGAAAGAAAGAAAAGAAAGGAAAGAAAGAGAGAGGAATCAGGTTGGGCATAGAGGCTCACACCTGTAATCCCAGCACTTTGGGAGGCCAAGGTGAAAGGATCCCTTGAGGCCAGGAGTTTGAGACTAGCTTAGGCAATGTAGCAAGACTCTGTCTCTATAAGAACATTTTAAAAAATTACCTGGGCTTGGTGGTGGGCACCTGTAGCTCCACCTACTCAGGAGGCTGAAGCAGGAAGATCACTTCAGCACAGGAGTTTATTTTTAAGCTATGAAACTGTGATTGTGGCATTGCATTCCAGCCAGAATGACAGAGCAAGACCCCCATCTCAACAAATAAAATAAAATAAAATGGAACTGTATGTAACTTTCAAAGGGGCAAAGGCATTAAGTTAGAGCATATACCTGAGGGCTCTGGCCAATTACCCGAAATAAGCTGCTGGATAACATACAGCATATCTACTTAAACTTAATTTCAGATAAATAAAATGTTTTTCTTATAAGTTTATCCAAATATTATAAAAACCGAGCACGCTCTATTTTTACTTTCTAAATCGGGCCACCCTACCCTGGCCTATTATGGCATTTGGTAATTGTTTCCTCATTTTGACTTCCTCATAAACTCATTTAAAAATGGCTTCAGATACTGATTTAAATATTGCTAAGTTGTGGTTTGAAGGATAAGGAGATAAGGAAAGATGACAGTGGCTAAGTGGCTATAATTGTATCCTTCCTTCTACAAGCAGAACGGCAAACACAACAATAGTATAAAAATAGAGAAGGCCAAAGTAGTTTCCTGCCTGATTGCCAATTCACCCCCTTCTGGAGATTCTACATAAATTCTTCTTCTTCCAAATAATGCATTTTTATCTAGAAATTTTTAACTATGTTTATGGTGAGTTTTTAACATGGAGAAGTATTTATGGCATAGTCATAAGTGAGAAAAGCAGGGTGATCTCTGTTACATTAAAACCCATAGAAAAAATGTGAGGAAATATGTGAAAATAACTCCTTATCATGGGATTTTTTTTTGGTTCATCCCTGAATCTTTGTATCTTCCAACCTTGTCCAAACTTCTTATAATTAACTTCTTACTCTTACAATTAATTAAGCTCTTGCTTACATTATGTTAGATTATGATTTATCAATTGCCTTACATTATGAATAAAATTCTAAATGAATGAACCAAGTTGTAGGAAACATAACTTTAAATTCTTAAGAACGGATAGACCGGCCGGGCATGGAGGCTCATGCCTGTCATCTTAGCACTTTGGGAGGCAGAGGCCAGTGGATTGCTTGAGTTCACGAGTTGGAGACCAGCCTGAGCAAGAGC
>NW_003852422.1:13128882-13133207 GCF_000181295.1 Otolemur garnettii | reverse complement strand
TATTTTAAATGGCAAGAAACAGTCTTAGAAGTCTTTTATATATCAAATTAATAGGATCTAAATGTAAACGTGTCTGCTTTGGGTCTAACAAAACATATGTCAATATTCCAAATTAGAAAGTTTTGCCTCTAGAGTTAGAAATTTCTTTGAGCCAGAAGAGATTTTAGCAATACTATCTAGTTCTACTACTTTATTACATAAAAATCAGTACATGAAGGCTCTTTGGAGTCAAATATCTTCCCAAGGTCATATTTAGCTAGTACATATAGAACTAGGACTTCTGACTTTCATCCTTGAATGTTACAAAACTTCCCAAAAATATCACATGGGGATACCTTTCAAACTCTGGTGTGTGTAAGAGACCGAGGTTGTTATTCTGCTGTGGCCAACATCACTCTGTCTTGTTAATTCACCCACCTGAGCAGGAGCCTTTCTGCTTGATTTTCCTGGCATCTTATTTTTACAACAGAGATATGGTAAAATCACAGATATTATTTAGCAATGGGTATGAGGCCACGTTTTGTAATATTTTGATATATATGGCAATAGATGGTTGGAATTTGTTAAATTCTTGAAAGTTATAGCTCTGTATTTACCTTCTACTACCTGTTATAATTGGTAGGGTACTGGACATAGCCATTCCTTTGAAGCTCTAGTGCTGTGATGCCCATTTGCCAGATTGAGATCAGGTACTGGTCTGGGATGGTATTTTTCTTATCTGTGGTGACATGTGAAGAAAAAAAAGGACAAGTTAAAGAGTTTTTCACAAAATTACTTTTGTTCCATTTGAAGGAATCACCTCTTTTTTTTTCTCTTTTCCTGTTTTTGGCCAGGGCTGGGTTTGAACCTGCCACCTCTGGTTTATGGGGCCGGAGCCCTACTCCTTTGAGCCACAGGCACTGCCCTGAAGGAATCACTTTTGATGCAGAGATTTGTCTTTCTCACTTTTTGTGTGTGTTAAAATGGCCTTTTAAAAATAGTATGTTTGGCTGAGCATGGTGGCTCACACCTGTAATTGCAGCATTTTGGAAGGCTATAAGAGGGAGGAT
This sequence comes from Otolemur garnettii, assembly GCF_000181295.1. Classification (NCBI taxonomy): domain Eukaryota; kingdom Metazoa; phylum Chordata; class Mammalia; order Primates; family Galagidae; genus Otolemur; species Otolemur garnettii. The sequence continues at coordinate 13,132,158 of NW_003852422.1, read as the reverse complement.
CCCTTGAGGTCAGGAGTTTGAGACCAGCCTAAACAACTTAGTAAGACTCTATCTTTAATAAATAAATAAATGCATTTTTATGGCATTTATAGTTTAAAAATGTTTTTGAAGACAAGGATTGCAACTGTTCTGTTCACCATTATATATTCAGTCCCTTTTATGCTGCCTGCCATATAATAAAGAATCAATATATATGTAAATGAACACATAAAAGATTAATAAAATTAGTTTGGTTATATGTGTGTGTTAGGAGGATTTTACTAATCTTTGAAGTCTAAAAATATGATAAATTTCAGATTGTCACCCCTGAGGAGAGGCAGAACTCTCGGTGTCCTGGGTTGAAGTGGCCCGTCCACATTCTTATCTACCCGGAACCTCAGAAAATAGGGTCACTGCGAATGTAATTAAGTTGAGGTCATGATGGTGGCCCTGACCCAATAACTGGTGTTACTCTAAGAGGGAAATGTGGACACAGAGATATAGGGAGAAGGCCATGTGCAGAGAGCAACAGGCAGAGAAGAAAGTGAGGCAGCTATAAACCACGGGATGCTGGCAACCCAGAAGCTGGAAAGGCAAAGAAGGATCCAACCCTACCGTGTTTCCCCGAAAATGAGATACTGTCTTATATTTATTTTTTCTCAAGAAGACACACTGGGGCTTATTTTCAGGGGATTTTTTTTTTTTGCAGTTATTTTTTTGGCTGGGGGCTGGGTTTGAACCCACCACCTCTAGCATATGGGGCCAGCGCCCTACTCCTTTGCACCACAAGCACTGCCTGGGATGTCTTATTTTTATTAAGTATAATACAACAATCTACACTGATTCAAATACAGTTAAGTCATCTTCTTCTGGAACCTGACGGGGAGCCAACCTTGTTGGTGGGGCTGGCGCCAGTGATGCGTGAACTCCTTTCCCCTAGCTGTTTGCACATGTGCAGTAGGATGCCTGTGACCAGGATTACCACACCCGTCCCTGCCCAAGTGCGAAAGGCTCAAAGAAAGGAGCTGTGGCAGATAAAAGGCATTCCAGTCTTCCTTACTGCTCCCTGAGGAAATGCAGGGCGGGGCTATGCAGATATGCTGCATAGCCACGCCCATCACTAGGTCTTATTATCAGGGTAGGGCTTATATTTAACAAACGCATAGAAATCCTGCTAGGGCTTATTTTGGGGGTAGGTCTTATTTTGGGGGAAACACGGTAGATACTGAAGAGAGAAAATGGCCCTACCAACACTGTGCTTTTGGACATCTAACCTCCAGAACTGTGAAGAGATACATTTTTGTTGTTTTGAGTGACTTAGTTCATGGTACTTTGTTATGGCACCTAAGGTACTAGGAGTCTAGATCACAGGATGTGGCAGGGGAACAGTGGGAAAGGATGATATTTCTAGGGACTGATAGTGTCTCCTATAACCTCTCCACTTGAGGCAAGGAAAAAAAACTACCCCAAAACCCAACAAAAATGATAACAACAAAAAAACCCCATGTTATCCCATGCTGCTTCTTAGGGTATAATTAATGACTGGAAGTATGGGGTAATCATTATCTGTAGGGTACTTTTCTATTTTTATCCATGGGAGAATCAGAAGAAATACTGTGGGATAACATAAGATATATTTTGGATAGATAGGAATCTTGATGGAAAGAGATATTAGGTGCTTGGGACAGGTTATAATCTAAAATGTTTCTAAAGAGCTTGGGTATAAATTAACTTATAAAATCAATACATTTTAAAATGTATTCATATTGTGGAAGTAGTTAAAACAATTGTATGTGAATTAATTTGTAAGTTAAAGAATAAATGATAATCTGAGAATATTTATAATATGTAATTTGTATATCTAGATTTTCATATATCCCATTGGCTTAAAACAAGAACTGTCTATACAAAAAGAAGAAAAGAGTGGTTGATTTTAACTGAATGTTTATTTTGAAAGAAATGGCTTCATGATGGCAGATATTTTTGTCTATATTATTTACTTAGGGCGAATGATGCCTATGCCTAAAAGTTCAGTAAATACCTGTTGAATGAGTGTCCCAGGTAATTTTCATTGTTAGGGATAAGGGGTGGATCTACATGCCTCTATTTCTGGTCTCAAACTTCATTGTTGTGATGCCCAGAACATATGTTTATTTCAGTGAGGGAGGATATAAGAAAGAAGAAAAAGAGAGAAATATAGGATTACAAAAGGTGCACTAAAATCTGAAATACTATCAAACCATGTCAATAAAGTAGGCTACGAATGATGATAGTAGCAATCTGTGCTTCTGTTAGAATTCACATCATAAGTTTTATGAAGGAGGGGTAAGATTTTAGAGAGACCAGAAGGTCTCATCCTGTTAGTGAACAGGGAACATATTAATTCAGTTTGGCCACCTGGGGCCCATTTAGTGCAGTAGAGCAGTAATTTGCTAAATGGGTCCCTCATAGTAAAAAAGAATAAGTAAACAGTGAGCAATTTAGGCATGGTAAACCACTAGTAGCTCAGGGGATATAAAAATGTGATACTATAATTAGATTCCTTGTTCATAATGTACTAACTAAATGTATTGCATTGTATATTACATCTTTCTGAGTTGATTTCTGGACACAGCTGAGCCCTTGACAATTCAGGCTGAAACCATCCCAGCTATCAATTCATGCCTCTATTAAAATTCTGACTGCATTTATTAGGCAAAGATCTCCAAAGATGATTTCTTTTATCTTAGATCTAAGGATGCAGACAGGATTAACCTAGATATAGAATACAGCAAGTCAGTTATAAATCACACAGCACAAGGTAAACTGTGGCCATAAATTGAAAATTATGTTCTCTTTTTCTAAACTTAGCTGTGAAAATATTTTAACAAGTTGGCATCGAGATTTACAACTTTTACGTCTGATGTTTCTTTTCAGGATTATCTTTTAGCATTTTAAGATCAGATTCTTTGAAATGTATGGATAGTCAGAAATGTGATATCAGATCATACATTTGGAACACTTTAAGGGGGGTGGGCATTCACGACTTACATGGTTTTCAGATATGGGTGTATTCTCCACTCTACTTTTAAGTGCAGAAGCTGCTATTTCATGGGTATCTGGAATACATTTGTCTTTTATTGAAATCTTTTCCTTATTCAGAGAAGTTGTGTAGTGTGGGTTGGCACAGATGGTCTGGATGATGTTTCACAATACTAGCAAGTTCTATGTACAAGTTTCATAGCTCTTCATCAATTTGTTATTTCAACTACAAGGCTCCAGCTGATCTAGTGTTAAGTGGACTGTCTATTCTATCCT
>NW_003852422.1:13126402-13127702 GCF_000181295.1 Otolemur garnettii | reverse complement strand
TTTATCTGCCTGGAGTGTATGATGGTTTCCCAACCTCTCCCTGTTCCATTTAATATCTTTGGATATTAAATTCTCCGAGCGATGTCTTTTGTTCAATTTTTTTCCCCTTGGAGGAGGTGTTTTGGTTATAAATACCTTCAAGGAGGAAACAGAATTCCTAGAAGATAAAAAGGCAGAGCCATAGGGATTATGTTAAGCTAAATGACAGGAACCAGAGGTCGTTTAAGTAAAGTACTGTAATTTCTTAGAGAAGGAGCAATGGTGAGAGAATTTATTTTTTATTATTTTATTTTGTTGTATCTTTTGAGAGTCTTACTCTGTTTCCCAGGCTAGAGTGCAGTCATGTGATCATAGTTCACTGCAACCTCCAACTCCTGGGTTCAAGGATCCTCCTGTCTCAGTCTCCCAAGTAGCTGGGACTACTAGACTAGCTAATTACTTTACTTAGTAATTAGCTAGCCACCACACCTAGCTAATTTCTTTCTTTATTTTTTTGTAGAAATGGGGTTTTCTTTTTGCTCAGGTTGGTCTTGACTTCCTGGCTCCTGCCTTGGCTGCCCAAAACACTAGCATTATAGGTATCAGCCATCAAACCAAGCCCAGAATGTATGAATAAAAGCTTTCCTAGAGCTTGTTAACTTTAGCTAAAGAAAGATAACTCTAGAAGACAGATATATGCGAGTTAATGCACATTTCTTGATAGAAAATTAAACAGGTTTGTAGAAAGTCAACTAAGGAATATAAGAGGTAAAACAATTCCATATTTAGTACTGCAATTTAACATGTGCCTTGTTTTTTAATCTTACTGAAAGATGCCTCATAGTTTGTGTTAGGGGGTACTGAAGGCAACATATGGGTTAGTGTAGTTGAAATTTATCTTCATTATCATTACCTCTTTGCTTTTTTCTCCCTTCCTTTCAGAGACCAGACCTTTAACAAGCACACATTTTCATTCACACCAAAAATTTTCGTTCAAAGTTAGGTCTCAATTCTCTGACTTTCTTGATTAGATCAGTTCCTTTTATGTCTATTTCTGTGGCATCTTCTATTTTCCCCTTCTGCACATCCACTTCACTTTGTTTGAGTGTCATTCTTCCTAATCTATAAACTCTATGAAGTGGCAAGGACAGTGTATGACTTATTTGATTGCTGTAACACAGTGACTGGTACGTAATATATGTTTATAATTATTTGTTAAATAGACTTGAATATGTTTTCTCTCTTGGGAGAATTTAAAGTCTCCCCAATTTTTTAAAATGTTGCTGTTAAGTGAATTTAAATGGAATACAAATTAGCTTCA
>NW_003852422.1:13124609-13125695 GCF_000181295.1 Otolemur garnettii | reverse complement strand
ATTGCCTCAGTTACAATTTCCAGACACTGCCTCTCTTCTCCTTCGTTAAAAAGGTGAAAAAAAGTGAGATTGGCTCACTCTGACGGCCAGCGATCCTCTGGTGTTTTGGGTGTGTATTTGTGTCTCATGCAATGGACGGAGGTGAGGACCAACGATCTGGGACCTTCGTACTGTTTACAGTCCCTGAAAGCCTTCACTTTCAATTAGCAGGGAACACAAAACTTATCTAGCCAGCTGGAATGGGTGGGTAAGGTACAAGTTAATGAGTAAGAGCATTCCCAGGCACAGAGTTCAACAGCAGAGGGCACAATACTCCCTGGCCATGCCCTGGTGCTGGCGACGAGGGGCGGAACCTAAGGGCCGCTGGGACTTGTAGTTCCCAGTGTTTCCCACAGACACGCCGGCCCTGAATCACAACCACAAACCCCAAGGTGCACCGCGCGCCCCTCGCTTGCCCCCGCCCCACTCCAAGGCCAGCTCGGGAACCTCCCGGGGAACGGCCCCCGCCCCGCCCCCGTACGCACGCGTCACGTTTGTTTACCCTGAAGCCCCGCCCCTGTTGTCCTCTTGCTCTCCCCACTCCACCCTGAAATGCCGTCATTCTAGCGATGCATATTCATGAGGCCTGCGCGGAGCTCCCGCCCTGCCCGCCTCCCGCCTTCCCGCTCCCGGCGCGTGATTAATATTCAATGAGCCCAGCTCCGCGGCTGGTTCGCCGGGGTGAGGTGGGGGAAGCGGGCGGGGCCTGGCTCTGGGGAGCCTGCGACCCGGGTGGGGAGGGCGTGTGGGGGGGGCGGTGGCGGCGAGGCGGGCGCGCGGGATGGAACACCGAGACACCGACGGAATGCTCCGAATTGCCACATAATCCCCTGGAACGGCCGCGCCGAGCGCCATTGGCTTCTCCCCTCTCTGCGCGCCGCCGCCGTCTCCCACCTTCGCCTCACCTCCTCCCTCTCCGCCCGCTGCCTCCGGAGCTGGGGGGGAAACGCGAAGCCCCACTGCAATGGAGCCCGCCGCCGCGGCCACGGCGCAGCGACTCCCCGAAACCAGCGGGGAGGACCGAGCTTCAGCTCCGGCGGCGGCGGC
>NW_003852422.1:13120033-13123889 GCF_000181295.1 Otolemur garnettii | reverse complement strand
GCCGTCGGAGCCGCAGGACTTGGAGCCGCAGCCCGCGAGGAGTGCGCTGGCTGCCGTCGGGGGCCCTCCGCGCGCGCCTCCAGCCGACCTGCCTCTGCCCGGCGACGACCGGGGCGGGTGGGCGCGCTGCGCCTCCCGCGTCAGCCCCGCGCCTTCAGACTCCAGCCCCGGAGAGCCGTTCGCCCGGGGCCCTACTTCCCCTCCCGGCACCCCGCGGCCTCTGGATGGCGCGGCCGCCGGCCCGGCCTCCGACACCGAGAGCTTCAGCCTGAGCCCCAGCGCCGAAAGCGTGTCCGACCGGTTAGACCCCTACAGCAGCGGCGGCGGCGGCGGCTCCTCGTCGTCGGATGAGTTGGAGGCCGACCCGGCCCCGGCGGGGGCCCCGAGCCAGCTCCGTCGCCTAGGCCGCCCCTCCCCGGGCTCCCCACCTGGGCCACAGCAGAAAGCCCCGAGAGGTGTCGACGGCCCGGGTGGGGTCGCTCGGGATGGGCCTTGGGGAGAGAAGGCTGCGGTAACCGCGGCCCTGGGTGGCCCCATGTCCATCCCCGGGAGGAGCGGGGTGGCTGCGGAGAAAGCGCCTCCACCGCCCCCGCCGCCCACCCTGTACGTGCAGCTCCACGGAGAGACCACCCGGCGCCTGGAGGCGGATGAGAAGCCGTTGCAGATCCAAAATGACTACCTCTTCCAACTGGGATTTGGGGAGCTGTGGAGGGTGCAGGAGGAAGGCATGGACTCGGAGATTGGCTGCCTCATACGCTTTTATGCAGGTAAGGCAATCACCTGCGCGTTGACAGGTGGGTGCAAACATTTTCGAGAGCCGAGGAATGATTTAAATAGCTGGTCTGTTTGCCCTACCCAAGAGTGAGTGGGGTTCCTGGTGAGTCTTTGTCTGATACTTCTTTCCAGATTTTATATACGGTCTGTAGTGCTAAATTGAGCAATCTTTAAATCTGTGAGTTTTAGTCAATCTTGAGGGCTCGCAGGTTGGAAAGCAATGTGGAGGAGGTGGCGGGTCACCAGGAAGTACAGGAAGCAGATACTCAATAAAGGTGCTTCCTTCTGGCCTCTTCAGGGCTTGTTGGGTTTCAGGCAGTTTGGGATTTCAGGTGAACTATCACGTGAACGTAATACCGGCAGAGGAAAATGAACAACCAAAATGCTCTAGACGCCCTTGCTTACGTTTGGCTGTCCAGTTTACCATTCTGGCTGTTAAGTATGTGTCACCGTGATCTGGTTCCTTGTCAACCGGTGCCCCTGTTTGTTCAGCTCTGTCATGCATATTTGCGCACACAGTCCAACTTAGAAACCTGACAGATTAGTCAAATTACTTTAAAACCTTTTTAAAGTAACCACCTTTCTCCAGTGCTTTTTGCTTTATTTCAGTTACCTTTACAAGTTTGAGTTTTCCCTCAAAAATGATTTTGTCTGTTTCATTTCTTTCAATCTTAGTAGTCAGATCTGACCATTGCAATAGGATTTGCAGTAGGATTCATAATAAGAATTTATATGGTTACTGTTTCTTCAGATGTGACTTAAAATCCTCCCCAGTCTTACTTCAGCACTTGAGCAAATTCTTGACTAGGGGTGACTAACTAGAGTTTCTATTTTGGCTGAAGATTTGGCGGTACTATGTTAGGGAGCTATAGGTCCTAGTTATTTGTATTGGACCTTAATAAGTAGTTCATATCCTTTTCCTCCTCTGGTGTTAAGCATTATGTTTGTAAGAAATTTTATTTAAAGTCAAGTTAGCATAGCAACATTAAATCAGGAGTGATAAATCTTTGCCAACTTTAGGTTTTAGGTTATAGGTGATGGTGGAAAAATAAGCATACTTGTATCTCCATTAATCTGTAGCCATTCTTTCAGATTTAAGATGTTTTCTGGTCCAAATTGTCTCTTAGTAGTAGTTAAGTTAGTTTGCATGATATTCCCACATTGAAATATGCAAGACAGATAGCATTCCTGGTGGAAATGTCTGTCCTAGTTTAATTGAACTTTTCTTTGAAATTCTTAAGTGACTATCTGACGAATCTTTGCCTTATAAAGAAAACCAAATTGTAATATAATAGCATTTGCAGTGTCCAAAGATAATATCTCAACTAGATGACATGACTTTGGAAGCTTATGGCCCAGAAAATTGGTTATTTAATTGTGTGGGAGCAACAACTATATTCTCTTCTATAGCATCTGTAATTTATTTTAATCACACTTGGAACAAGAATATTTATTTTGTTGATATGAGAACCACAGATGCCCTTATTACTTAACTACGTGGAAGGAAATATGAGTGAAACTAACATTAAATAGCATTTGAGCAGTTTTGTATGGGAAGAGTTCTGTGCCCCTTGTTTTGCTTACGATTGGATACATTGATCATGATAAATGCTCATGGGAAAAGTTTTGGTGTTACAGTACTAAAATATATGTCTTTGTTTCTCTTCGATTGTCTCATCAGTGGTGTCTAAAATATTCAAGTCCTGTGATAAGCATTTTTGTTTATTTTTTAAAACGCAATTCAGAAATGACGGGTTCTTTTTCTCGTTAAATCTTAACTTTCTGGCATGTTTATTTAAATCTTTTCTTCATGAAAAGCAGCAAATGTTAAAGAATCCCAAACTTACTGTCTTATTTCTGTATGTATTGCATAAATATATGTATGTCTCTGAGTATATGCTTATACAAATAACTAATAAAATGGGAATGGCACACACATTATCCACCCTACTGAAAAGAAGCCGGTGTACTAGTGGCTAAGTTAGTAGAGTTACCAGACATCTCTGAGCTGATTCCGAATAGTCATTTGACATAGATCAAAATTTAGCATAGGGTGAGTCTACTTGAACTTTTGCAAGGAAGTTACTGATAAACAAGAGTGCCTTGATATAAAGTGGTCTCAATTATGGGAACGTTGTCAGGACTTCACATATGGTGATGGTGAACAAAGATTTGCATCAGGCTGTAAGAGATTCCTAGAAATTATCTCTGTGCTCCAGTGGAAGACAAGACATCTCAACAGGAGAGTGTAACGTGTGGTATTAGTTCTTTTTCTTAGGAAGAGGATAATTAATGTGTATTTTCCATGACACCTTTTAAGCGGGTGTTAGAAAATTTTGGACCTCATTCGTTCTTATAATTTTATGTATAACTATTAATTATTTTGCATAATGTTTTGTTTGTAATTGGAATTAAGGATAGCTAGGAAGTTGCTTTTAAAACCTTTTGAATATTTTTCTATATTTATAATAAATGGAGATCCTCATCTATTGTCTATCTAGTTTATCTAGTCAGCTTTTTCTTTTTGAGAAGCTTTTATGCAACAAAGAACTTTCATTCTTTTGAGGGTCACATTTCAGTTTAATTTTAGTATGCATAACCTGTCTCAGGTTGTTCTTTAAAGGCTTTGAAAGCCATTCGTGGTTGCTTTGAATACTTAAATATTTATTTGGGTAAAGTGAAATGAAAGTCTTTAATGAACTAGAAGGTGTTGGATAAAGGTGCTATCTAATTATAGAGTTGTTAATGAAAACTTAGTTTGAAAATAGTTGTTGCATCTACAAGTAACCATTCTCTTCACTAAGTTAAAATATGAGAAAATTTAAGTGGCTTTTTATGAATTTTCTTGCCGAAATATTTAAAATTTAATCCTTTTAAAATCAGACATCTTAAATTTTGCCTGAAAACATGTAATTTTAGGTTCAAAAAACTCAGGAACTTAAATTGTCTATCATAAGTTATGGACTTCTAACCATGAATGAGCTTTGATTTTGAACTCCCTAGGAAGTTTGTGTCATTGATCAAGGGCAATATTAAACTATATTTTTAAATACTTTTGACTCTTTTCTATTACCCTTTAGAT
>NW_003852422.1:13113725-13115742 GCF_000181295.1 Otolemur garnettii | reverse complement strand
TATAAAGTTTATTAGAGGGATCCAAATGTGCAAAAATTTATTGGCCAGTAAGCTTAATTCATGGTGAACCGTGTGCCTGTCTATTAGTACCTAGAGTTAGTAGATGAAAAAGCACTTAATAAAAATGAATTTTTATACTGTTATTTCAATTAGGTTATTAGATATAGTATAGAGTATATAGTATAGAGATAATTTAGCCCTATGTCTGTGTTTTTATAGATGAGGAAAGCGAATCCGTGGAAGTTAAATGTTTGGTCCTAGATCATTGATCAAGTCAGTTTCAGAAGTAGGAAAAGGACCTAGGATTTCATAATCTATCTAGTATTCTTTATTCACACACTGTGAACTGGTATACTTAGTATCTTTGGATGTTCCTTATATTTATTATTCAAAATGAAAGTTAAAAAAATTGTGTGCTTCACACTTGGTGGTTCTCAATTACTTTAAGGTTTCTCGGGCATTTTCATTCTAATCAGGTTGCATATCACTTTGACAGATTATAAGGGAGGAGTGTCTGATGGTACAGCTGGATATTGAATTGCACAGAGGGAAATTAGATTTCATCAGTGATTTTTACCTTTGGGGGATTCATGATAGAAATTTTGATATTTGGCTAAGAAGAAGTATAATGCTAGAAAATAAATGTTGGTTCTTCTAGAAATTTAAATTGTTGAATAGAAATGTTGGAAAAAGAAATCATTGAATTTTACAAAACTAGGAGAAAAATTTAAGAATGGATTTTGAAAAAAAATTTTTTCCAAATGTATGTGTACTAAAAAGATTCAGTATTCATTATGTTATTTCAATTCTTTAAAAACATGTCATCTTAAAAATTAATTGCCTTTAGCTTGTTATTCAGGTACATATATACAGATCTTTGTGTGATACAAAAACTGGAACAACTTCGTTCAGTCCTCTTTGAGCTTTTGTTGTGTGCTGATTTTGGACGTCTTTATTATGAAATCTGCCACTGCCTTGAATACCTTCTCTCTCCTTTTTCTCTTAAAAAAAAAAAAAAGTGAGAGAGAAAAATACCCTGCTGTGAGTTTCTGAACTCCGGAAACAAATATTTCCAGATATTTTTAGGGGCATAAGAGAGATTTAGTCATTTACTTTAAGCAGAAGTTTTAGCTTCCATTCTATGAAAGTTAACTACTGATTCTATTAATTCTCCAAAGATTACTGTTCACTTTTAACATGAGGAAAGGAACTTTTAAAAGTACGTAGGTAGAAAAGGGTAAAAAACGTTGCATCTGGTATATTGAATATGTACTCCAGATGCTGAAGCAAGAGGAGAGATTTCTCCTGATGGTCTCTTAGAGAGGTGGTATGGCTGGGATTCGGTTTTAAGTGGCCAGGAACTCTGTTGTATCAACAGTGCTGTCATTTTTAGACTTGTTCTACACACACACGCACACACACACACACACACACACGGGATACATGCATACTCATTTAGGCTCTCCACTGAGTGTTGAGGTAGAATGTAATGGAAAGGGGGTAGGTGGAGTAAATAATCTTGGGAGAAAAAATTTCAAACTTAAAAAAAATTGCAGTTCTTAATTTGTTGAACTTTTTCTCACATATTAAGAGGTAACTTATTATGAATGGCCTGTTCTCATCCCTTGTCCACGTTGTTGTTGTTATTGGATGTTTACCTTTTTCCTACTGATTTATAGATGTCTTTGGGAGGTATATTTAGGGGAACTAGTTTTGTTTCCTAAATCACTATTATTTTCCTGATCTGTTTTTCACTTTTATGTTAGTTTTTAGGGTCTGCATCATGCGTAGGAGGCCTCCCCTACCTCTAAATTAAAAAAAATTCTCTCATTTCCTTGTCGTCTTTTATAGTTTTATATACTTAAAATTTTAAAATTATGTTCTCTTGTTTACGTAAGATAGGAAGGAGGAAAGAGGAAAGGAAAGATGTCGTCTCTACATTTTTTAATTGGATAACTTTTTTTTCTTCATTGATTTAAAATGTCACTATTCTCCAGAGTTTATGCTTTTTTTTTTT
>NW_003852422.1:13100846-13111792 GCF_000181295.1 Otolemur garnettii | reverse complement strand
AGTACTATTTAAAATGTTGCCACTTTTTCTGAGGGTGGAAAGAGCACTGATTGACGGGCTGGGGACCTGTGTTGGACAGTGGCTTCTTCACTTGATGTGAGACCTATAATAAACCTCTTAACCTCCTTCAGTCTCATTTGTTAAGAGAGAGAAAGAAAGGGTGATAAATTTTGCATCAGAGAAAATTGTGAAGTTCAGATTTGATGGTATATGTAGAAGTGCTTTGTAAACTGTGAGATGTTATACAAATATAATGTGGTTTTACTATTTTTAGCCATAGTAAATTGCCACAAATGTTAATTAGAGTTAATTAGGGCTCATTTGTAGAAGATGGGATATAGTGTTGTTGGGCACTGATACTCAGGTTACATGGATGACATTTATATAGGCATACCTCACTTTCCTGTGCTTCACAGATACTGTATTTCCTGCAAATTGAAGGTTTGCAGCAACCCTGCTTTGAGCAAATGCATAGGTACCATTTTCCAATAACACGTGCTCACTTTGTGTCATGTTTTGGTAATTTTTGCAATATTTCAAACCTTTTCATCTATTGTTATTTGTATCTGTTATGGTGATCTGTGATTAGTGATTTTGATGTTATTACTATAATTGTTTTGGGACACCACAAACTGGCAGACTTGATAAATGTGTGTGTTCTCATTGCTCTACCAGCTGGCCATTTTCCCTTCTGAGTCCCTCTTCTTGGGCTTCCTTGAGACACAAGAATATTGAAATTAAGCTAGTTCATAATCCTATCATAGCCTCTATGTTCAAGTGAAAAGAAAGAGTTGCATATCTCTCACTTTAAATCAAAAGCTAGAAGTAATTTAGCTTAGTGAGGAAGATGTACCAAAAGCTGAAATAGGTCGAAGATTAGGTCTTCTCTGCCAAAGGGTTGGCCAAGCTGTGGATGCAAAAGAAAGGTTCTTAAAGAAAGGTAGGTGTGCTATTCCAGTGAGCATATGAACGATAAGAAGGTGAAACAGCCTCATTGCAGTGATAAAGTTTTAGTAGTCTAGGTAGAAGACCAAATGAGCCACAACATTCTCTTAAACTGGAGACTAATCCAGAGCTTTGGTCCTAAGTCTTTCTTCAATCCTTTGTTGGTTGAGAGAAGCAAAGAAGCTGCAGAAGAAAGATTGGAAACTATCAGAGGTTTGGTTCACAAGGTTGAGGAAATAAGCTATCTCTATAACATGAAAATGCAGGTGAAGAAGCAAGTGCTGATGTAGAAGCTGTAGCAAGTTATCCAGAGAATCTCGTTATCCAAGATCATTGATGAAGGTGGCTACACTAAACAACAGATTTGCAATGTAGATGAAACAGCCTTCTGTTATTGCAAGAAGATACCATCTAGGACTTTTATAGCTAGAATTAGGTCAGTGCCTGTTTTCAAAGCTTCAAATGACAGGCTAACTCTTTTGTTAGGGGCTAAGGCAGCTGCTAACTTTAAGTTGAAGCCAGTATTCATTTACCATTCTGAAAATCTTGGGACCCTTGAGAATTATGCTAAATCTACTCTGCATGTGCTCTGTAAGTGGAACAACAAAGGCTTGATGACAGCACATTTGTTTATAGTATGCTTTGCTGAATATTTTAAACCTACTGTTTAGACCTCTTGCTCAGAAAGAAGGATTTTTTTCAAAATATTACTGCTCACTGATAATGCAGCTGGTCACCCAAGAGGTCTGATGGAGATGTACAAGGAGATTAATGTTTTCATGCCTGCTAACTCAGTGTTCGTTTTGCAGTCCTTGGATCCAGGAGTAATTTTGACTTACAGGTTTTATTATTTAAGAAATAAGCCTTCAGTTGGCATAGATAGTGATTCTTCTGATGGATATGAGCAAAGTAAATTGAAAACCTTCTGGAAAGGATTCACCAGTGTTGATGTTGTTCAGGACATTCATGATTTATGGGAAGAAGTAAAAATGTCAATATTAGTAGAAACTTAGAATTAGTTCATTCCAACTTTTATGGATGACATTGAGGACTTTGAGACTTAAATGGAGGAAGTACCTGGAAATACTAATATCAGGAGAAGAATTCTGTTTAGTCAGCAGCCATCTACATCAAGGCAAGACCCTCCACCAACAAAAAGATTATGACTCACTGAAGGCTCAGAGATCAGTAATACTTTATGCAATAAAGCATTTTTATTTCTTGGAGTGGAGCAAATTCTTTTTAATTTTTCTCTTTTTTTTCGGTTTTGTTTTTTATAAATATAATGGAGAACTATTCAGTGCTGCCACAATCCTGATTGCAGTCTTGGGCCACAAGTCTCCACACTCCTTTGCAGTTTGTCTTGTTATGGCAGGACCTTTCCTCTTGCCTTTATTGCTTACTAGGACCCCTGATTGTCCTTAATTTTTTAATATTTATTTATAGATAAATATGAGGTACAAATGTTTAAGTTACATTGTTTTCAATTCTAAGGTAAAGTTCAAGTTGTAGTTGAGCCCTTCCCCCGGGGAGGGTGCTGAGCACCCTAACATTGTATACCTTAGGTGACATCCCCCCTTTACCTCCCCCTTGCTGTCTTTTGTGTTTACCTGGATGGAGTTGAAACACATTGCTATCTTTAGCTATACTTGTGTTTTGTCTTTCATGTGGGCCTGTAGTTTATATATTGGTTTCATACTAGTATTGAGTACATTGGATACTTCCCCCCCATTTTTGAAATACTTTATTAAGAAGAATGTGTTTGAACTCTATTCAGGTAAACACAAAAGATGTAAAGTCTCCCTCCTTTCTTATGGCTGAATAGTACTCCAGGGTATATATATAACACACTTCGCCTTATCTTTATAATAAACATATCATCTTTTTGCTGGTGTGACTTTCATTGTCAAATTACAAGTGCTGGATGAACCTTCTTTCTCAGCTCTGGTTTGCTTTTTCTTCACTGTGGTCTATCGCCATGTCACCCATACCAGCTGTGAGAAGTCACACCATCACAGAGATGATGTGTAGAATTTTGGCTCCGCTGCTCTCAGTTGATTATGGCTTCTACCAGAAGACCCAGGGAAATCCAGAATTTTGTACTGGAAAACCCACTACATCCTGGCTTTGACATCTTAAAACACTGGAAACTTGCAGAAAGGCAATAAAGCATTTTAAAGTAAGTTATATACATTGTTTTTAGGTATAATGCTGTTGCACACTAGCAGGGGTGTCCAGCCTGTGGCCTGTGGGCTGCAAGATTATGCAAGGACTTTTTTGCTTATCTGTGGTGTTGGATATCACAAAAATTATGCATAGACCTTTTATTTTCTCATCAGCTTTTGTTGGTGTTTGTATATTTAATGTGTGACTGAAAACAACATATATTCTTCCAATGTGTGGCAGAAAAGAAAAAAGGTTGAACACCCTGGCAATAAACATTTTTATTACTAGGAAACCAAAAAATTAACATGACTCACTTTACTCTGATATTTGTTCTATTGTGGTGGTCTGGAACTGTACCCAAACTGTCTCTGGGGTATGGCAGCACTCATTCGTTCATCCAGTATTTACTGTGGTTGTTTATTGTGTCTAGGGTGCTTTTGAGTCAAAGATGACTAATATGAATAGTTTGTGATTCCTTGAAATACTTACCAATTTGAAGTCATGTGTGTGGAAACAAGGAAGCCAGCATGTACACAGAAAGGTGAAAAATGTTCTGATAGAGACATAGTATTTGCAAGTTACTGGATTAGCAAAAAAGGAGAGAGGCACCTGACTCTGCTGCTTGAGGACCAGGAGCAGACTATGGCTTCACACCTGGGATCTTGAAAATTTTTTTAGAAGCAACTATAAATTATTGGCTGAAGGTCTAGTCTGACTGAATTTAGGATTAATAATTCCAGTTTAAGTCTTTTTAAAATTTTTTTTAGAGACAGTCTCACTTTATCATCCTCAGTAGAGTGCCTTGGCATTATAGCTCACAGCAACCTCCAACTCCTGGGCTTAGACAATTCTCTTGCCTCAGCCTCCCGAGTAGCTGGGACTATAGGCGCCTGCCACAATGCCCGGCTATTTTCTTGTTGCAGTTCGGCTGGGAGCTGAGTTTGAACCTGCCACCCTCAGTAGGGGGGCTGGCGCCCTAGCCACTGAGCCACAGGTACCACCCTCCAGTTTAATTCTTAAAAAAATTACCAAATACTTCTCTGTCTAGGTGTCTGGACCTTTTAATTCACTTGAATCATTTTGGGCTCCATTTGGTATCTTAGTTGGAGAGTGTCTAAGTTCTGGTTTAAGCAAATTTAGTTTTGAATTTTTGAAAAGAAAATGCCAATGTGCACATGCTTGGGAGGTTGCATTGATACCTGGCAGTGCTCTGAAAGACATGCTCGTATTTTTTTTTAAGGCCTCTGAGGTTTTGGTTTTCTATGAGTTTATGAGATTTGTGGGAATGCTATTTATCTATGTGGGTAGGTACTTTATTTTAGTTTAGTGTCTTATGTAGACCACAATAATATAAAATTCGGAAGATGATGAATTAGTTGTGACCTGGTGGCATTTTTTTTTTTTAAACCTTGCTTATATACTCTTTAAATCTTTATGGATGAAGGATTTCTTGTTTTAAACCTTTCACATGGACTAGGAGGAAACAAACTCTTCAGCGTTTATGTAAGCAAAAACAACATATTAGCTCTTTTACCCATGTCTGTAAAACCTGTGCATCACACATGGCAAGTTTTTACTAATGACCTACTACAAATTATTTTTGTCTTGGATGGATAGCAAATGGTATACTGTCTCGTGTAGTAATGTGGGTGACAACCCTGGAAAAAGAGTTCCTTTAGTTTTTTATGTTTTAGACTTATGAGAAACACCATGGTGAAACAAGATATTTAGGTTCTGTCTGACAAAAATAAGTCACGCTTTTCTAATTTGAATAAAACACTTTTTATTCAAACTAATCGACATTCAGGTTAATTACCTGCCACTGTGTATTTTCTAGCTATTGTTAAATAGCACCTACTTGCCCTCCATGAAAATTTTTGCAGTGACTTCATTTAACGCCTCAGAACAATATTAACACCTGAGAAGGTGATTTTCATGGAGGATATTAGCGCAAAACTTAGCAGAAGTGTAATCATAAGCAGAATGGTTATTGGCCCTTGTTATTCTAAAGCAGGAGCTCAATAATCCTTGCTGTATAATTAAATCATATGAGGAACTTGGTGTTTTTAATCAAAATCTTAGTCATATTGTCCCATTGATGAGTAAATATGTGATGACAAAAATTGTGTAAACATACCTAGGATCTACTTAAAAGGATAATGTCATTTTGAAGATACCATGTATGTTTTTTCCTATATATACATACCTATGATTTATATATAATATATATCAGAGGTTAACATCAGTAACTATTATTAGGATAATTATAACAGTATACTGCAATGAAAGTTATATGGTCTCTCTCTCAGAATGTCTTATTGTACTCAACTATTTTTAGACCATGGTTGACTGGGGGTAACTGAAACCATGGAATGTGAATAAGCATGAGACTCTGTATGTCTTCCATGCCAGGAGCTAGGGACATGGTATGAACAAGATCAAGAGGATTTTATATGTCAGGATGAGTTGGAGGTTTCTAGTTTGGGGGTGACTGTCATCTCATTAACCAGCAGGTAAAATATAGGAGCAGGAGTTGGCTTTCAGGTGAGGGAGAGAGATGATGAGTTAGAATTTGGATGTGTTAAGTTGAAATACCTGAAGGACGTGTAGGTATGTCTGAAGTACTCTGGGATCACGTATATTTAGGTAGTAGTTGAAGCCTTTGAATTGAACGAGATTGCTAGAGTGGATAGAGGGAGGAGAAGCCTTAGGAAGCAACTCTGAGGAATGACTCTATTTAGAAGGTGGTGGTAGAGTAGAAGATTAGACCTAGCATTTCATACCCAAAGAGACATACTCTATATGAAGATCAGTTAACTGGCAAAGTTAATTTCTGGTGATAGACCATACTAGTGGTTACCTTTTCAGAGGGATATTGATGGGAAAGGTGTGAGGAATCATGCGGTCTTGATCTTGTTCTTCATATTGATCTGGTCTTAGTTTTCTGGGCATATACATACAGTGGAACCTCTTGTCAGTTGACCACTCAAGGGAATGAACCAAACTGGTCAATGGAAACATGTCAGTGGTCAACATAAGGAACTAGGCCTGCTGTACTGATACGTACATGTGGTGCATACCTAGTCTAAGAAAATGAGATCAACTATGGAGGTTCTACTATGTATGAAAATTTATTGATAGGTGCCCTTATAGTTTGTATGCTTTGCTAAATGTAAGTTATATATATGTTATATATGTCAGTGGAAGAAGGGAAGTGGTCCTGAAGGAAGAAGCTTCAGTAGTATTCAACAGTATTTCTATCCTGAAGAGAA
The DNA here is from genome assembly GCF_000181295.1 of Otolemur garnettii. NCBI lineage: Eukaryota > Metazoa > Chordata > Mammalia > Primates > Galagidae > Otolemur > Otolemur garnettii. The sequence goes on along the minus strand of NW_003852422.1, from coordinate 13,105,409 downwards.
ATAGAGAAAGGCGGAGAGGCCAAGGATGATGGATTAGTGGAGAGGGAAAAATAAACAAAGGGAAGTCCTAGAGGAAATAAGGGGTAGAATCATGAACACCCATGGAAGAGTTAACCCTGGGTGAGAAGAGGGCTACCTATTTCCTTTTAAGCTCTTAGAAGGGTGGGTAAAGGTAAAGATTCTTTAAGAGACCAGCATGGTGCTCATGCCTGTAATCCTAGCACTCTGGAAGGCCATGGTGGGTGGATTGCTTGAGCTCATGAGTTCGAGACCAGCCTAAAGAGAACTGAGACTCCATCTCTACTAAAAATAGGAAAATTAGCTGGGTGTTGTGGTGGGCCTGTAGTCCCAGCTACTTGGGAAGCTGAGGCAGGGGATCACTTGAGCCCAGGAGTTTGAGGTTGCTGTGAGCTATGATGAAGCCATGGCACTCTGTCCCATGGCATTGGAGTGAGACTCTGTCTCAAAAAAAGAAAAAAATCTTTTAAGAGTTCTGGAAGTCTTGGGTCTCTATTGGCCTCAGTTTTTTTCACGAATTTATTAGAAGGTAAGGAAAAGCCAAATTTCAATATTTAATGTTCTTTTTCTTGAGCTAATCAGCCAACTAATGATAGTGTGACCATTTGTTGGGAATTTGTGACTGTGATTTCAATCTATGTTGAACACTGTCTTTCTTTCTTTCTTTCTTTTTTTTTTTGAGTCTCACTTTGTCACTGTTGGTAGAGTGCCATGGAGTCATAGTTCACAGTAACGTCAAACTCTTGGGCTCAAGCAGTCCTCTTGCCTTAGCCCCCTGAATGGCTGGGACTACAGGAGCCCTTTATAATGCCTGGTTAGTTTTTCTAGTTTTTAGTAGAGATAGGGTCTTGTTCTTGCTCTTGCTGAGGCTGGTCTTGAACTCCTGAGCTCAGATAATCAACCTGCCTCAGTCTCCAAGAGTTCTGGGATTAGAGGCATGAGCCTCCTTGGCTGGCCTATGTTGAATTTTCTGCAGGGTGATTCTTTCTTGGACCATTCTAAAGTAGTTAGGGAATGGCGAATGGGAGTGGAGTGGGGAGGTAAGATGATCTAGAGGAGGAAAAACTGATTGCCAAACTTGGTTTTATAGGTTTGGCATTGCTTTTATTGGGCTTTGACTGACAGTTTGTGCTTCTCTGCCCCTAGTTCCTAAAGAGTGTGTGTGTGTGTGTGTGTGTGTGTGTGTGTGGAAAAGAGTAGGTGGGGTGGTCAAAAGCCTTCAGGGAAGTTACAAGTAGTAAATGACCAAGCTAGGATTGTATCTTTCTTCCATTACATTCTCTTTACTTTCTGTTTATAAAATCACTTATATATATAACTTCTGAGATAGTTTTGATTTTTTGTTTCATGACCTATTGATTATATTTGCAGATTATGAAATAGAATTACTTATGTAACTTCTGAGATTATTTTAATTTTTTTCCTGTATCACCTATTGATTCTGAAGAAGTCATTTTCCATTCATAGATTATCAAATCTGTTTATAAAGTGAGCATAAAGACATGGTAAATTTTCAATTTAGGTAGATATAAAACAGATGATATAAAGACAATTATTGTAAATAATAAGCATTGTTAAGAGAAACCTATTAAATCTATCATTTTTCTTCTTGTTAATTATAAGTAACCATTGAATTTCTGTTTTGTGCTCAGTATTGAGCTAGATGCTGAGATTTCAAATTGCAGTTATTGAAACAAATGAAAAACTAGCATTATTTTGCTTGTTCTTTCTTTTTTTTTCCTTTGAGGCAGAGTCTCACTTTGTTGCCCTTGGTAGAATGCCGTGGCATTGTAGCTTACAGCAACCTCAGACTCTTGGATTTGAGCAATCCTCTTGCCTCAGCCTCTTGAGTAGCTGGGACTACAGGTGCCTGCCACAATTTGGCTGTTTTTAGATATGAGGTCTCACTCTTGGTCAGGCTGGTCTTGAACTCCAGAGCTCCGGCAGTCTACCCTCTGTGGCCTCCCAGAGTGCTAGGATTACAGGTGTGAGTCACCATTCCCGGCCTTATTTTGCTTGTTCTTAAGAATATAATTGTTCAAATATTTGCTGAAGTCATATTCCAGTTGCAACGTTGATTTTTGTAAATTTTTAATAAAGATGTTTTTATGGCTAGGAAAGAAACTCTTGAGAAAGAACCATAAGTTCATATCAAACATGATGTATTGCTAACTCTTCATATCAAACATGATGACTTGCCAAACAGCAGTAATAGTAAAAAAATAACGGGCCATTCCTTTTGATTTTGCATAGAGTCACGTGGAATGGCTGTAGGGTTTTATTGTTCTTTTACTTGCTTAGGAACTTCATATTTATTGGGCTAGCAGTTGGCACAGAGTTTTGTGTTCAAAAGTCACAGATTGGTGGTAGCAGAAACTTTTTTTTTAAAAATATGGAATACTGTCTTTCCCCTCCCTTTTTAATCTACTTAGTCAATTAAAACAGTTGTGGAATTTCTTGCTTCACAAGGTATAAATAAGGTGCTTTGAAGGTTGGGGGTAAAGATAAGTCAGCCATAACCTTTGCCTTTTCTAAAGCTTCAGCCACATGACACAAGGACACAGATTATCATAAAACAGCAGAGTAAGACCATACAGAGTTCTCCATCTTATTTTATTTTCACAAATATTTCTTGAACTTTGTTCCTACTCCATGCCAGTCTTTAACAAAATAGATGTGGTCTCTGTTCTTGTGATTTCACAATAAGGGGAAAACTTAATAATACTTTCATAATTATTTAATTGTAATTTTGTTTTTGTTTTTGTTTTTTTGAGATGGAGCCTCAGGCTATCCCCCTCGGTAGAGTGCCATGGCATCACAGCTCACAGCAACCTCCAACTCCTGGGCTCAAGCGAGTCTCCTGCCTCAGCCTCCCAAGTAGCTGGGACTACAGGCGCCCGCCACAACGCCTGGCCATTTTTTGGTTGCAGCCGTCATTGTTGTTTGGCGGGCCCGGGCTGGGGATTCGAACCCACCACCTTAGGTGTATGTGGCTGGTGCCTTAGCCGCTTGAGCCACAGGCGCCGAGCCATATTTAATTGTAATTTTGATGTGTGCCAGTAAGGAGTATATAGTGAATTAGCTGAGACCTAAAGGTTGAACAGTGGCTTAGAGGTACATGAAGGAGTGTTCCATATAGGGGAACAGTGTATGAAGGTCCTAATGTCGGGAGTCCAGCAAGTTGAGAGCTTAGAGGAAGGACCAGAGTAGAGTGTAGTAGTGACTGAGATTGAGAGCATCAGGAAATAGTAAGGGCCTTATTGTGGGTGTGTGGTCTGAGGTATCTTCTGCCTGCAGAGTGCTTGGGTTATCATGGTCCCCCCCCCCAATTCCCTCAGTTGAATGTAAAATAGGTAGATAAGCGTTCTTCATAATCTGTGGCTGCCTTAGAGGGCACAGTTAGTGTTTTGGAGTTCATTTTGAGAATAATTGGACACTATTTGGTCCACTTACCAAATGTTCTTTAAATTGTCTTTTTCAAGGGCAGGTGCCCTGGTTATCATTTTATAACTTCTTTTTATCTTATCAGTAGGAGGAATAAGAGGAGGATAAAAGTATCCTTGTCTCTTCTGTATTTGCTCAGTCCGATATTTTGGACACTCTAAGAACAGCCACTCTTCTGTTCTTCCTATGTACGTGACTTTCTTCATCTTTCTCGCTTTTCCTCGCCTCCTGGTTTCTTACACAGCGACAACAATGTTGTCTCTAGATTCTGTGAGACCCCAAGATGCTCCCATCATATAAAGGACCATGGTCTGAAAATAAAGGCATGGGCTTCTTATTGGATTCTCAGTAATTTTTGCCAGAAGCTCTATTTTACCCTTTTTTCGTCTCCTCCCTGCATAATCATTTTCCCTTTCTTAGGAAAGAAAAATTAGTACCTCTCACTGAATGATTGATATAAATACCTCCTGTCGTGCACTCTAAACTCACCCCCAGCAGTAATAAGCTGTGCTGAATGAACATCAGGCATGTTTGGGGAAATTAAAAAACACTAATTCAGTGTGTTCTCTTGGCACTTTAGCAACCAACTTTCATTTCAATGAAGTTACAATACAGCATTCCAGTTTTTATCTCCTGTTAGGGAGACATTAGGTGAGATTATACCTGCTTAGAATTTTTTTTTTACACTTTTTATCTGTAAACAAGAGAGGTCCCAGGGTCATTTGTGCACAAAGTCAATTATTTTTAAATTAAGGTTAATTAGTTTCTTCAGAGTTATTATTGAAGCTGTTATTCTTTGTTCCTTTTCCCTCTTTTGGTCTTCTTAATGCTTTGAATAATTTTCCTACTTTGGTGGAGATCAAGTGATAGTGAACAGGAAAGACCTAAAAAAAACAGCCTTATATTTTAAGAATTTTTGTGTGTGGAAAATTTAAAAACAATCATAAAAGTAGGCAAAATAATAACTCATGTAATCATTGCCCACTATCAACAATAAGCAACTCATGGCCAGGCTTGCTTTATTTTGAATCCCTTTCCTCTACCTAGATTATTTTGAAGCAAAGCCTAGACCTTGTATTATTTAACCTATAAATATCTTCA
>NW_003852422.1:13099459-13100361 GCF_000181295.1 Otolemur garnettii | reverse complement strand
TTTAAAGAGAGAGTCTCACTGTGTCGTCCTAGGTAGAGTGCTGTGGTATCACAGCTCACAGCAACCTCAAACTCTTGGGGTTAAGTGATTATCTTGCCTCAGCCTCCCAAATAGGTAGGACCACAGGCATCAGCCAGAACGCCCAGCTATATTTAGGTTGCAGTTGTCACTGCTGTTTCACAGGCCCAGGCTGGCCTCGAACCTGCCAGCTTTGGTGTATGTGGCCGCCACCCTACTCATTGAGCTATGGGCACCAAGCTGAGACTGTTATTTTCTTAAAAATTAACACTAATTGGCCAGGCACTTGTAATCCCAGAACTCTGGGAGGCTGAGGAGTGCTTGAGCTCAGGAGGAGCTGGAGCAACCTAAGCAGGAGCAAGATCCCATCTCTACTAAAAAAAGAAATAGAAGGCGCCTGTAGTCCCAGCTATTCAGGAAGCTGAGGCAGGAGGATCACTTGAACCCAGAAGTTTGAGGTTGCTGTGACCCAGGCTGACTCCACTGCACTCTAGCCTAGGCAACAGAGTAAGACTATCTAAAAAACAAACAACCCCCCTCCCCCCAAAAAACACTAATTCCTATTTTTCAACAAATATCTAGTCAGTTTTCAGGTTCCCAGTTGCCTTACATTTTAGTTTACAGTGATTTCAATAATAATATCACTACTCTGTATTTACAAAATGCTTTACAGTTTCAAAGTATTTTCAGTACTGAAATGATAAGTACTGAATCAAATCTTTGAGAAATTTGTAATTAAAAGAAAAATAATTGATGTTACCATCAACTTTCTAGTGACTGTATTTAGAAAAAAAATACTGATAGATGGTAAATGTTAGCTATGTTTCTTTTCTCCACGCATCTATAAGAGTCTTTACAATTTACTCTAAACTCACCCCCAGCAG
>NW_003852422.1:13087910-13099333 GCF_000181295.1 Otolemur garnettii | reverse complement strand
AAAAAAAAAAGATTTGGAACTAAAATACCATACTAGTTTCAGGTGAACTAGTGTCAGAGACAGCCTAGACCAGAGCTGTTAAATTCATATAGCTGGCCAGGATTTTCTTCTGGACCCCCAAGGGGAGCACTGAAGTGCAGGCCTAGTGGATTGCTTTATCTGTTAATAACTGGAGGGCGATAGATGGAAGAAAAACTAAAGTAAACTTTTTTTGGGGGGGGCAGTTTTTTTGGCCGGGGCTGGGTTTGAACCTGCCACCTTTAGCATATGGGGCTGGTGCCCTACTCCTTTGAGCCACAGGTGCCACCCAACTAAAGTAATTTTTTATAGTTAGGTTTTCTCAAATATTAGCATTTTCCTGCTGCTGTTGGTCATACTTTGTATATGCAATTTTATTTTCTTTCTTTTCTATATATTGCCTATAAAAGCCTTTGAAAATTGTAGGATAAAGACTATTTTAATGATGTTTTTAAATAGTAGTCAGTTCTGTTTGGTTTTGCCCAAATGATTTCAACTTTACAGTATTTATTCTTTTAGAAATTTTCATTATAAGTCTGAAGACAAGAGTAATATAAAGAACACCTATATAACTTAACAATTTGCAGTATTTGCTTCAAATGTGATCATTTTTTAAAGTTGGAAATCTGTATATAACTTTTGGTCCCAGCATCCTGGTACATGTTTTATGAGATTTATTCCTATATATCTTATGTGTTTTTTGTTTATTATATATAAGTGATGGGTTAAAATTTTAAAAAATTATTTACAGATGCTTAGCAATGTGATTTATTTTTTGCCAGGTAGAATTTGCTTAAATTTACTAGATCGGGTATTGCTGTTTATTTATTATTCATTCATTCATTCATTCATTTATATATGGAGAGAAAGAGGAAAAAGAGTTTTGCTCTGTCTTCTTTCTAGGCTGGTCTCGAACTCCTGATCTCAAAAGATCCTCCTGCCCTTCCTCCCAGAGTGCTAGGATTACAGGTGTGAGCTACTGCACCCAGCAGGACCTGGCAGCTTTTAAACTATGAATTCAGCTTATCTAATGCTTATAGTTAAATTCTGGTTTTCTAGTTCTTCTAGACTCAGTTATGGAAAGATATATTTTTCTAGAAAATATTCCATGTCTGTTTTTGAGTACTATTACAGTATAGGACATTTCAGATATGTTCTTTATATTTTCCTTCTCTGTATTGTTGGGCTAACCATGGATTTGTAACTTTTATTAATTAGCGATTTGAAAAAATCAGCATTAGGTTTTGTTAAAACTTTGTTGTTCCTCTTCTCTATGCTCTTATTTTAAATGTCCATTAATCGGTTTCATTAGTTCTTTTTCATTTTATTCCTAACAAAGTCAGATGCTTAGCTTATTAATTTTGTAGCCTATCTCCTTTTCTAAGACCATAAATGATAGCTATTTAATACCACTTTAGTGACATCCCAAAAGTGTTAATGAAATGCTTTAATTTTCATTTGATAGACATTTCAGTTCTAAGTATGTCGTAATTTCATTATTTTTTTCACCCTTTTATTTCATGAGGTTTAAAAAAACATTTTTTTTTATTTGATGACAGAGTCTTCTTGCTCTGTTGCCTAGCCTGGAATGCAGTAGCATGAGCATAGCTCACTGTAGCCTTGGAGCTCTTGGGCTCAAGTGACCCTCCCACCTCAGCCTCCCGAGTAGCTGGGATTAAAGGTGCACACACCACCACTCTTGCCTGATTTTTGGTAGAGATGAGAAGAAAAACTAAAGTAATTTTTTTATAGTTTTCTCAAATATTAGCATTTTCCTGCTGCTGTTGGTTGCACTTAAGCTCTTGGCCTAAAGTGATCATGTCACCTCAGCCTCCCAAATTACTAGGATTATAGGTATAAGGCATCTCATGGCCCATGAGTTATTTTGAAGGGGGTTTCAGTGTTACCAAATGTATCTACATTTTTAAGTTAAAATTTTATTATTTATTTCAGATTTAATGACATAATCACCAGGGAAAGTACCTGGATGATATGGATTCTTTGTTATTGTTTGAGGTTGACTTTGTGTGTTTTCATAATTGTTTTATGTCTGCTTAAAAAGTAAGGTGTGTTGTATTTTTTGGGTATTGGTTAGATCTAATACGTCAGTTAGATTGTACTTGTTAATAATGTTGGTCAGGTCTTCTAAAGCCTTACTAAGTTTTGAATATGTAACCACTGAGATAGTAAAATTTTTGTATTTGTGAATTCATGAAATCCCCCCTTCAATTCTAATTTTGTTTTATGTATTTTGAGGTTTTGTTGGTTAATAGCAGGTAAATTCAGAGTTACCTTTTGACTGATCTTTTTCTTACTGTATAGTGACTTTTTATTTCTAATAGTGACTTTTGCTTTAGTGGATGTTCTGCGTGATATTAATATGATTATACCTCATACTGGCTTTCTTTGGCTAGTATTTATTTGATATATATTTTTTCCTTCCTTATACGTTCTGTTTGTATTGCTGTCGTTGCCTTTCTTCTGAACAGCATATAGCAGGCTTAAAATTTAATCTTGAATTTATAAATTAAGTCTGTTTATTTGTATTTATATGTTTACTTTTGACTTTGTAAAACCTTCCTTCTTCAACTTCTGATTTCTTCTTGGTAGCAGTTTCATTTTATTGTCTGGTCATATGAAAGTTTTATAATTTGTTTTTTATTTTAATCTTTACCTTTCTTACCTTTTTACTCCTGAAATATACATTTTCATTACTAGCAATTTAGTCAGCAGATGTTTGGATTTACATGTAGGCTCACGAGTGCTGTAAATACAATATATAAATATATAAAGGGAAGTTCTCTTTTAGATTCAAGTTTTTATAGCTTCCTAATATCAAACTCTAAACTTCCAGGGGTTTGGATAGACTCTTTACTCCATCATTATAGAAAAGTACATACTTGTTAAAAAGAAATTAGTTGTAATACAGAAAAATACAGTGAAAAAGTATACATTTATGGATCTTAGAGATAAGGTTAACATTTTGATTATTTAACTTTTTTGTCTTTCTTTTCACTTTCTTTCCTTTTCATTTTCCTCCTTTCTCATTGTATTATTCAGCTCTGGCTGCCATAACGAAACACCATACCTGGGTGGCTTAAACAACAGAAATTATTTTCTCAACATTTCTGGAGGCTGGAAGTCCAGGATCAAGGTGTGAGTGGGTTTGGTTTCTCCTGAGGCCTCTATTCTTGGCTTGTGGATGGCCACCTTCTCTCTGTGTTGTCACCGTCTTTCCATCTGTGTCTATGCATCCCTGGTGCCTCTTATTGTCCAGATCTCCTCTTATAAGGATACCAGTCAGGTTGGTTTAGGGCCCACCCTCATAGCCTCTTTTTTATGTAAGTACCTCTTTCAGGCCAGATCTCCAAAAATAGTAACATTCTGAGGTCCTAGAGGTTAGGGCTTCAATATACAAATTATGGAGGGGACACAAATCACCCTCAAATACCCATTTTCCATTATCTTTGGCAAATGATGTTGGTTGTCATAATGTGCAGGTGTTTTTTCTTTGGGGATATAGTACTAAATGAGACAGACTTAATTAATTCATGTCCTCACAAGACTTACGATCCAGACAAGTCTGATGGTAATTTATCTCTCTATCTCTCTATTTCTCTCTTCCTCTATAAACACACTAGGACACATGTGAAATCATATTATGCTTGTTACTTTGAGGTTATTAATATAAACATTCTATTTTTTATATATATATAGGAGAAAAGAAAAAGCCTATACAGTGTTAAACCTGGCATTCATATGTTAAATTTTTTTAGAGCTCTGCTCAAATTCAACTTGTCTCTAGATTTCTATTGAATTTTTGTATGTTATTTATTGCTCTTTTCTTTTTCCAATGTCTTTAGCTACTTATGTGATTTGTTAATTGTTAGCAACAGTTTTTTTGACTGTAGGGTCAATTTCTTAGGCTTTCTGCAAGCTAGTGGTTCTCTACTTTCTTCTGCAGTTTATTAATACATTTTTATTATTTATGTATCTTTTTTGCTGCATCTCAAAAAAAAAGAGCTCCTCCATCATTAAGTTTTGAATGATATTTACCTGATTTTGGTTGGAAGGCCTGGGTGAGTAATGGAAAGAAAGAAAATGAAAGGTTCAAGTACAATAGAGAAGGATAAAAGAGGAAAGTTTGTGGGATTGATTTGTGTGTCTGTTTGCTTGAACTGTTTCTCAGGTACACCTGATTCTTTAGGTGCTCAAAGTGAAAGATGATTTGATTTTTGAGTACCTACAGGTCAAATGTCACATGTCAGTGATCTAAAGTGAATCTTGGATTATCAGAACAACTCAGATATGTGATAGTTTTTTCTCTACCACTTTTTCATAAGCTTAGTAGGCAGAATTTGTCCGGAAACATTTTCTATTATTGTTATCATTTTTTAAAAAAGTATTAGGCACAGGGCTGGGTGTGGTGGTGGCTCACACCTGTAATCCCAGCACTCTGGGATGCTGAGGTGGGCAAATTGCTTGAGCTCAGGAGTTTGAGATCAGCCTGAGCAAGAGCAAGACCCTATCTCTAAAAGTACCCAGGTGTTGGGGTGGGTGCCTGTCGTCACAGCTACTTGAGTCTGAGGCAAGAGAATCACTTGAGCCTAAGAGTTTGAGGTTGCTGTGAGCTATGAGGCCATGGCACTCAACCCCAGGGTGACTGAGACTCTGTCTCAAAAAAAAAAAAAAGAAGCATTAGGCATATAAAATGTATGTATGTATGGGGAAGAAGGTAGTCTTTCCTGTCTGAACTATCGTTAGAATAAATCATGTGCATGGGAATTTAAAGGAGTAAAACTTGAAGGTCCCTCAGAATTTGACCTGTAGCTAAAGAGAGAATTTGAACTTGAACCTCCTCCTGAAATGTCTAAGAGTACGAGCAACATCAACTCAAAGGGAAAATGGCCAGCATGTAAGGGAGAGTCCGTTGGCCTTGTTAGTCCAGTCCAGCTCCTTGGAAAAGACTTTCATTTGTATGCTGCCTAATTATACTGTCAAATAAAAGACTGAATCTATTAAATAGCCAGGCCCTTTGTGTTGCTCCTGAATCCCTTTAATTTCGTGGCTGCATAGAAGCTTTATTCAGAGCATTCCTAGTCCTGTGCTATCTTTCCTGTCTGGATGCCAGCCCTATTCATGGTGTTCTCTCTGCAGGAAGTTCTCACAGTCTTTTGGGGTGGAGGGAGGGGGAGGGGAAAATGGAGGCCGCAAAGGACTTTGTGGATCTTCCCCCTCAGTCCATTTCCTGCTCTGTCCCTTAAAAATAAAACAAAACCCCAAACAAACAGCAAACTCAGGAAGATAGCTATAAAGGAGATTTTTAAGTGACTCAGTGGACTGATAACTCCTGCTAACTAGCAGAAAATGTGTCTACTTCTGGTATCTATTTACAAATAGTACTAAAACGCCCAGAAAAAGCAGTTAAGGTCAGATGAGGGTAGGAGGTATTGGAAGAATACATGGTAATGTTCTCCAAAGGACTTACTTCTTTCAACTGAGTGTATTTTAAAGGGCCTTTTTTTGATGAAAAGAATCACTCTTCCCAGTTGTATTAGCAGTGAACTTGGGAGTTAACACAGAGAAGCAGGGGTTGAAGTGAACATTTTAAAATCTAAATGGGAAGATAAAGAGGCCAAGGCATGCTGTTCCCCTTCCATCTGCAGAGTCTTTAAAAATAAGTATTATTTTAGGTCTGGTTTAGAATATGTGACCTTTTGCCAGTAGATGCTAATTGCTGCTTATGTTTCCAGTCTTTTCAGTGGATATCCACATAAGCAGGGGACCCAGAATGATTTGAGTTTTGTTTTGAGAGGCTGGTGGTGGAAATAGATAAAGGAATGAAGAGTTATAGGTGGATTCTTAAAAGTATTAGTGTTCCAGCTTTGAATTGCCAGGGTTATCTTGGTTAATAGCAGTTCTATAACCCAAGTAAGTTTGATATTGTTGGGTTTTATTTTCTTTGAAATCTTGAAAAGTGAATGAACAAATTATCGGCGTGGCCAAGGTTATAGTCCCCTTTTGTTACAGATTTAGTGTCTTTTTTCATAACTTTTGGGTATATCAGATCATTTCAAGTATCTGATTCTCCTATTGTCCCAGTAGTTCATTACTGAAGCTGGCCATGCAGTTAAAAAAGGAATCAATTAAACAACCCCTTAAATCTCTGTAAAATCTTCAGTAGAAAATAGGAGAAAGATAAAAACTAAACGAAAATGAAGAATGTAGTTGTGGGTTGTTGTACCATGTTTTTCTCTGTGGAATAAATCTAATTATAAACACAGAAAAATAGCTATTTAAGGATATGACAAGAAGAATTCTTAATGTGTGTAGCCCTACAAAGTAATTGAATGGAGTAAAGGTGAAGAACTAGTAGTTTGCATGGAGAAAAATAGTGCAGAATTTTGTCATTTTGTTTTTATCGAGTTGGAAATAATAATGTGCTCCTACATTTTATTACGTTTGAGCATGTAGTTAGGTAAAGTTGTCATGTCTTTCTTTTTTTATTTGTTTTGGCCAGGGCTGGGTTTGAGCCTGCCACCTCTGGCATATGGGGCCAGTGCCCTTGTTCCTTTGAGCCACAGGTGCCACCCAGTTGTCATGTCTTTCTAATGTGGGAAGCTAACATATTTCTAGTTAAATTTGAAATATAGTTTATGAAAGAAAAACAGGTCATTTTTTTCTTTTTTTCATGTCAGAAGGGTCAGGTCATGTTTTCTGTATGAGATTTCCAAGTATTTGTGTTTCTGTGCTTTGGAAAAATAAATTTTCAAGTAAAACCCTAATATTTAAATTAGTTTTCCCCTTTTTCTGTTTGGCATTATCCTTTTCTTTATCTTTAGCCATATTTGCTCATAAATGTTATTAGTGGGAAATAATCCTAGCTATCATATATATATACTTTATTCGTGGTGTGATGTTTTGTTCTAGGGTATGAACTTACACAAATGATAGTGTTTAAATTTTAGATTGGAACCTTATGAAGTGTGGCTCTCATGGTACTAAAGCTTCACTTGGCTGTACTGCTAATAGGACGCTCCATTCTGATGATGGGGATGGCCATACCATGGGACCTAGACCCCTACCTGTTTTATCCACTTCTGTAACCCCGGTGCCTGGAGCCCAGAGGAGGCTCCCCATTCATAGTTGTGCTGATTTTGTTCATATGCTCATTTTCACTTGCCCTTTGGTTTAAATTTAGTGACATTAAACTCAGACCTAAATAGAAATAATTTAAAAACTTTTTTCTCTTTAATCTGAAGTTATCTTGTTACAAGATTTTTCATGGGACAATTGCTTTTTAAGATGTTTGTAATTTAGTTCAAATTACTGAGCATCTGTGCACCAGGCTCTTGGGAAAATATTAGTGAAAATAAAATGATTTCTACCAGTTGAATGAGATTTTTTTCAATATTAATGCCAGGATTTTTCTTTGTTTCTTTTCACTGAATCTGTAATTTTGTCACAATTAATTAGTTTTCAGTTCCAGATATAAAATAGAAATATTTTGTTGTCATTTTTCAGGAATATAGTCTAGAGTAGTAGTTCTCAACCAGGGGCTGTTTTGTCTCCCAGGGGACATTGCAATATCTGGAGAAGATTGGTTGTCATAACTCACGGGTGGTAGCTACTGGCATTTAGTGGGTGGAGGCCAAAGATGCTGCTAAACATCTTTCCATGTGCTGGACAGCCCCTACAACAAAGAATTACCTGACCCGTCATCTCTCACCTGGGCTTACTGTAATAGCCTTTTAACTTTTCTGTCTCCTTACTTCTTCCTTTCTAACCAAAATGATCCCAATAAAATTAAAGTCAGATCATGTCACTCTTTTCAATCCTCCAATGATATCTGTCTCAGAATAAAAACCACAGTCTTTACTAATTCCTAGAACGGGGTTTGCTTGTAGTGGACACTCAGCATTTGTTGAACAAATGAAAGCTTGCTTCCCACTTTAAAGAAACAGAAACTGAGCATTTTAGAGAATGAATTAATTGTGTGGTTTATTGAAGAACCACGAGTTTGTGGTTGGCTATACATCAGAAAACCAACAAATGCATACACATTTTTATGTTTTATATTAAAATGCAGTTGTTTAAGATAGTATTCTAAATGTGTTATTTTAATGGCTCATTTCTAATTATTAATCAAGTGAATTTATCTAAGTCATATAAGAAGACTTTTATAATATGGTATAGAGTTTGATTAGAAGAAAATAACTGAAGACTTGTTCTAATAATAGTAATCATAATAACCATCATTTTATTGAACCCAAATCATGTCCCTCCCATAAGGGACTTTTTTTTTTCCTTTTGGCCCAGAAACCTGCATTTTATTGACACTGCCATTCTTCCCACAAGAGAATCTTAGCAGTTACCTGGTTTGCTTTTAATGAATGAGAAGAGCCCACTTGTATTCTTGAATCTTTCTTTGTAAAAAAGCACCAGATAAAATTGACCGTCCTTATAGATGAAACAGAGACTAACCGAAGCTCACATCTCCGCACCTCATCTACCTGCTCAATGGTGGTCACTTCCCTTAAAGTCACCTTCTATTTTGGTATTACACTTTAAGAGAACTGAAATTTTCAAGCAGGAAAATAAAAAGTCATGTTACAAATAAGTAAGTGGCAGCCCAAGTGAAGCCCTTAGACTATGATTTCCAATAATCTGTTTAATCCATACTGCAGAGATACAAGTATAAGCTACTTTTTTTTTTTTTTTTGAGACAGAGTCTCACTATGTCTCTCTCGGTAGAGTGTGGTGTCAACTCACAGTAACCTCAAACTCCTGGGCTTAAGTGACTCTCCCCTCAGCCTCCCAGTAGCTGGGACTACAGGCGTCCGCCACAATGCCTGGCTATTTTTTAGTTGTAGTTGTCATTGTTTAGCAGGCCCTGGCTGGGTTCAAATCTACCAGCCCAGGTGCATGTGACCGGTGTCCTAACCACTGAACTATAAGTGCCAAGCTAAGTCACTATTTTGGTTCCTAGGTTTTATTTAAGAACTTATACAAAAAATTTCAGATAAATGAATTTTAATCCTCATCTTCATCTTGGTTAATTTGGAAGTAGCATTTAATTTGTAATTCTCTTGCTGTTAGGAACTACCTGCAACCAATCATGTAGATTATTCTTCTTCAAATATTTTTTGGTGAGATATTTCGAATACTTTTTTGAGAGAGACACCTCAGAAGTGACCAAGGTGTCACTCCTCTTGATGGTCAACACCCCTCCCCCAAGATTTCCTGCTTTTCCATTCACTTTGATTCTCTCTTGCAAAAACTGTTCAAAATTAGCAGTGTCCATGATTCTATCTTCTACAGGGTGGATGCAATCACGAGTGAATTTCAGAAGTTGCCTTTTTTTTTCTTGAGACAGAGTCTCACTATGTTGCCCTTGGTAGAGTGCTATGGCATCACAGCTCACAGCAACCTCAAACTCTTGGGCTGAAGTCATTCTCTTGGCTCATCCTCCCAAGTAGTTGGGAATACAGGTGCCCACCACAATGCCTGTCTGTCTGTTTGTTGTTGTTGTTGTTGTTGTTGTTATTGTTGTTGCAGTTGTTTAGCTGGCCTAGGCCGGGTTCGAACCTGTCACTCTCGGTGTATGTGGCTGGTGCTGTAACCATTGTGCTATGGGTGCTGAGCCAGAACTTGTTTTTTTGTCCCCCTTTTCCACGTGTTTTTTCACAGGAGCTGTGGCAGCAGTGGAGGAAGAAAGGGAGGTGAGCGAACTTGGCAGACACAAAGAGTCCGCAGTGCACTGGGCACGCAGGGCCCAGACAGCACTAATTGCAGCCATAGGGGACTTTGTGTGCATTTTTGGCGTCTGGTCCTGTTCCCTGTTAGATGTCTAAATCCTTAATTCACTGCCAGTGAGAATTTCAGTGTCATCAGTTTAGTTTTAGAAGTAGTGTGTAGCTAGTGCATCCAGGTGCCTTAATATGTACAGCATTAACACTGAAGTAGGATCATACCCTAACTATGTTACTGACTCTAGGATGACCTTCACCCTTCTTATCAGAATATGGCATGGTGTGACTATTGACGTACTTTCCAACAAAATAGACTAATAAAACTGTAGTTTCCTCAAGGTTATGAATTTTTAAAGTTGGGCATTTTTTTTTCTCTACACATTTGATCAGAGAAATGAACTATTTTGCAAGATTTCTTATGAAAATAGAAAAGAAACCATAATGATTTTTGATCCTGTGGGATTGAGGCTATTGCTTTCCCTTAAAGTCAGCCCTTTTGGAATTGGGTTATTATTTCTGTGAGCTCTCACCTACTCCTGATTCCCACTGAGAGCTCTGTGGTAAAAGCATCTTGCTACGGTCATGTAACTAGTTCTTCAGTATGCCTTTCACATCCCTCTAGTTTTAAACACTTCAGCTGTTCTTCTGAACTCCTTTACCATTGCCTTCTCCAGAGTGGAGTTTACCTACTGTGCCCTGTCTTAGCTTCTGACCTCTCACTTGTGCATAAGTTACTTACTCAGCTGTTGTGTTCTGCTGTGGAATTCTCTACCGAGGAGGAATTCTGTTGTGTTCAGGAATTCCTTTTATCTTGTGCAACAGGCATTTCCATCACCTGTCTTGTCACTCTGGCAAACTGTGCTTGGATAGAGGACTAGTCAGTTTTTATTAGGTGTAAATGTTGGGGGTACCAATAGTGTGTGTCTCTGTGTGCACAGGAATGTGTGCAGGGCTCTTGTCTGCAAGTTTAGCCATTATCCTGGAGGTGTGGAGGCTGCTGCCTTTGTAATTTTCTGAACTGTTTCTCTTCCAGATTCAATGTAATAAGATATGTTTGGCTGTCGTAAGGCTTTCTCCTAAGAGGGACAAATAGATTGTATTATATAGTTATACTGAGAGAGGTATGATGTTTGGAGAGTACGATGGAATGGACTAAAAAGTGATTGAGAAAGAGCTTAGTGTCCTTTGGATGAACAGTGTCAAAAGTAGTCCTCCTTGCCCCTGATAGAAATACCAGAAGGAGGGCTGCTCCGCTATTGTGTCAAAGGGTAATGGAAGTCATCCTTTCCCTCTGCAATTTGTTGTGAGGTAACAGTGACATATAGAATTTACCAAGCTCCACATGTCAATAAGAAAGGAAAAAAATACGGATTGAGGTGGCAATTTTTGCATTGTGCAGATTGCTGTAGTCAGCTGGACAAACTACTTGGATGGTTGAGGTGGGAGGATTGTTTGAGCCCAGGTGTTTATGGCCTGGGCAGCATAGCAAGACTCTGTCTCATCAAAAAAAATTGCTGTAGTTTTTCTGGGATTCCTAATACGTGTCTTCTGGACCACAATATACTCCTTGAAATTAACAACTGACGTGTATTTGTCTTTTTTTTTTTTTTTTCATTTTTTGAGATGGAGTCTCACTTCATCATGTTGGGTAGG
>NW_003852422.1:13051910-13087597 GCF_000181295.1 Otolemur garnettii | reverse complement strand
GCTATTCTTAGAGGCGGAGTCTCACTTTTGCTCAGGCTGGTCTGGAACCTATGAACTCAGGCAATCCACCTGCGTCAGCCTCCCAGAATGCTGGGATTATAGGTGTGAGCCACTGCACCTGGCCTGGGGTCTCATTCTTGCTCAGACTGGTCTCTGAATTCCTGCGCTCAAGGAATCCATCTGCTTTGACCTCCCATTGCCCTAGGCCTGACAGGTTTTTGTCTTTGAGTTAGCCAGCTAGATAACAGCATTTGGAAGTAACTGATACTGTGCATAGTCAAGTGAGCTAATATTTTTTATAGGTTATAGAGATTTAGGCATTTTATTCTGTCTTTGTTGTCCTCTGAATGCCCTGTCGGCCCATTGGTTCATTCTTTTCCTTTCTTTACGTTCTTGCCAATGCCAGTCTTCTTCATAAATAACTCCTTTCCTTTCTTATTAAAGAGTTCCTTGGGAAATGAAAAGGGAAAAACTTGGATAGTGCTATGGTCTGAATGTTTGTGTCCCCACCCAAATTTATATGTTGAAATTCTAACTCCCAAGGTGATAATATTGTGAGGTGAAAGGTTTGGGAGGTGATTAGGTCATGAGAGCCCCACCCATTCCATCCTAATCCAGAATGCCTTTATAAAAGAGGCCAGGAGAGGTGTCATGTCCCTTCTGCCATGTGAGGACGCAGTGAGAAGGTGCCAGACATGAACTGAGAAGCTGGCCCTTTCCAGACACCACCTTCATCTTGGACTTCCCAGCATTCAGAACTGTGAGAAGGAAGAAATTTCTGTTGTTTGTGAATTATCCAGTTTATGATATTTTTCTTATAACACCCGAAATAGAGTAAGAAAGATAGAAAATTGCTTTATTTTGTGTTGGCAAGATAGATGGGTGTACCTACTTTTGTTAGGTTGAAATAGGTAGTTATTGCTAGGAGTTTCTTAGTAGGTATTATTCTCTCTCCAGGAGTAACTCTCTTTTCTTACTTTTCCTTAACACTCTGCTTGGCATTTCTTTATGTCTGGGTGGGGTGAAAAGAAACATGATCTGTGAGAATTTTTTTCTCCCTTAATTGGTACCAAATGGGAACCCAGATTAATGTTTCTTTCTTTCATTCATTTTTGTATATTTTTAAAAATAGAATGTATTAGGATACACTAGGTTTTGCTATACTAGTTATTTGGCTAATAACTCCCAAATGACTTCAGTAGCTTAAAATAATAAAGGTTTTATTTTCTGCTCATGTTTTATATAATCATCATGGAAGGAGAAGGGAAGCTTTGGATATCATCATGACTCAGGGAGGCAGGCAGATAGAGTATATGCACTGTCTGGAGTATTGCTGGTTACCAAAGGGAAAGGAGTTCTAGAGGGTTTCAGATCACTTGGCAGAGATGGCATGGCCCCCATGCAGCTCCCAGGGAGCTAGGAAGGGTAGTTCTTGTGCCCAGTAGGAGAGGTGTGGGCTTTAGCTTGCTATTGGCTACACATGATGGATAGCCTAAATCAAGCAAGCTTAACTATAAGGAGATTTGTTATTTTACAACATTGAGAATCCAGAAGCTGGTGGGATCCAGACAGTGTGTCCTAAGGACTTGCTCAATTTGTCTCTTCTTGATTTTGCTTTCCTTGAAGTTCTGCTGGTAGGCAGGCTTTCTTCTTGGTCATAAACTGCTTTAGCAGTTCCAGATGGTGCTTCCAGAAAGGATAGTCTAGAGAAGAAGCACAGGAAGAAATAGACTTTTTCTTAGAAAATCATTCTTAGAAATCCTCACTGAGATTTCTGATGTTTCATTGGGAAAAGTTGTAATATGTCTATTCTGAACAAGTTACCATGATTGGTTTAGAAATGAGAATCTCCTTGTTGGAGCTAAGGTCAGAGTTGATTTCTCCTTGAAGGACATGGATATATGTAGGAGAGGTAGATACCTTGATAGAAGAAGGCAAATGTAGAAGTTGCCACCAACTGTTTGTCATACTCATTACATTTTATGTGCAGATGTTTGAGGCTTTTGTTCATAGAGGTGATGAGAGATGCTAATTTCAATGGGTGTACGATGGTGCATGTTAGAGGGACTCCAGGGTAGACAAGGGGTAACCTCAGGTTTAAAACCTCTTTTTTCAGATAGCTCAGTATTTATAGAATATGACCCATTCATATAGAAGTTGTGTGCATAACACTGCAATTGGTACCAGGTTATATGCATTATAGGAAAAAACAAGGCCTCAGGACATATTCTTGTCATTAGTATATAGACCTCCTACTGAAACAAACAGAAGCCTACATGAAAGGAACCCAAAACGGGTCATTACATCTACTACTTCTGAAACAGTTCACTTCTTGTCTGAGTGAGATAAAACTCAAGTATGAATTTAATTGGTTTTTATTTCATCTCTTGCTCTCTCTTAGAGATGTATGAGTAATGTCGTACTGATTTGTCCTGCTGTGTTTCAAATAAGGTTTAGTGTTTCTTTGAGATTTTGAAAATGGTGTATTCTATTTTATCTCTTATCTCTTTAGAACAGGCCAGGCTGGGGGTACTTCCACCCATTTGTATGACATGGCCCACTTTTAACTTCTGAAACATTTGCTGCTTTTCTGTTTTCATGTGGCTGAACTTCTTTTCTAACATCTGAGGTGCCTGGAAAGGGTGCTGAACCCTAAAACTGGTAACTTGCTGGTAGAGGTATATTCTCTCTCTTTATAGCTTTTTATTTGTTTTTCTTATCAGGACTTGTGTGGTCTTCAGCTAGCAGAGAGTACCTACCATGTTTCCCCCAAAATAAGACACTGTCTTATCTTTATTTTTTCTCAAGAAGACACACTAGGGCTTATTTTCAGGGGATGTCTTATTTTTATTAAGCATAATACAACAATCTACATTTATTCAAATGCAGTTAAGTCATCTTCTTCTGGAACCTGACAGGGGGAGCTGACCTTGTTGGTGGGGCTGGCGCTAGTGATGCGTAAACTTCTTTCCCCTAGCCATTCGCATGCGTGCAATAGGATGCCTGCCACCCGGCTACCCACACGCGCACTGGTGCAAGTGCAAATGGCTGGCTAGGAGAAAGGAGCTGTGGCTCGTAAAAGGTATTCCAGTGTTCCTTACCACTCTGTGCTGAGGAGGGGTAGGGGTCTTATTATCGAGGTAGGGCTTATATTTAACAAATGCATAGAAGTCCTGCTAGGGCTTATTTTTGGGGTAGGTCTTATCTTTGGGGCAACATGGTAGTTGTCTTGGTGGTTGCTTACCTTGGGTCACCACCCTGCTATTTTCTAGTTTTGTATTTCTAGCTCTCCCTGTGGCTTGCTCTTTCACCTGCTTAAAGACCTGTAGGAGCAGATCATTCTGTGAGTATTTGGTGCAAAAGCCTTTTTATCTTGCCCATTTGGCTCTGGGCCCTTAAGGTATTCATTTGTTTTTGTGAGCAAGGCCTTTTTCATTTGTGTGTTTGAAGGAGTTTGAAGTAAAGGTGTTCAATTAGTTTTCATCTGTGAAAAGTTGTAGGTTGGGCCACTTTTAAATAACCCGGCATAGATAAAGTGTGATGGAGACAGCTTATGTTTCAACTCCAGGAGCAGAGTTTCTGTATATATGTCTTTTTCTTCAAGTGCTTTAAAAAATACCAATATAAAGTTTGTTATTGTTATCAGAGAGTAGAAATCTTTTTCTCTATTCTAAGAAAATTTGTTGCACTTGGGAGGTAAAATTACTTGATTGTAACCCCCTTTCTTAACCTTGTGGGCTACATTTATCGAAGTAAATCGTACCCTTGTAATTAATAACCCAACTTTTAAAATTTATTATTTTTTTTAGAGACAGGGCCTCTCTTTGTCAACCAGTCTGGAGTACAGTGGCACAATCATACTTCACTGCAGCCTTGAACTTCTGGGCTCAAGTGATATCCTTCTATCTGCCTCCTAAGTAGCTGGGGCTACAGGTGCACATGACAACACAGCTAATTTTTAAATTTTATTTATAGAGATCGGAGGTCACACTACATTACCCTCTCTGCTCTTGAACTCCTGGTTGCTAGTGGGCCTCCCAAAGTGCTGGGATTATAGGCAAGAGCCACCTTGCCAGGCCAGCTTTTTTTTTTTTTTTTAAAGGAAAAATGAAACATCTCATTAAGAGCCAGTAAACAAACATTACAAAGATAAGGAAAAGGCACCAGGGAGGCTGAATAACTTGACCAAGATTCTTAAGGTAGTAAATGGCATCCTTTTGTACTCAACCCATGCCATTATGGCAGTATCTCTCCTTACTCCACTCTTTAGCTTTTCTTTTTCTTTTTGCCTGTTCTTTTCTTTTTTTTTTTTTTTGTTATTTTGATGTGGTTCATATCATGTTTAGAAAAGAGCAAGAAGGCCAGAGCTATAAATTTCTTCCACATTTTTGTTCTTTTAGGATGGTGACCATTAGAATTAAAAAAAATAAAATAAAACAAAAGCAAAATAGTCCTTAAGATAACTTACAGCTTATCCATTTTGGGGTAGCTAGAGAAACCCGTAATTACCAAGCAAAGACAAAAAAATTCTTTTTGCTGAGGGAAAGAGCCTGACATCTTTGAAGGTACTGATTTAGTGAATTGCTGAGGCCAGAGATTAGACATCTTGCTGTTAAGTTTATAACTTTCCCTAGTAAACCCATTTCAGGAAAGCAAATTTCCGTTAATGAAATACCACACTTGTATTTTGCTTGTGGAAAACTTACGCTACTGGAGCAAAAGACTATATTTCTTAAAGAGTTAAAGAACAAAAAAGATCCCTTTCTTCCACCTCTTTGAAAATTCTTCCTTTTTAAGGATAAAAAACCAAATGCAAATTAGCTTCTTTTCACATGGTGATTTTTGTAAGGGGAGAATGGAGACTCTTGTTGTGTCTGTCTTTCTAAACTGGGAAAAAAGAAAAATTTTATGTCTGATTCCCATGTAGTATTTGTAGAACTGACTGTGATGTTCGTGAGTCAAAAAACAAGATTTATTTAGGAATACTGCAATTTGTTGAATTTGTGACTCTACTTTGTGGGATATACAGAGGGTAGATAAAACAGTCCTTAAGATAACTTACAGCTACTTTAACAACAACAAAAAAAATCACATAAATACATTGACAGAAAGTGATTTAACAGACGTGGTAGAATCCACAACAAGGGTTTGAGTACCTATAGTGGTATGGAGCATATCAAATGGCTATGCCATTTAGCAAGAAGATTTTTGCAGAAAAAGCATAGAGGGAAAAAGAATTGTCTAGAGGCCTCAAGGTTTGGAAAATGTTTTCTTTGAAAGCTTAAAAAGATCACCGCTTACCTATAAAATAAAATCTTACCTGTAAAATAATTCTTTTCAATCTTAGGCCAGTTTTTGCCTTCAGAGATTCTGTTGTGTTTGCAGCTGAAATGTTTTGAGTTTATTCACAATATGCAACAGATTGAGAATGAATGTGTTCAGGGATGGGAAGAATTAGCTATACTGGTTATGTTCTTGTTTGTATCTTTGTTTTAAGTAATATTTGTCAAAAGCGTCTTAAACATAACTTGAAGATATTGCTTAAAATATAACCACACTAATAGGCTTATAATTAAGGTCTAATAAAAAATGACTAATTCTACCTACCCAAATTAATATTGTTCTGAATTGGTGATATTGCAGTTTCTGTAATTGGTGGTTGACTGAATCGGTTAAAAGTATTTGCCTGGGCATTAAAATCTTTGCTATATCGTCCTTCCCTTCTATCTTATCTCTTGCTTGCTCTTCTTTCTTTGAGAAATTGGAAACTAAAAAACTGAGGTGACACATATGAGTAGTAAGTAATTTCACCTTAGCTTAAGCAGTTATGATGATTCATCTTGTTTTATAATCTTCCACTTGTTCTCAGACCTGTTCCTATTTGCCCCTTGGGTTTCACACTTGTATTTTTGCTTCTGTTTTGCTTAGAATTGATAATATAGTGCCCCCAAAGTATCACAGGTTAAAAACTAGCAGTTCTAGGCGAGAGATACTAGTAGTCTATAAATGTATACTGTTTGATCAGTGGAGTGTTTAATTTTTTAAAATTAATTGTCAATACCTAAACAATAATTAGTTTAAATCCAGTTATCTCTTCAAAAGAAGCAGAAAATCTGGCAATGCCAGTCCCACATTCCTGCATGGAGTGATGCAGCAGCTGCCTCTGTAGATGATACACATAGTCTGTTCCAGTCTCAGTGAATTCCCTTCATCTTACGTCACTTGCTTGGCCCCTATAGGCATTTTCAGTTTGCAGTCTGTGCTCTATAAGTACTCTCCTTGCAGGTGTTTCTTCCCTATTTTCATGTTTCATGGAATTAGATTCTCAACCTTTTTTTTTTTTTTAACATGAAAAGTCTTTATTAATCCTCTTGTGAAAAATCTATACAATGACTGCAGATAACATCACTGTAGAGTCTTTACTCCTTTGCCTGTTATCCAATCTCCAGCTCACTTTTTGCCAACACCAACATTAGCCTTTGCAGTCCCCCTGACTTTCTTCATTCTGTTCTTGCATTCCTTTCATTGCTTTCTTGACGTCTTTTTCTTCTCATACAGGCCATGCCTTGCAAGTTTGGGTTCATTTTTCTTTGCATAATCCAAAGAATCATAAATCATGCCAAAGCCACCACCATTGTCTTTCCACCACCAAAGTGAGTTCTAAATCCAAATATGAAGATGATATTGAGTGTGGTCTTGTACATTTTGGCTATTTTTCCCCCAATTTCTGTCTTTGGTACTGTTGCTTTCCCAGGGTGAAGGACATCAACGACCATTTGTTTCCTCTGAAGTAGTTGGTTAGTCACTAACTTCCTGGTCTGGATAGTTATTGTGTCGTAACTATCATGATGGCCGGGGATCCATTCTCAACCTTTAATGCTGTTGGTTCTGTGCTTACCATGGCTTGTGAATTGGTGAAAGAAATATATGGTTTTGGTGGCCAAATAGAATTGGTTTTGAATCCTAGTTTCACCAGTTACATGTATCTTACGTTGCCTCCTAAGCTTCAAGTTCTCCTGTGTGGGATGGGTGAAATCCCACTTTGTGGAGGGGATGTGGCCTCAGTGTGAGCCCTGTTCTGTTTGTTGCCCATTTTTATTTTTCTTCTCCTTCCACCCTGTAAGCTAGAGAATATGATTTAATTTTAAAGGAAATCCAGATTTTGAGGGTGAATGTAAAACAAGATTTACCCATAGGTGGGTTTTTTGTTTGTAGTTGGTAGCATTCTGCTTACCACAATATAATGATATCCCTTGGAAGGGGTGTCCTGCTGGTGTCTTTAATGAGGACAGACAGGCCTGCACATGTGCATATTCTCTGGGGATAGAGGAGTCTTAAGTTAAAACTTAAAAGTAATGCAACCTCCCTCTGAATATTTTGGGAAGAGTGGCTGTTGTCAAATAATACTGTTTTCTAAGCAAGCTGCTAAAGAATATGGTTTTTTTTTTTTTTTTAATGAAGGTGTCAGTAATATAAGGAAAAAATACAGGCATTCTACAAATTTGAAGTAAAAGTACTAAATGCTGCAATACATTTCTGTGAGCATTTTAAAAAGAAGATTTAGAAAACACGAACAGAAATTTCCTAGACTCTGTTCTCATTTTTAATCAGATCTAAAAACCTAATGAAAATCTAATTAATAGCTTTTACTTAGTGTATGATACCTGACAGCATTTATTATTATGATATAACTGTATTGATTTTTTAAATTAATAAATTACAAGTTCTATGGGTATTCTGTTTTCTAGAAAATTGGTTATCTTCATTTATAAAGCTGTGTTTTGGATGTACTTTGAATCTAGTTTGGGTCTCTCATTTATAGGTGAAGAGACTGAGTCTTAAAGAGGGAATTGATTGTTTAGGATCCCATAAGTAATTATCAGTTGACCCTGGATTATGACCCTGGTCTGTTCCACTCAGTTAACATATTTCTGTAACTCTTAAAAAAAGAAAAAAAAAACTAAGAAAGTTTTTTTTTTTTAAAAGAAATCATTTCTGTTCTCTTGATAGTACATGATTTTCATGTAGGTTTATGCTTTCAATTTAAATTTTAGAAATTAGAACAGTTCTTTAATTTTATGACCTTTTTTATGATTAATCGAAGTAGGATATATATTGCTTAAAGGAAATATCTGTATTACATGTCTAAAATCCATTTTAAAATAGAACTCTTTCTCTACTTTTATTTTAATGGTTATGCTAGAAGTACCAATGGGAAAAAATTCTTAGCATTTTTACCCAGGAAATATAAATTGCAAAGTAAGATATCAAAACACAGTTGTTGCTTTTTAACACCCCTTTTAACACCACTTTGCAGCTAAATCCACAAAATCTACCAACCTAAGGATCCACTTAGCTCATTAAAATTTTTATCCAGACATTTTACCAGTGCGACTAAGTTAACTCATTTTTTGTTCTATAGCAGTAAGTGGTTCAGCCTCCGGGCTCTGTGTGAGCTCCCAAACTGCCTAGGGAAGTAGCCAACCTGTTTAGCTAACGTGGTTGCAGTAACTTGTCACCTCCACTGCTCTCTGAGCCTTCTTTTCTTCTCTCCATACTGCACGCTTCTGAAGTAATTATAGCGTAATGCCCTGTATCTGTGATCTCTGACCTCACGTGGAATTCACAAGGAAGCAGGGTGCTACCAAAAAAAGGGGGAAGGTCACTGAGTGCTTTTCCTACAGGGTGAGTGGGGCCCTGGGTTCTGTCTTTGTAAGGTTTTCATGTCGTCTTGCAGTGAGTCAGACATTTGCCTCTTTCACCGTCTTGCAGTCTGTATGGAACTGCTGTCACCACTATGTTGGGGTGGAAGGAAGGAGCCTGAGACTGCTACCCAGGTACCTTTCTGTCTGATCCCCTTTTAGATCTCAGTGCTTTTGCAGTCCTTCCTTTTGATTTCTCACTTTCAGAGCCCACAGCCCGTGGTACAGCGCTGTCCTATCTACTTTCTGGACCATTTGGTAGCGTGTCCCTCTTCTCTCTAGCTGTGACTTTTCCCAGTGGCACCAGAGGCATTTTTCCTATTGGACAAACTTAGAATCTGTCATTTCAGTCTGTAAATATTTTCAGTGCTCAACTAGCCTCCATCTTAAAAAATAAAAAACAAACAAAACCAAAATTATTTTTTCTTCCAGCTACTGTTCTGATTTCTTTCCCTTTGATCATTTGTTGGCAGATTATTTTCTCACCTCTCATTTGCTCTCTACTTCATCAATATTTGGGTTCTGCCTCTTCCTTATTACATATTCCTTATTATTAATTTTCTTGATCACTGAAATATAGGGTTGGTAATAATACTTACCATAGGATTTGGGGGGGATTAAATGAGCTCATAGATGTAAAACCTCTTGGATTAGTGTGCCTGGCCTGTGGAAAGCAAAGCACTTAGATGCTAGCTTGTATCATTGTTAGTTATTTGCCACCTTCACTAATGTCCTTTGTTCCTTGTCTCATTTAATTATTGGCAGTATTTGATGCAAATGATCATCTCATCCTTTTAAAATGATTTTCCCTTCCCTTGGCTACTATGACACTTCCCTGTCCTGTTCTTCTCCAATGTCATTGACTATTTTCTACTCCTTCATTAATTTCTGTTCCTCTTGTCTTTTAAATATAAATACTTCTTAAGCTTATCTCCTTCTAAATGTCCTTCTCTCAAATTGCTGGGTTGTACATTTTCCTTTTTGGTTAATGCTATTATATTTTCTGAGTCACTCAGAATTGTTACTTTGAAATCATCCAGAATTCTATCTCCTTCACTTCAAACCACCCCTGAATGTGACCTTTTCCCAAATTTATTGATTGCACTTGTACTGTTGCATGCATGGCCCTATCACACCTTTTCCCTTTCTCACTGCTTCCGAAGTTCTCTTAAAGTTCCTCTGGGAAGCCCTGATGTCACTCCCCATTGAATGCACTCCCCATTGCACCCAAAGAGGGGTGCTTGCATCATAGGAAGTATGCAAATAAATGAGCATTCTGCTTAGTTTTTAATAAGCAAATGTTCTTAAAATGGATAAATGATTTAAGATTCCTATAAAAAAGGAGAATTGAAGATGATATTCATAATACAAGATGAGTAGGGTTTAGATATGGGGAGAGAACAAGTGTTCTAGTCAGAGAGATTCTATGTGTGGGGAATAGGGAATGTCAGGCTGGATTTGGGGGCAGCTTTGGTGCTGTATGTTGGGGAGAACTTGGTTCTTTCTTCTGGTTTCATATTTGTTTGCTTATATAGGATGGGCATTCACTGAAGTAATATTTTTGGACTTAGGAAACTTAGTGATTTATCTCCTTGGAGTTTGGAAAGAGGAACTGGGCCTTCCTAGTTCAGCTCTTCCTTTCCTGCAGAGCCTATATTCTCTCCTGTTTCCCACATGTGGCGGTCAGTGCTACAGCGGCAGGTCTCCTTAGGAGGGCCTCTGTTGTTGAACTCTGCTTTTGACTGCTGTCTGCTCCCTCTTTATTAAAAGGATTTGTTCTGTAAAAATTGAATTCAGCAAAAGGCTGTCTGTACTTAAGGATCCAGAAGGCCACATGTGGCCCCCAAATCCCAGGTTCCCCACCCCTGAAAGACCGCTTGACTAATGACCTAAATTACCTTTTCCAATGTAGGCCTTAGTAGTAATAAAGCTGATTTTAGAGGAATCTTTGTGTGCATTGGCTTTCCTGTCTGTCTCCCACTGGTTTTGAACTTGGGCTGAAAGAATAGGGGTGTTAAATATTCGATCCTTTCACTTCAACATTAAAGCCTTCATCTTGAAAATCCAAGTCACCAGTCACTAACTCAAAGTTGCTATATGAGGGTAAAGAATATAAAATGAAAAGTTTTGAAAAATAAACCATCTATAGATGTATAGATTTATACATATTCTTGGGGGTGGAAAGGAGAAACAAGCTGGGACCTGTTGCTTTTGTAATTAATTGCCATCCACATTCTAGCTCCTGCCAGCCACTCCCTGCCAGATCCTTGGACTACAGGAAGTGGTGGTGGTGGGGTTCAGCGAGTGGAAATAAAGCAAGTGAAAACTGTCTCACCTTTAACATAAACTGAGTATCAGGCCCTAAATCATAATATTAAGATAGCACAGAACATTTCCATATGAAGAAGTATCAAGTTAGGAAAATTAATTTTCCAAAAGGAGTGGAGAAAATAAAGGTAAATAATTTCAAAGGAGACCACTAAACCAGCGATTCCTTCAGCTTTTCAAAAGTACCACAGTGTTATTTGGTCTTCACTCAGTTAACAAACAGTGGGACGTGTGCTTTCATTGGATGAAGGGAGCCTGAATCACAATTTCTGCTACAACTTGCGAAGTCCTAGAATCTGGAAGAATATACCCATTACTGCATAAAACTAGAAAGAAAATCATTTACAATTTCCTGTTAGATTCAATCCTTTCCTCTATACATGAAAGGATAGAGCCCGTATATAGCAAAACCCAATTCTGTTTTTGAGAGCTTTAAGTGAATAGATTTACTAGGTTGGAGCATGACTCGCCTGTGGCATAGGCATGAAATCCTAGGTAATGACTCATGAGAATTAGTGTTTCCACAGAGCTTTAGAATGCAGGCACTGATTTGTCTCTGAAAATATTTATGTTTAATTGCATTTCTAAATAGGTAAATGGTAATAGCTGTGGTGGTGTGTGTTCGGAGGCATGAGGGTGTACTTCTTTTGCGTTAACACAAATCATCCTTTTTTGTTTTTTTCCTATCTGGTTTAAAAGAGTACAATAGCAGAAAACTAACCATTTCAGTGGATCTCCCATTTCAACCCCTCTTTTATCTACAAAGGGGTTCAGAATGAAAGATGCTCAGATACAGTATTTGTCTGCCACTGAGTTAACTACATAGACAGTAGAAAAGAGAGTTAGCAGGAAACTCAAGTCATCTTAGAGCTCCTAGGAAAGAGATGAAAATCCATTAGCACCTCTATATCTAGAGAAAGGGGTTGCCAAGAAGGCCGGTTTTATAAGTTTGTTTTCATTGACACTCAGTTTAATTTCTGTCTTGGAAGCTATCCAGAGAAATCTAAAGTCAAAGAGAAGCCACAGCTTGGATGAAAAAGTTCAGCTGCTATAATTAAAGAAAAACAAAAACAAAAACAAAAACAAAATTAAAAACCAACATTGCCTCTCCTGTTCTTTTAACCCCAGATCTGTGAGTAGGCACCTTGGGAACCAAAGGGATTGAATACAATGGAGAGGAACCAAAAAACGGAACCAGACATGACCTGTGAGACAGGAAGTACAGCTTGAACTTCTATTGAAAACAACTCAACAATGATATCATTGGCTGTTGCTGGAGGAGGCTATTTTATAACTCTGGAATAGGAGTTTAATATTTACATTACTCTGTAAACAACAGAAACAACACAAAGACTCTGTAACAACTATGATTACCTGACATATAGGCAAAAGTGAGAAAATAGGTCAGAAAATTCTCTAATATCTCAAACTGAAGTCATTAAAGCTATGCTAGATCAGATTTCATTGCCTTTAAATGTAATTCTGCTAAGTTTGGTTATATGGTTATATTAGAAATATATGTAAATGGTAAAGAGGCAGCTATAGGCATTTGCAGTGATATCAAACTAGTGTGTGGGGATGAGAAATTGTATGATTAACAGTGAGAAAAGAGATGGAAAAAAAACATAGAAAGAAAACACAAGGACTCAAAATCATAGAAGCTGGGTTCTATTAGGATAAAAGCAAACAAGTTATACCTGGGTAAGCCTTTGAGTATCAGTATTATGATTAGGTGATTTTACAGATGATGCCAAGAAAATGGTTTAAATGCTGTATACTTTGGGATGACGATGGTGGGGATAACAGTTGTTAGTGATGACTACTGTCTTTGATCAGCAAAGTTGAACTGGAGATAAATTTTTGAACATTTAATACATTGTCTGTAAAATATTACTAATAATGAAGACTGAGTCCTTAACAAGAACAACTCTAATGTTTAGAAATTATTAAAAACTGGTCAGTCACTTAGAATTCTGTGTACAAAGTTTCAGAGATTATTTAATTGAAAGAAATGGAAAATCAAGTGTGATTAGGAGTTGTAGATCAAGGGCCAGGTGCTGTGGTTCATGCTTGTAATCTTAGCATTCTGGGAGGCCGAGGAGGGTGGTTTGCTTGAGCTCAGGCATTCAAGACCAGCCTGAGCAAGGGTGAGACCTCATCTCTAAAACTAGCTGAGCATTGTAGCAGGTGTCTATAGTCCCAGCTACTTGAGAGGCTGAGACAAGAGGAGTGCTTGAGCCCAGGAGTTTGAGGTTGCTATGAGCTGTGACACTACAGCACTCTACCCAGGGCAATAGGGTGAGACTCTGTATGAAAGACTTACTAAAAAAAAAAAAACAACAACAAGGAAGTGTGAGTAGGAGCTTTGAGATAGAATTTAGGATAAGCTGTGAAAATAATAAGTACATGCTTCCGGGGGGCAGGGGAAGGAATTGTAGATCAGAAATATATTTGAATTTTAAGGGAGCATTGGATATAAATCTTGATTAAACCTTTCAGTATTGTGGAATCTGAAGTCTGGAGGCAGGAACAGTCTTAAAGAGGATTTAATATGATCTCTAGTTTAACCAGGATGTTTTACAGAGTTTTGATGCCTATTTATTTTAGAGGTAAAAAATACTGACCAATTGAAAAAATGGTTTCTGGTATTGAAATGAGTAGAATAACTTGATGTGATTGCTGTGGGAAGGGAGGATAAACAACAATTTTAATTAAACAAGCTCTTATTTAATCGTGCTAAGATTCAAAGGATGGTATTCTCTGTTGCTAAAATGCAT
This sequence comes from Otolemur garnettii, assembly GCF_000181295.1. Taxonomy (NCBI): domain Eukaryota; kingdom Metazoa; phylum Chordata; class Mammalia; order Primates; family Galagidae; genus Otolemur; species Otolemur garnettii. Next base: position 13,073,790 of record NW_003852422.1, on the reverse strand, counting down.
CTTTTTAAACATTCATGGAAATGTTGCATAGCTGCTTTATCTTCTATATACTAGGAAGAATAGTTCATTACCATTTACTATCTGGGTCCAATGGCTCCTTTTACATTTTTTTTTGCATTTTTCTCTTGACAAATAATTTACAGAACAATAAAGGGAAAGGAAACAGCGTTATTAAAATACTTTAACAAGAATGAAGCATACTATGCCCAAGTTTTATTCCATCACGTACCCCAAATGTTTGACATTCTATGAATGCAGCTAACTTCTCATCAGCTGTTGTACATGGATCTAGAACATATCCAGTTTATTAATACTGATTCCATATTTCAAATACATCTCTCACAAGTTCTAGTTTATTATTTCTTCTTGTTCTTCTGTGCTTATGTCATCAGATGCCATGCTTAAAGAAGTTTTTGAAATTTTGGATGGTTCATAGTTCAGTTGAAGAGAAGGGAGCCATCATCTTTTCTTCATAATTGCAAAACATTTTGTAAAAACCAATTGGCATGGTCAATCTAATGAATATTTTTCATTTCATAGCATGTATTTCCTTTTAGTTCTGTTTTCAACAGATGTCATCCACTAACCCTATCAAGTTTTTTCATTGGACCTTTTAGCAAACTGGTATGGTCCAAGCTCTTGTTGAAGAATATTGCATGATGTGGTCCTTCCTGTTAAATGACCTGTTGGATGATAACACTTCGTTTTCTTTTTTATTTAGAAATATGTTGGTGATGCATCATTTCTTGAATTTGAGGAAACATATTTAGGGTATCATCATTTGAAGACTTAAAATCTGGATTTTGTGTATATATAATGAATATCCTTTTTCTGAAATGCTTGGGGCCAGAAGTGTTTTGAATTTTGGATTTTTCACGTTTTTGAAATAGTTGCATATACATAATGAGATATCTTGAAGATACGACCCAAGTCTAAACATGAAATTTATCTTTCATAAGCACCTTATACATACAGCTTATAGGTAATTTTGTATAATATTTTTAGTAATTTTGTGTATGAGCAAAGTTAGTATACAAAGAACCATCAAAAAGCAGAGAAATCACTGGCTTATCCACCTACGTGTACAGTCTGTGGCTGCTTGGTATCAGTGTTATTTCTGACTTTGAATTTTTATTCTGCCAATAAGCAATCATTTTCTTACACTTACTTATACGTAAGTACTTCTAGTAAAAAAAATGTGACATATCTACAGTAAAGAAATAATGTGTTCAGGGTAACTAAGCAGCATGGTAGTGTCACCAGAATGCCTGTATGAGCTGTTTCATTGTGACATATATTCCTTTGTCACTTTTCTTCTGTTTGCTATTATGCACAGACAATGAAAAGTTGAAAATTCTCAACTGTGTTCAGTGAAAGCCAGAGGGAGACTATGAACTTAGTGCCTTCTCTAAAATTGTTTTTGGAAGTTCATGAGCAATGCAATAAAAAAGTTGAAGGATGATATAATAGTAATAATTTCATTATTACATCATCCTACTATATCACCATTTTTCTGTTTTTTTTTTTTTTTTTTTTGAGACAGAGCCTCAAGCTGTCCCCCTGGGTAGAGTGCCGTGGCATTACAGCTCACAGCAACCTCCAACTCCTGGCCTCAAGCGAGTCTCCTGCCTCCACCTCCCAAGTAGCTGGGACCACAGGCGCCCGCCACAACGCCTGGCTATTTTTTGGTTGCAGCCGTCATTGTTGTTTGGCGGGTCCAGGCTGGGGATTCGAACCTGCCACCTTAGGTGCACGTGGCTGGCGCCTTAGCCGGTTGAGCTATAGGCGCCCAAGCCCTGTTTTTTTTTTAATTAAAAAATTTTTAAGCACAGTGGGGAATAATTGATGAGTAATAATGAAATAATTCATAGGGTGATGAAATAGCAAAGTGTTTCATGATATAGAAAAGTAACACCACTAAGGTCCCATAGTGCATCTTAGATTTGTAAAATGGTCCAGTGGACCCATCTGGCAGTGGAAAGACATAATGAATTTTATCTATTTTCAGAAATAATTAGATTTTCTCTTTGTTCTTGAGAAGGCCTAAAGAAAAAATGAAAGTAATGAAGGACAATCCTTATTGCTTATAAAATAATTTAAAAAACACTAAAATTGAGTATAACAGACTCTCATGGTATGCTGAGGGCCAATCAAGATTGTAGGCAGTATGTGATGTTTTTGGAAGCAAAAGGGAAAAGGTAGACATAGGAAAACAACATGAGCAACAGGCTTGGTTTTGGTTATGCTGGGAGCTGTAGGCTGCTGGAGTTTTAAGAGTACCCTTACTTAAGCTTTAGTTTTGTGGTATTGCTGAATTGGGTCTACTCTAAGGTGCCTACTTCACTTTATTTTCTTACTTTTAATATGTTTTGTAGATTTTATTATTTTCTTTTTTTTTTTTTTTGAAACAGTCACTTTGTCGACCTCCGTACAGTGCTATGGTGTCACAGCTCACAGCAACTCCAGCTCTTGGGCTTAGGTGATTCTCTTGCCTCAGTCTCCCGAGTAGCTGAGACTACAGGTGCTTGCCATAATGCCTGGCTATTTTTTTGTTGCAATTTGGCTGGGGCTGGGTTTGAACCCACCACCCTTGGTATATGGGGCTGGCGCGCTACTCACTGAGTCACTGAGTCGTGGGTGCTGCCCCAATGTTTTGTAGATTTTAGTTGCTGAAAAGTGTTAAGAAATAATATGGAACATTTGTGTTAACTAGTCTGAGTCTCACAGTTAGGCAGAAGGTGGGACATTGTTAAAGCCCTTCAAAAATCTGTAATGTTGCTTGACCTTTGTGCATCATTGTGTTATATATATATGTATATATATATATATATATTTTTTTTGGGCTTCCTTGTGGCTTTAACTTAGTTTGCCTTAATTGTCTCCCTGAGATGAAGAAGTAAATTTCAGACATAGTTCTTTTATTTATTTATTTAGCTGTTTTTTTATTGTTGAATGAAGGCTGTGTACATTAATGCAATCATGGGGTACAGTGTGGTGTTTTCATATACAATTTGAAATATTTTCATCAAACTGGTTAACATAGACTTTATGTCAATCTTCTTAGTTATTGTGTTAAGATGTTTATACTCTACTTTTAGAAAAATTCACTTGTACCCTTGTAAGACAAACCATAGAGGTGATCCCTCCAATCACCCTCCCTCCTCCCATCCTCTTCTCTCCCCTCCCCTCCTCCTCCTCCCTTCCTATATTCTTAGGCTATAATTAGGTTATAGCTTTCATATGAAAGCTATAAATTAGTTTCATAGTAGGGCTGTGTACATTGGATATTTTTTCTTCTATTCTTGTGATACTTTGCTCAGACATAGTTCTTAATGAGAACTTTGGCTACCTGTTAAGTTATCCTTGTTGTTAATTTGTGTGTTTTCTTTATTCACACTTCTTTGTCAGTACAACATGCCAGATTTGGGGGAAGGATTACTAAAAATACTTTTGAAGTGAAAGGATATAGGTTCTGTTTTGTTTTGTTAAGCAAAATTTGGAGTATTTCTCCTCTAGATACTGAGAGAACTCAAAGAAATGAAATTTGAAAAGCCATTGCTGCTGCTGTTGTGAATTTGGTAGAAAATGACACACCCCATTGTCTTAGTTTCTTTTAGGCTGCTGTACCAGAATACCATAGAATGAGTGGTTTTCTAAACAGTAGAATATATTTCCTACAATTCTGGAGGCTGGGAATTCCAAGATTAAGGAGCCAGCATGTTCTGTGTCTGGTATGCCATAGATGGCTCTCTGCTTGTGTACCCACATGCCAGAAAAGACAAGGTCTTTGGGGCTTTTTTATTGAGGCTACTAATCCCGTTCATGGGTTTTCATGACCTTTTTAATCACCTCCCAAAGGCCTCATTTCCTAATACATTCACCCCGGACCAGCATGTGAATTTTAAGGGAGCAGGGACACAAATGTTCAGTCTACAGAAGTCTCTTTGTGATATGTGTTGATTTATTGGCTCATTCTGCCTGTTGTCCAGAATCTAATTAATTAGGTTGGCTAGATTCAAGGTCATGTATATGAGCCTTGAAGCTAGCTCAGTGGTCTCAGGCAGTTTTTTCTTCTTCTCCCACATACTGTTCACTATAGGTGAATTCAACTCTTCTTGCTCCACTGTGATACTTTCACATTGTCAGGCACAAAGCATGGAATGGGGAAGTGCAAGGAGATTGGAGTCAGACCAACCTCATTTTTGAGTCTTACACTCCTGCCAACTGGATTTTGACCTTGGGAAAGTCAGTTGACCTCTCTGAGACTCGTTCTTCATCTGCAAATGGTCAAAGTTGTGATGTTTAAACGCTATGATAAATGTAAAAGGCTTTGACATAGAGGTCACTTAGTAAGTCTTCTCTTCCTTTGCCCTTGACTAAGCTAACATAATGATTCCCACCTCTTCTTTTAAGAAGCATTATACATATGCTTAAAATTGCAATAAATTTGAAAGTTGTGTTGAGAATTTGTAGTACCTTTTGAGAGGATTATTTAAAGTAAGAATTCCATCTGTGTTCTTGATCTTTCATTTAGAAATCTTACCCTTCTGTCTTGTTACATCAACCCGCTGACGTTGTGGTCTCATTCTCTCAGGCTATAAAAGTGTTCTAGTTTTTTCTATGTACAAACAAAACTAAAGAACATGTCAGACAACAGCATAGCAAAATGAAATGCAAGCCAACAAAAATACTTCCTCCAAAAAAGTCCAAAAAACAAACTCCTTGATTTTCATTTCTGTTTATCAGCTTCTTTATCTCTTCCTTTTATAGGTTGCTTCTTCAAAAAATAACCCATAATTACTACAGTCACTTTCAAAAACTTTCCTTTCCTTTGTAGAGCTGATTTCAGTGCAACTTTGAGCCCAACTGCTCTATTGAAATTGTACTCTGTCAAGTGACAAAAAACCCAATGGCAGAGTCTATGAGGCATTTTCCCCCTTTAGTTGTTATCTTGTTCTTATCAGATCTCTCCCTTGCCATTCGTACGTTTGTGCAGATAGCTTCCAAAGCTGCATTCAGCTCAGATTTATCTTTTGAGGCCTAGATCCATATTCATTGGCTTTCTTGCATTACCATAGGACATCCCAACAGAACCACAGTTTAATGTGGTTGAAGCTAAATCCACTTCAGTATATATTCCTGTATTTTTGATCTTAGCTAATAGCATGATCATTCTACCCAGTGGCCCAGTGTAGGTATGATTTATGTATGGTAAATTGTACTCATTTAAAATTTTAATAGTTTTTGTTTGTTTTTTTAAGATAGAGTTTCACTTTGTTGTCCTCGGTTGATTGCTATGGTGTCATAGCTCACAGCAACTTAAAGCTCTTGGGCTCAAGTGATCCTCTTGCCTCAGCCTCCCAAGTAGCTGGGACAAGTGCATGCCACAACACCTGGCTACTTTTACGTTTTTTTATTTTTATTTTTTTGACTATTTTTTTTTTTCAAATTAATATGAGGGTATAATTTTTAGGTTACATTGTTCTCACTTCCAGGGTAAAGTTCCATTTGAAGAAGAGCCCCTCACCTAGGGGCGTGTTATATACCCTCACAATGTGCACATTAAGTGAGATCCCGCCTCATGCTCTCCTCATTCTGCCAAACATCCTCCCCCTCCTCCTCCCACTTCCCTCTACCCCTGAACTAGGCTATATTAGTGTTTTATTGTTCTTATGAGCATGTAATTATTTATATATTGATTTCATATTAGTAGGAAGTATATTGTATATTTATTTTTTCACTCTTGTGATACTTTACTAAGAAGAATGTATTTCAGCTCTATCTAGGTAAATGTAAAGGCTGTAAAGTCTCCATGGTTTTATTTTTTGTAGTTTTTGACCGAGGCTGGGTTTGAACCCGCCACCTGCAGCATATGGGGCTGGCTCCCTACTCCTTTGAGCCACAGATGCCGCCCCAAGTCTCCATCTTTTTAAATGGCTGAATAATATTCCACAGTATACATATACCACAGCTTATTGATCCATTCACAGGTTGGTGGGCACTTAGATTGCTTCTACCACTTGGCAATTACAAATTAACCAGCTATTTTTTTAGACACGAGGTCTTGCTCTTGCTCAGACTGGCTCAAACTCCTCAGCTCAAGCAATCCACTACCCCTGGCCTCTGTGTAATAGTTTTGATATATATACACCTGTGAAACCATCACCATAGTCAAGATACAAATTATTACTATCAACTCCACAAGTTTCTCATGCTACTTTATAGTCAGTTCATCCTTTCTCTACCCTTGGCCCCAGGAACCAAGATCATTATCTGCTTTTAATCACTATAGTTTGTACATGCTATAGCTTTATATGAATCACTTATGTAATTTTATATAAATTGTATAATTTGTATAGATTTCATATTTAAATGTATGTTGTATTAAAATTCTCCAGTGAAAAAGAACCAATAGGATATCCTACCTGTGTGTAAGTATCTCTAAAGAGATTTTAAAAAATATATGTAGAAATATAAATAAATTTATTTTAAGAAACTGGCCCTCTTGTGGGAATTTGCAAGCCCAGCATTTTTAGGACAAGCTGACAGGCTTTAAACTCATTCAGGGCTTAGCGCCTGTGGCTCAAGCGGCTAAGGCGCCAGCCACATACACCTAAGGTGGCGGGTTCGAATCCAGCCTGGGCCCGCCAAACAACAATAATGGCTGCAACCAAAAAAAAAAAAAAATAGCCGGGCATTGTGGCAGGTGCCTGTGGTCCCAGCTACTTGGAAGACTGAGCCCAGGAGTTGGAGGTTGCTGTGAGCAGTGAAGCCATGGCACTCTACCCAGGGGGACAGCTTGAGGCTCTGTCTAAAAAAAAAAAAAAAAAAAAAAAAAAAGCAACTCATTCAGAAGTCTATGTTGCAAAGAATTTTGAGTTTGTAGAGTAGGTCAGCAGATGGGAAACTCAGACAGGGGTCAGTATTGTAGACAGGCTGGAAATGTAGGCAGTATTGCTATGTTAGAGTCTTGAGGCAGAATGCTTTTTGTCTAGGAAACCTCAGTTTTTGTTCTGTTCTTACAGCCTTCAGCTGGTTGGATGAGGCCCACCTACATTATCCAGGGAAGTCTACTTAAAGTCAACTGATTGTAGATGTTAACCATATCTATAAAATATTTTCACAGCAATATCTGGTCTAGTGTTTGACCAAATACTAGGGTGCCATTGTTTAGCTAAGTTGATGTATAAAATCTAACTATCACATGTGCTATGTGTTCTTTTTGCCTCTGGCCACTTTGACTGTGCTTAGTGATCTTTTTTTTTTTTTTTTCCTTATAGCATAACTGTGTACATTAATGCAATCATGGGGTACAGTGTACTGTTTTCATATACATTTTGAAATACTCTCATCAAACTGGTTAACATAGCCTTCATGTCATTTTCTTAGTTATTGAGTTAAAACATTCATATTCTGCTTTTAGAAAGATTCACTTGTACCCTTGTAAGGTAAACCATAGAGGTGACCCCACCAATCACCCTCCCTCCCCCCATCTACCCCCCTCACCTCCTCCTCCCACCTCCTTCCCATATTCTAAGGCTATAATTAGGTTATGACATTCCTATAAAAGCTATGAATTAGTTTCAAAGTAGGGCTGTGTACGTTGGATACTTTTTCTTTTATTCTTGAGATACTTTGCTAAGAACATTTTCCAATTCCATCCATATATAACATGAAGGAGGTAAAGTCTCCATCCTTCTTTAGGGCTGCATAGTACTCCATGGTATACATGTACCACAATTTATCAGTCCATTTGTGGGTTGATGGGCATTTGGGCTTCTTCCATGACCTAGCAATTATGAATTGGGCTGCAATAAACATTCTGATACAAATATCTTTGTTGTAATTTTTGGTCTTCTGAATATATACATAATAAAGGGATTGCAGAATCAAATGACAGGTCTATTTTTAGTTCTCTCAGTATTCTCCAAATGTCTTTTCAAAAGGAACGAATTAATTTGCATTCCCACCAGAGTGTAGAAGTGTTCCCTTTTCTCCACATCCATGCCAGCTTAGTGCTCTTGAGATTCATCCATGTTGTGTTCAGTAGTTAATTCCTTTTTGTTGATGACTGCTTTTCTGTTGTACATATTCATATATACATCCTGTTATACGCATACATGAATGTTAAGTCATTCTCCCGTTGATGGGTACTTGGGCTGTTTCCAGTTTTTGGCAAATCTGAGTAGTGCACTATGAATATGAGTGTATAAGACTTCTGTGAAAACATGTTTTTATTCTTTTGGATAAATACTTAACAGCACAATGGTAGATGTTGTGTAACTTTATAAGAAAGTGTTTGTTCCATTTTGTATTTTCACTAGCAGTGAATGAAAATTCCAGTTGCTCTACATTCTTTGCAATATTTGGTGTTCATCTTTTAAATTTTAGCCATTCTAATGGCTGTGTATGGGTATCTTACTGTGTTTTAAATTTGTATTTCCTTTTTGGTGAGTAAGTTTGAGCATCTTTCCATGTACTTACTTGCCATTCAGATATTTTCATTTGTGATATGTATGTTTAAATCTTTTGCCTATTTTTCTTATTAGGTTGTTAGTGAGTTATAAGAGTTGTTTATATATGCTGGGTATAAGTCCTTGTTAGGGGTGTGTGTGTGTGTGTGTGTGTATAGATAGATACAAACAATATTTTATCCATAAAAAATATTTTATGATTTCTAATATATTTTCTTAATTGTGCCTTTTTCACTTGATCTTAGCCAAAGGCCGAGAAGCAATTTTTAGTTGTGCCTTTTAAAGAACAAAAGTTAAAATTTTTATGAAGTGTAATTAGTATTCTCTTGCCTACCCCGTAGTCAAAGATTTTTCTCCTGAGTTTTCTTCTAGAAGCTCTGTAGTTTTAGCTTTTATGTTTAAGTCTGTGATCTATCTTGGACTACCTTTTCTCTCATGCCCCAGAATTATATGTCCTGTGTTGTAGATGTCTTTTTGAGGAAGGACCTCCCCCCAAGTGAGGACTTTCTCTTTTAGGCTCTTATCATTGTCTAAGCTTTCATTGTCTTTGGCTTTCATATTAAAACATCCTTTTGATTGATGTCCAGCATATGGTGTGTCTTCCTTCTTTAGCCTTTAAATGTCAAAGTTATTATTCTAAAACTCAGATTTGTTAAAGCCACTACCCAGCTGAAAAGTACTCAGTAACTGTCCAGTTCCCAAGAATTGCCTAAGTCTAGATGATATTAATTACCTGATGTGATTTCCATGTTATAGCACATAACAAAAGAGAGAGATTTTCTATGTAAAGGAATAATCCCAAATTTGGAGGATTTAGGCATAACTTCTTTTATTGTATTTACTATGTTCTGTTGTCACTATTTCTTTTATTAGCCTGAAATCTTTTTGATATTGTTTCTGGCAACCAGCAGACCAAGGTGGCATAGGAATTAGTGCCCCCCCCCTTTTTTTAATAATTGAAGAACAATTAAAAAACTAGTGTTGGAAATGACTGAAACAGTAGATCAGACAGCCAATAATTTTTGGATGCTATATATGTATTTTTTTAATCATATAATTTTATACTTAAAGTGCCTAATTTTAAAGAGACCAATCAGGAAGATTAACTGTAGCCTTTAATTTAATAGGAAGTAACTTTTCTTAAACTGCAGTGGAAGATCTATTGAGGAGAATGGTAAGAGTATCATTGATTCATTATTCTCAGCTTTCTCTGACATACTCTACACCATGGCTAACTCTTTTAAGACCTTGCTATTGTTTTGCTTTGAGACACAGGATTGTAAGCAGTAAGATTACATATTTTTAGAAATACAGAAGCATGTGCTCAAATTAAGTTTGTTCTTTGGAGGGTTTCAGAGTTCCAAAAGGCACCTTGTAAAATTTTTATTACTACTATTCTAGATAGTACATAGGCGGAGTATCTGGGAGATAGAATAATCTAACTTGTGGAGTAATTTTGTGTTAGTTTATTGATTTAATGTTTACAGCTTGATAATATGGTATAGATTTCAAGCCATTCTTTAGTGTATTTCAACCTCCTGACTCCTGTGGTCCCTGGAGATTCGTTGTGGGCTTGTACATCTTTAATTCAGGGAATGATGATGGCTGAAGTAAACTCAAAGGTTGGTTAGAGTCTGTAATGATTTTGTTGTATTGTCTGTAATTAGATCCTGTTGTGCGCCTATTTAAAACCTTCCAGGGATTTCCCATTGTACTTAGAATGAAATCCAGACACCTTCCCAGGCCTACCTGTTCCTGCAGCCTCTCAGCCTTATCTCCTGCCCCTTCTCCTGAGGTAGCCTTGAGTTAGCTGCTCTGCCTCTGTGCACCCAGGTCCCCTCCCTATCTAGGCCTCTGTACTTGTGGTCACCTTTGTCTATGTAATCCTCTTCCTCCAGACCTTCAAATGTCCTTTTCAGGTCTCAGATCAAATGTCACCTCCTTAGAAAGGTCTTCACCAGTCCTCCTGCCTCTCTCGTCACCTATTCCATTACACTATTTTTATTGTCTCCATAGTACTTGTCACTCTCTCTCTCATTGGTCAGTGATCCCCAGGAGCCTTTGCCTTGCTGTCTGGTTCACCACTGCAGCATTCTCTGTGCATGGAGACACATAGTGGGTGCTTTGTAAGTGTTCAAAGGGATAAATGTTATCTTTATAGTTATCCTCATTGAAATAAAGTGATGAGTTGGAAACAACTATGACTAAACAGGTACTAATTTATATAATTGCCTGTTTAGATTACTCAATAATTGATTCATCTTTTCATTACATAGTACAGAATTCAATTATCGTAGAAACAGATACTGTCTTTTGTGGCTGGAGCTGGTATGCAGATACAAGGTACTGTTTTGTCTTAAATTTGCCAGGTTATGGTTTCTTCTTCAGTTCGTTTTTCTTCTCCCTTAGAGACAGAGTCTCTAACTCCTATGCTAGCTTTACTGAACTACTGCAGCCTACCACTCTATCAGTTGTTTAAGAGAGCTGAATAATAGTCCTGTTTTTTGTTGTTTGTTTTAAATTTCTATTAATCCCAGAGGCTTTTTGGAAATTGCTGAAGCATCATTAGGTCATATGTTCTGGAGGTTTTTTTTTTTTCCATTATTAAATTTAATCATGCCCGAGGGAGGGAGGACTGTGGGCTGAGAGCATTCTGGGTTTGAAGTCAGAAAGCCCAGCCTCTGGTTTTAGTTTTGCCAGTACTTAACTCTCTGTGTAAATATTTTGCCCTCAGTTCCCTAATTTATAAAATAATAGGGTTGAATGAAATGATATCAAATGTCTGTCTTCTTTTAACAGTGTGTAATTATATAATTCTGGGCATGAACCAGTCATTTTTGCACTTTTGAGAATTTTTATGGGTCATATGAATGTGTGGTATGTATCATAGTTGTATAGGTATTATTAAGCTTTTCAAGAATGAAAAGTCCAAATTGTTTAGTTGAACATTAAAACATTGGAAGGGGGCAGCGCCTTTGGCTCAAAAGGGTAGGGCGCCAGCCCCATATGCCAGAGGTGGCGGGTTCAAACCCAGTCCCAACCAAAAACTGCAAAAAAAAAAAAAAAAACTTGGGAAGGATTGAGAAATAACCTGATTTATTTTATTTTGTTTTTTCTTTCTTTTTTTTTTTTTTAAATTAAATCATTGCTGTGTACATTAATGCAGTCATGGAGTACAATGTGCTGCTTTTATACACAATTTGAAATATTTTCATCAAACTGGTTAACATAGCCTTCACGGCATTTTCTTAGTTATTGTTTTAAGACATTTATATTCTACATTTAGTAAGTTTCGCATGTACCCTTGAAAGATGCACCATAGGTGTGATCCCACCAATTACCCTCCCATCCTCTCCCCTCCCCTCCGTTTCCCCTTTCCCCATATTCTTGGGCTATAATTGGGTTATAGCTTTCATATGAAATTAGTTTCATAGTAGGACTGAGTACATTGGATACTTTTTCTTCCATTCTTGAGATACTTTGCTAAGAAGAATATGTTCCAGCTCCATCCATGTAAATACGAAAGAGGTAAAGTCTCCATTTTTCTTTAAGGCTGCATAATATTCCATGATGTACATATACCATAATTTATTGATTCATTCATGGGTTGATGGGCACTTGGGCTTCTTCCATGACTTAGCAATTATGAATTGGGCTGTAATAAACATTCTGGTACAGATATCTTTGTTATAATGTGAGTTTTGGTCTTTTGGATATATACCTAGTAGAGGAATTGATAGTCCTGCCATTTGATCCTACAATTCATTTTGTTTTTTTTATTTTTGGTAATGGCCACAGTAAGAAATACTGTACCTGATTTATTAGAAGTATTGATTTTAAAATTGATAGTATTATTTGAGTAGATAATGAAAATTTATCTTTAGGATACTAATTTTGGCCTTATTATTGTTTCAAGAATCCCAGCTTTTTTCTTTGGATATCAATTTGTCAAGTTCTTTATTTTCATGTGCTGGCAGCATTCCTATCCACAGGAGTCTAGGTTCCTCCAGGTCATGTACCAGTGCATCTCAACAACACCTGGGCCCCATTCCTCCGTTTATCTTGTGGTCATTGATTCCCTTGTATTGTGTGATTCCTCATATCCTTTCCAGCTTCCATGCCAGTGGAACTCTTAACAGAATGCTGCCAGTAACTTTCATTTTTTGGATTGTGTGTTTACATGGGAAAACCATACATTTAGAGGTGATAGTTTATTTTTGAGAACACTGGCTTTGGAATCAAAAAGCCCTTGGCACAAAGGTTAGCTGTACCATTTATTGGCTATTTGAGTTTGGGACCTCTGTAACTTTTCTAAATCTTTGTTTTCTTATTTTTAAAATGGATTTGCTAACATTTGCCAAATGGGACTTTTGTGATGACTTAATTAAATTAGATAAGGTATATAAAGTACTTCACAGGTACTCAGTAATTGGTAGTTTTAGAAAAGTTTGTATGTCAGTCTAAATGGTTTACAACTTCAGTGTCATTTTGAACAGTGTTAATGTCAGAGCATCTTCCTTAATGTGGGTTGCTTGCCTGGCCATGGACCAGACATTTAGACCTTACTTCACCTTTCTTGTTTGGAAATGCTGCGTCTTGTGCCTTTCTAACCTGCTTCTGTATTGTTGGGCACTTAGCTTTGGTTCTTGGTTCCCTATCAGGCCCTTTCTGCCCTGGTGACCTATTGGAGCATTTTTCTCTGATTCTAACCTTAACTGTGTTCTGGTGTGATTTTGTCCTCTTCTTTCTAGCTCCATATGGAAACCAGTGTGGTTATAGCTCTACTTTCTACCTGGGATAGGATTTGCAGGGGGAGAAGATAGTCACAAATTAACCATTTTAATCTTTAAATATGTCCTTCAAACTGTATATGATTTTAATTTTATTAGGTTTATTTTCTTCTGCATTTTAAGTTCTACTTTAAATACTGTATGTTCATTAGAAGCATTAGCCTCATGGAGAGAACTTTGATTTATTGTGTTCTCTTAGGAATGACCTATATTCACCAGATTTTCAATTCTATTGATTGGGATGGAGATCCCCTAAGAAACTGCTTCAGTAATAACAAATACTTTGTGAAAAAGTACCAGCTGTTTCCATCACAGATTAGCAATGTTGAAGATTCAGTGACTTGATATCATTTCACATCCTTTTTTTGGGTTATGGTCATGATTCTTTGTTGTTCTAAGTGCTTATTGCAGTGATATATTTTCACTCATACTTAATGATTTAACGTTTTTCAGACTGTAAAGGAGTTTGCCTTTGTTTCTTAGTTAACAAATAGTTTACTTCCTATTCTTAGTAACAAATAGTTTACTTCCTATTTCCTTCTCTTATTGATGTTCATCTGAATCAACTGGAGGGTTTAGCAAATCCATATTGAGTCTGAGTGAGCAGTTGTCTCTCCTACTCATGATTTTTGCTTGCATTTAGGAGCAGTGGCAGGCCTCTGGTACTGGACCAAGTGTAACTCATGGAGGCACCAGATATAGACTAACAGTTATGTATGGAATTATGTAAGGAACAAAATGTAATAGTTTGACTTGATTGAATTTGGATATTTAAATCTGGTAGAATAATTCAGAGTTGGCACAATATTATCACCTAAAAATATGTGACTTATTATGAAGGATTAAATAATAAATAAGGGAGATCTCCCTACCATTTCCATATTCTTGCTTAAAAGTATCTTAGTACAGTGCAAACATGATATACAAATTTAATTTGCATGAACTCAGCTATATACACTCCATCCATCTTTTGCATTAACTATAAATGTTATATATGTGAATTTACAAATGAAGGAATTTAAGGGGATAATTTTAATGATTTTATCCTATTCACTGACTTTAATATCTGTCCCTGAGTAAGATGCAGCTTCCCTAAAAATTCATTGAGTGTAGGAGAAGTAACAAGAAGTAATGACTTTTAGTATTGTTAAAGATGGCGTAGCAAAGAGCAGTGTAGTGGTCATTTTTGACAGATGAAGATTAGATGTTTTTGGAGTAAAATGCTATTTGTTTGGTGTTATTTCTAGTAGTCTGTTTTTTTTTGCAGTTTTTTGGCCGGGGCTGGGTTTGAACCTGCCACCTCTGGCGCATGGGGCTGGTGCCTTACTTCTTTGAGCCACAGACGCTGCCCTAGGAATCTATTTTTTGACGTGCTGGAGTAAAATGAATTTAATTACTTGTATAACGTTTTTAATAATCATGGTTTGGGTTGATTCTTGCTCTCATAAGGAAATGGCTTTGATGAGAGTTTATAAGAATTTCAAAATAGGTTAGAGACCAATAAAACATTATTCTTGCTGGAAGATGGAACTGGCACCTATCAATGGTACTTAACGCTAAAACTTGGTGATTTAAGAGCATTTGTTTTCTGAGTTTTTTTTTAAAGGTGAGTCATCTATAGTTACTGCATTTTGATTGTGCTCCCCCAAGCCTTTAGATAAATGCTATATTGTAATGCTTATTACAACAAGAAGCTATTGTAGGACACTCATGAACTGAGTATCTTTTCTGATCCATGAATAGCACCATTATCAAAGGGACACTTAAAGCCTTGAAAAAAGGCTTTTCTTTTGCCCTTTCATCTTGATGCATTTTATTTTTCCCTCTCAGAGCCAAGCTTGTATCTTAAGTAATTAAATCATCTTTTTTATAGGGTGAAACAAATAACTATAGGCATGATAGTCCCCATAATGAAAATTAAAAAAGAATATTATATTTATAATTATCTTTTAGGAAATTCATACTTCGTACAAATTTGGTATGATCTCTCTTTAAGGGACTGAGAATGAGAAGAAAAACAGCTACACCATGGAAGGGCCTCTTGTCTGTGAGCTAGCTAGTCAAAGCCTGAGCTGCTGGGCTATAGCTGGGGAGACTCATACTTCTAAATGCAGGCTTGTGGCCCCCAAGGTTGTTTACCTTAAAATTCAAAACAATGGGAAGAATTTTGAACTTACTCTTTGATTACATACTTTCCTTGTCATTCATATAGAAGCAGAAAGACAGTGGGTATCTCAAGAGCAATGGTTCTCACCTGGGGTGATTCCGCCTCCCAGAAGACATTTTTTTTTTTTAAACATCTAGAGCAGTTGTTCTCAACGTTCCTAACGCCATAGCCCTTTAATACAGATCGCGACCCCCAGCTTGAGAACCGCTAATCTAGAGGCATTGTAACTATAGGTGGATTGTTCCTGGCATCTATTGTCATTGGTTAGCAAAACATCCTAAAAGATGGCCCCTCAAGAAGGAATTATCTGACCCAAAATGTTGGTAAGGCCAAGGAAGAGAATGAGAAATATTGCCAGTGCATCTGCAGAGTTTCTAGTATAATATTCTTATCCTGATGGGTAGTTCTGGGAAAGAAAACAGGAATAGAATTCTTATTTTAGGTTTTAGAATGAGGGTAATAGACGTTGGTATACTATCATAACTCATGACAGGTTTGGGGGCGTTATCCACAAGTCATCTTTAGAAGAAAGAGTTTAGGGCTTAGTTAGTTCCAGTGTAAGCCAACTTGCATTTAAGAGAGTGATGCAAATTCAGAAGCTGCTAAAGCCATAAATTTGTCTGGATAAAGCCTCATTTAGTTTACAAAAAGGTCTATAGCCTGCTTCAGTATGTGTTAAATTATTGGACCTATACTTTCCTGTCCTTTCACTCAGTTCTAATTGGACTTTGAAAGTGAATCAGAATAGAGCACAAATCCACTTTCACTGACACTTAACAGAAGATTGTAGGATCCTTTTTTGAATTTCATAATTGTGGTTTCTTTTTTGACGTAGTTGCCATAATTGAGAAATTGAAGCATGGTGTGTTCAGGGGAACATGAGTCATGAAGTCAGAAAATATATAGATATTTGTGGAAAAAAAGATTAATTTAACAAATGCTAGAGGAAGGGCAGAATGATATGAAACACTCATTATTTATAACATAAGGCAAATAAATCCTAGCCTCAAAATTATGTTGTTATAAAACATAGAAAACCAGATAATTGGTATGTTTTTCTGTTTGACTCTCAATTTTAAAGGACTCTAATTGATGTATTGTTTATATTGTTCACTAAATACAGTGTTTGGATGATAGGGAGGGAATAGAGAAGGCATGTGATAACAGCTCAGAGTTATGCAGTGTTTCTCCCCAAAACAATTACAGTGCAGCTACTGCCAATGGTGATGTCACAGTCAATAGATAAAGAGCTATTTAAGACTCTTCTAATCATCCTTAGGATAGGGAGAATTTAACATCTGAAGCCATGTTAAAATTCCTATTGTGTTCCTTTGTTTTGTCGCTTTAAGTGATTATTCTCAACATCTAATTACAATTTACAAATGATATTTAACATCGTCTAGAAAAGGAGAGAGTACACAGGAGGAGAAGCAGTTGCTTTGTTAGAGCAGAAATAGTCCCAAAACAGTACCTGGGGACTAAACTAGAGAAAACAACACTTATTTCCTACTTTGTACTGTAGCTATTCAACATGGTGTTGGGAGAGATTGACCTACCTAGATGGGAAATTCTAGTGCTGTTTATAGATAAGGAACATCCCTTTGTGGAGAGGAAATTGGCATATAGACTTAAATTATGTGTGGAAGAAAATGGTGAAAAAATTAAAGCTTCTTTACAGAGAAGATGAGCCTCACTTAAAATTGCTTTTCCAAATGCCAAAGGCCTTCTCCATCAGATGTCCACTGTGCGCTGTGTTGTTCTTTCAAGATTTTGTTTTTTGGTTTTTTTTTTTTCCCTGGATCATTACTCTTCATGGTGAATGTGGAGCCTAACTGAGAAAGGAATATACTGCATGGCAGTCATATGTGGGAGATGAGGAAACCATGCTGCTGTTCATTATGGAGGAGTGGGCCGTGCAGGGCAGACTAGATAAACTATGCCTTGAACTGAATTGTCTGTCAGTATTTTCAGTTTGTAGCTGAATGTTTGACCCACAATAAATGTTTAATCAGTAACTGTGGTAATTTACAGGTAATAATTATAGTTAAATACTTACAGGGAGATGACTGTTTCATTGTTTTCTTTGACTTTATGTCCTGTTCAGGCCATCTCTAAATTCTTGTTTTGTGGTAAACCAGACATCTACAGCGTCTGGTGTGATCTGCCAGTTTCTAG
Source organism: Otolemur garnettii (assembly GCF_000181295.1). Taxonomy (NCBI): domain Eukaryota; kingdom Metazoa; phylum Chordata; class Mammalia; order Primates; family Galagidae; genus Otolemur; species Otolemur garnettii. The sequence continues at coordinate 13,056,184 of NW_003852422.1, read as the reverse complement.
TCTCTTCTGCTCGCTGCTCATCTGCCTGTGAGAGAGGCATTCCACTGCTTAATACAGGCATCTGCAGCGAACACTCACAGGTAAAATGAGTTTTTAAAGTGCTCCTTGCAATCTGAGGAGTGATTAATGTTTAAAAAACGTAAACATTTTTATTCTGTTTCTCCAAGCTCTCTCCAGTGGGCTGATGATCTAATCCTTTCTATTTTTTGATCTTTCTGAATTGAACTATCAAGGTTGTTAATAACTGTTATCACCATCTGCAGTTCTTTTCTTTATCACTATTATTTTTGGTTGAGAGTCGAGTTGAAATCTGACTATCTTGGCTATATTATTTCCTAGTTCTGTGACCTTGGGTAAGTTAATAATCTCTCTGTGCCTTATATTTAGTTATTGTTTGCATGAGGTTTACTGTCGTGCTGTCTTTTAGCAGTGAACTTTTCCTTTAAACATCTAATTCTTCTTGATCACTTATAATCTAAGAATGCTGTGTACAAGGCAGTGAATAAAAAGTGGGTGACTTTTTTACATTCACACTCAAAGGCTCTGATATACTCTTGCCCCTTTAGTACCTACACTTAGTGGTGGCCCTTACGTTTAGTCTTCTCTGACTTTTCCCTACTGAACAGCCTCTTCTGAAAGCTGCTGATTGAGTTAAGCAAGTACTGATATTTGTCTTTGTGCCTTGCAGTGGTTTATGCAAAATAGACTTATCTAACATGATCAGAACTAATATTTGGTCAGTTAATTGAAAAACCAGAAATAAAATGTTTAAGATGCTTTTTTACATTTATCCTAGACTTTGTATGGAGGCTGGGATGTAGAATACCTACATCATTTTGAAGAAAGGTTCTCAGGAGAGCAAAGAGAGACAGTTTCTACTATAATATTCTGAGGCTGATGGAATCAGCAGGAGGGTGGTTATTTTTTAGTTCTTGTCTCAGAATCAGGGTACAGATTTTTATTAGCCACCACACCCCATTTACAGTGTCTCTCCGAACTTTAATATTTTTATTGATTCACTTAATTGAGTTCCTTTAAAACATTCAATTTCATTTTCATAGAAATTTTGCCTTCATATTTCATTGGTCTACATGAAAATTAATATAATGATACAAAGTACAAGTAGCATTACCGGTTTGATTTGGTTAGAACTCCTCTTTGAGGTATAGGGGACTAGAAATAACACTGTGTATATAGTAGGGACATATTGCTATGGATTTCAGTGTTGTCTTTTACTGAAGAAATAGAGATGTGTGGTTAATTTGGTGGGCTGGGTAGGTGGAACTTGGGTAAGAGAACGTTTGCTCTGTTCCGATTTGATACTGGGTCTCTTGCCTGTGGGAGGATATTGCTAGTTTTATAAGAGGTGAGCAACACGGTATTCATTCAGTATTCTTCTGTGGTAAACATTTCATGTATGTTTTTATAGTAATACACTAATGAAGAAGTTTTACCAGTAGTGTTTTCTATCTGAAGCTGTCGTCTCCCGAGGCTCAGCTGCAGAGAGGCCTTTTATGTTAGTTTTCTTTAAATTCCTTCCTTGAATTGGTTGTTAGTAGAGAACCCCCAGGCTGTATTTCTGGGAGTGGATCTCTTACACTGCCTGGGTGTTGTGTTGTTTGGCACACTTGTATTTTGCTGTATGAGCCGGATCCTGGGAGTGTGGGAAGCCAAAGTGGTAAGGCAGGAGCTGGGATGGTGGGAACAGGGAGGGACATGTATTGTCAGAAATAGCTGGGACTTGCAGTCATATGCGATCCTTCCATAAGTGTAAGTAACAGGGACTAGTCCAACATGAAGTCAGCCCCTCCTCTTCTCACTTTATATTGGAATTGTTTCTTCTGGCAAAGGTGAAAGCTTTTTCCTTTTGTATGCTATTTATCTTATGTGAGTCTAGTGTGCCTTCCAAAATAGATGGGTAGTGAGAGGTGGTTTTTGTTCTTTTATAAACTCAGTGTCTGTTCTCAGTCTACTGAGATGTGTCATCATAAATTGTAATGAAAATTTAATACATTTATGTTTTAAAAAATATCAGTCTTGAGTTTTAAATAGGCCTACTAAGGCCCTGATGAGGCACAGCTTCTGTTTTTGATACTGGCTAGATAAACCCAAAACAGAACATTTTGAATTCCAGAGAAAAGGTGATTTACGCTTTTTTTTCCCCCTTCTTCCCTTTCCCTTTTTGGCGTCACAGATTGCTCTCACATTTTGAAGTAGTTAACCCCAATTATCTGTCTGTGGAATATAGGCAAGCAGAGACTTCCGGGATATATTGGCCATTGCTTCCTACTGTTTCCCTGCTGTCTTTTTGGCCTGAGTTTTAGAAAATCACTGTTTGTTTTTTTTTTTTTGAATATCTGAAATTTTACATGCAGGCAGTTCCTGGGTTACGAACAAGATAGCTTCTGTAAGTTGGTTCTTAAGTCTAATTTGTGTGTAAGTTGAAACAGGTACATTTACGTACCAGCTGTAGATAGTCTCCATTTGTAAATGTGAGTCATAGGTCAATCGGATGTTTCTGACTCTGGGACATTGCCCCTGTTTGTGGGTGTGAGTTCTACTTAAGTCTAATGTTTATATAGCTCTGGGACTGCCTGTGTTCTTTTGTTCTCTTAGCATGTTCAATTGTATATATAAATTCCTTATACCTTATATTCTTTTACTTATTTGTATTCGTATGTCTGTTGCTTTGTGGTGCCAAGGGAACCACTTCTACCAGGCCTTTCCGTCTTAGTGTTAGCAAATAAGGGGAGAGTTAAAAACAAAAAACCCTGGCTTTAACTAGCTATTGCGGTAGCTTGCTTTATTTCCCATCACGGGGGCTGTTAATGGTTGTGGCAGGGAGGCCCACAAAGCCAAATTAAACAAAACCACATCAAGGCTTTGTGTCAAGCCAGTAAACCAGGCAGGGAGAGGCACAGGGATGCCAGGTCAGATGAACACATGTAGGGAGGGATGTGGGGAAGAGGAAGACGAACTGAAAATACTTCAGAATCTGAACTGTGCAGTGTAATTTCTTTCCTTAGGCATTAGTGAATATTTGTAAGACTTTTTCATATGAAGAGGCTGCATTTTGTCCGGGAATATTGCTTTAAGAAAAATCTCTGATGACTGTGATAATCTTAGCTATTTTTGAGTGAAAATAAAACAGTACATTTGTTTTTGAAGAATCAGACAAATGCATCTTAGATTTTGTAAACTATCTAAATTTTTTGCCAGAATTTTCTAGGCTGTATTAAAAAGCTTTTTTTGCAGAGATGAAATGCTAATCTTATTCTCTGTGGGATGAAATAGGTGCAATAGGAAGCCTGACAGCCGGGGGTGGGCCCTGCTCCCTGCACTCCTCACCAGTGTCTTCTTACACACTACAGACCTTCTGCACCATGTCTAGTCCCTAGGTACCACGCTTCTTATCTCCAAGTTCTTGCTTGGCCTGACCTTTTCTTTCTTTCTTTTATTTTCTTTCTTTCTTTTCTTTCTTTTTTTTTTTTTTGGTGGCTTGTGTTTCTTTATGCTACAAATCCCTGATGCTGGTTTGGAATGCGGCTTTTTAGTTCTGTGGCTGGGAATTTCTGACTGATGAAGGCCAGTAGTAGTTCAAGGGTACACTTGAGGTCAATTTTATGTATACATATATATGTATATTCATAAATAAAAAAACCCTAAACATAAACATCTTCAATGCTTTTCATAGCCACAACTTAAATTCTCTTTGGCTTTTTCTTTATGGAGCTCAGTATGTCATTTGTTCTGAAGTCCTGTGTATAAGTATACTTATTTTTCACCTAATTTTAAAAAATAAATTCTATGTGAGGCTAGTGATTTCATGAGCTATATGATGATGAAACAGCTAGGAATAACAGCAAATGTAGATTACATTAAAGAGAGTCACTGAATTTTTAAAGAATTTGGAAAGGCAAGACTTTACAAAGAAGAGGTTAAATATATGTATACCTCACCTATTTGGTGTTTGTTTGTCATTCAGGATTATTACTTGCAAGCGTAGTTGGGGGGCTAGCAAAAAGGCCTCTAAGCAGCCCAAATGGACACTACAGAATTTAAGTATAAATACATAGGGTATATGAGAAGTAGCACTCACAGAGTGTGGAAGCTGGCCAGCCTGGGACCTGAGGAGTATCTGTGGATATTTTTATGAATATAGTTTATACTCTTATATATCCCTGTAGTGATGATGACCCAAGGCCATCAAGAAAAGGTATTTGCTATTTATCTGATTTTTATAAAGGCAGGGCAAGTTATGATATATATATATA
>NW_003852422.1:13038056-13051701 GCF_000181295.1 Otolemur garnettii | reverse complement strand
CGTCATTGTTGTTTGGCAGGCCCGGGCTGGATTTGAACCCGCCACCGTAGGTGTATGTGGCTGGCGCCTTAGCCACTTGAGCCACAGGCGCCGAGCCCAAGTTATGATATATATAGAAGTACCGTTTTTCCCTGAAAATAAAACCTACCCCCAAAATAAGCCCTAGCAGGATTTCTATGCATTTGTTAAATATAAGCCCTACCCCTATAATAAGACCTAGTGATAATAATAAGTCTTAGGCATGGACAATAAGACATCCCCTGAAAATAAGCCCTACTGTGTCTCCTTGAGAAAAAATAAATATAAGACAGTGTCTTATTTTCAGAGAAACACGGTATAAAAATTTATTGTCAGAAGAATATATTCTTGGGCATCTATAAAGCTCAGTAATCTAGAACACCACATGATTCCCAAGTTTAGGAAAGCCAAGATATTAATAGCCATAGGGATTTAAACTCATAGACTTTTTAAGTGGGACAAAGGAAGGTACCCATATTTATTCCTGGTGGCATGTATGCTGGTGGCTGTGTTTGGTGGAGAGGAACTGGGGACAGGAAAAGTAGTTAGGTGACTGTTGGTATAGTTGAGTGGGGGTTAAGGTCAAGAACCTGAGCACAGAGAAGTGAAGGATGGATGACAAGAGATGCTATGACTAACTGGATATATATGGCATAGAGAGGGGGAGTATTTAAAGGTGACCCCAGGTTTTGCAGCTTATGAGCCTGGTAGAGTATTGTTTACTACTACTGAAATGGGACAGCAGCTGATTTTGCAAGGAGGAAGAGACTGGCTTTGTTTTCAAGGTACTGAGTTGAGGAACTGGCCATAGACCTGGCGGGAGCTTGGACTAAAGGGCCTGGAGCTCCAAGAGGCTCTTTTCGGCAGTTCCCAAGACAAGCAAAGACAGGCATGCTTTCATGTTGCCCTGGTAATTGCTTAGTAATTATTGGCTGGTTCGTAGGTTTTTTTTAAATTTTGTGCCATGGTTGGATTTGATTGAAAACAAACTTTGTTCAGATACAGAGTTTATACTTACAAATAAACAGTCAGTAATGAAACTTGCCCAGGCACTTCTTGGGTGGGAGCGGAAGCAGGGGCAGGCATGCTAGCCTGATAGCACTGTGAAGCCATGGTTTTTTCCTTGAAATGTATAAAATCTTCATTCTACTCCAGAATGGTTGTTCGGATATAATTAGAAAAACTTAAAAGTATTGAAAATTGCCACTAGCCCAAATGAAGTTTCCTACTACATTTCTCTTGAGGTTTTGCCTGATTCTTTTGCTTTTACATAGAGACAGATGCTTTGTTCTGACTTTATTCAAGCTACAAATTGAAATGCAGTTCCTCCCAGCAATATGATAGTTCTTTTGCTACATCATTGAATGTTCTTGATGTTATTACATAATCTTCAGACAAATAATCTGAATTTATTAGCTGAGCATTATGAAATGCTATTAGGAAAGCAAGATAGTACAGCTTTGTATTATTTGAAACTTTTGTGGCTGTATTTATAATAATAATAGGAAACATCTGAAGTGACTGAAATTTTTGTTTTCATAGAAAATAGCCCTCTTTATTGAAATGGCTAATTAATAATTGTAGATACTGTTATTGAAGGGTCAAGTCTGTGTGATTATCAGATAAACTTGATGGAAGGGAACCTTAATGACTTGAATTAGTACCCATTTTTTCTGTTTTATAATTCTAATTATTAGCCTGCTAATTAAGGAGCACACTGCATTTTCTGGAGTGAGATATTTTCTGTCTTTCTGAATAGAGAAATTATAAAAATAATTTTGGTTCAGTGTGGATATGGTTTGGATCCCTATAACGAAGCAGATTTTGTTACACTTAAGCACACGTTTTTCTAATCAGAATGGTTAAATCAAACCCCTCTTTTCATGCTGCAAACTATCATTTTCAGTGAATGCTACAGAAATAGAAAAATAAAGTCCATAGGAATATACAGTACCAGCTAAGCCTTACTTGTAGACTTGGAGGATTTCTCATCTTTCAAAATGCTGGAACCTGAAGGCAGTTTAGAAAAGTGTTTTTTCAGGCATGACTTACTGAATCTCTAATGATTATATTTTAGTGCCACAGTGAAACTGTAATTTGCTATCTTGCTTGTGTTCTGTGGACACTGATGTGAAACAATTGATTTAATTGCTGTGTCCTTGTTAGTGTAAATTTTTTTTTAATAATTTTTAGATGGCATCACTTTTTTCTGGGGAAAACATTCTGATTTTGCTGCCTTTTTTTCTGATTTAAATTACCACTTTTCCTCTTCCTTCATTTTCTTCTAACCTACCCCTTCTTACCTTCTAATCAGTATATTCTGATGACTTCTCTATATATTTGCTTCCTTAAACCTGATACAAAGGAGCAGTCATTGATAAGTAAGTTTTAAAATTTTTCTTTTCTGTTACTATCTAGTGTTGAGTTTGAATTTTTTAAAAGTAATTCAACAACTCTAGTAAAAGATTTTAAAATTAATTAATTTCCCTGTTTTCTCACTTTTCTTTTGAAAATATGGATTTCTTCCTTTATTTGTAGCTTAATGAATGGCACATGCAGAAATTCCCTGGCAACGAAGGATACAGTTTATGTTGTGGAGTGGTGATGATGGTATAGTTCTATTAGAAAATCTGTATAAGGCTTATTGAGTGAATGTAGATTGCAAGGGGGTGCTTGTCATGACTTGCAGTTGCCTAGATATTTGCATAGAAAATCAGCTCTGAAAAATTTAGTAACAGTACTGGTTCTTTCTAACTTTAGTGAATATGTCTTCTAAGTTGGGTTTTTACCATCTGCTGCTGATTGACCTTCATGTTGGCTATGTGCCTATCTATTTGAACCATCTTATTCTAACTGCCAGACATGCCTGGTGATGGAACTTGATCTACTTGATCGCTTAGCATTGGTCATTACTGACATTGTTCGTTTGTCCAGACAGTCTTCTACAGCCTGCTCCTCAGCTTTTCCCATAATGACAAACATAGCCCATAATGACAAACATATGCATTGTAAAATTAGTTAACAGTTACCAATGCTTGCTATATATCATGCATTATGCCAAGTACTACAGATACATGATTTAGATCAGGCATCCTCAAACTACAGCCACATTTGGCCCACCTAGGACATTTTTCCAGCCCACCAAGTGTTTCTGCCGCCGCTGCCTGTCCTGCTTAGCAGCCAACTCATCCCGGGGGCCACAGTCTGCCCCTCCAACGGCCTGAGGGACAGTGAACTGGCCCCTGTTTAAAAAGTTTGAGGACTCCTGATTTAGATGATAGTTTCATCTGTTCTTACAGGTGAATAAATAGGCTTTGTCTAGTAACTTGCCCAAATTCACACAGTAGAGAGAGAGAGAACCAGAACTCAAACACAGTTTTGTTTGACTCCAAAGTCTATACTCAACCCCCATGCCATGTTGGTAATTCCCTGCTCTGCTGGCTGTGGTTTGGAGTAGTGAATGTTTTTCAAACTGGAGTCCATTGTCATGCTGTTTGGGTCTTAATTTCTTTTACATTCAATGCTATATCAAACTGAGTTATGTAAGTTTGGTTTTCTGATATTGATGGGTCTCCTATGTTGTTGCTACCCACATGTGTAGTGACCTTTCCTATAACTAACATGCTTTCCAACAAGGTAGGTTTTGCTATACATACATAGATACATACCTAAAAATACACACACCTCCACACACAAACACACACCCCCCCCACAGTGATGTATTTTAAGTGCTTTTTTTTTTTTCTGTTAGAAGTTCTAAGTCCTTGCCTAGAACCTTTTATAAATCAGTGCATTAGCCTGTGATTTGGGAGATAGGAAAGAATAACTTTTATTCCATGAGTATATTTTTTGTGGAGAGTTTATTATTGTTTTAATCTACAATTAATAAAGAATGTTTTTTAAAAAAATAAAGAATATGTTTTTTACACAGATCACTCAGATTGCATTTGTAGATTTATTGTTGATAGAAAAGATGAAGGATGCATAGGAATCGGCCCTTGTTATTTAAATGGCTCGAAGTGGACTAGGTCAGCCTGGTGTTTGCAGTGTTGGGGAGGCATTCGTTTTTAATGAATATCAGTGCTTCTACTAACATAACCACTTTCAGGATTAAGTAGATGGCCTAGGGAACAAAACTCTTAAGGCAACAAAGTAGTGTGGATCGTGGACTTTACACTGTGCAGCTTCCAACATCTTTGTTATCCATCAGTTCCAGCTTATTTTGAAATCTGCTTTGACGTTATTTTAAAACCAGCCAGCAGACTTTTTCTGTAAAGGGCCAGATAGTAAATATTTTACTCTTTGCCGGTCACATAGGTGTCTGTTATACATTCTTATTTGTTTTGTTTGTTTTTTGCTGCCCTTTAAAAATTTTTACTTTTAAAAATATAAAAGCCATTCTTAGCTCACTGGCCTTTCTAAAACAAGTCCTGGTGGAGTTGGCCCCAGATTAGTGCTGGCCTCTGGTCCATGAACACCTGAATTATGAACATGAACCCATCTTTAATATCATCTGTCCCATCCTGCAGAAAGCATAGAAATCCCTTTTTATTCCCAGTGTCCTTTTCTTCCTCATTACTCTCAGACTTTGACCTGTCTATCCCTTGCTTAAAAAAAAAAGTTAATAGTTTTTATGGAGGTCAGGTCTCGTTATGCTGCCCAGGCTGGTCTTGAACTCCTGGCCCTAAGCAGTTCTCTCACTTTAGCCTTCCAAAGTACTGGGATTACAGATGTGCATCACCAGGTCCAGCCTACCCCTTCCTTTTCAATTTTGCCCTCTAATGTAAACTCTTATTGATTCTTTGCCTGGATTATTGCATGATTATTTGCTGTATAAGTTTCTTGCTAGCTTCCTGCTTCCATTCACTTGTTTTAAACTATCCTGTGCATGGCTATTAAAATCAACTCATGTTCTGGAGATACAGTTTTACTCCTTCTACTGAAAATACATTCGTGGCATCTTGATTTCTTATTGTGTGACACCACAGACTTGTCATTCTTACCGTTGAACAGTTACCAAGCTTCCTATACGCTGAGCGTTTCTCTTATTAGTTTCTTATGTGAGTTTATAAAGGAGGTTATAGCTTGTGATTTCTTGACAAATTTGTAATTTGTTAGTCATAGTGGATTCTGTTGAAGTACATTGTTAAAAGTAAACTCCCAAGTTTGTGAACTTAGAGGTAATATTCTGAGGCTCTACTACTAATGGTAAATATGAAGTATCATTGTGCTTTACAGTTGTGCTAATTAGCCTTTTTCAAACTCAAAACAAACTGATGAGGAAAGTATGGTGTTTACTATGTTATGGGGAAGAAAACTAAGAACAGATAGTAGAATGAGTGGCAGTTAGGATGCAAACCTAAGCTGGGTGGATTCAAAATCTGTGCTTCCACAATGAATTAATAGCTCAAAGAAAGACTTTGAACCTAGTAGAGGAGAGGAAGGAATCATTCAAACATAACTTTAACCTTCATCCCTTTCCCTGCCAAGGTCCCAGGTCCTTTTGTATTTTGTTGTTTTGCCAGATAGTTTGTGAACTTGGCTGAACTTTATAGATGGAAGTATTTGAATATTTGAAATAGGAAAGAGTTGAAGGTTATCAGAATAGAAAAAATTCAGCTCTTTTCCTGGAGCACAACCAGGTAGGTTTGTTTTACATAGAATGTGCCAGGGATCCCTATGCATAAACAACGAGAAGAGAAAGCATTTGACCATGATTATTCCTTGTGGAAAACTTTTTAAAAAACATCATCAAAGTACTCTTTTGGTTAGCCATCTGCTGGAAGGTAGAAATGAATTTGTTATGAATTTGCACCTGTTTCAGAAAACTGATGATTAGTGTTTTATTTATGGATTGCATATTGTCATCTGGATTAATTACTTGGGAGGAGCATTCTATTTTCTGTTTTTTTGCAATCCAAGCCCAAATTGATTTTTCTTAGAATTCTGTATATAGGCAAGTGATTTATGAATGTTGACTGGGTAAGAAATAAATACCTGATATTATTGAACAGTAATTAATGTGGGTCTTAATTCTCCTTTCAATTAAATCCTCAGGTATTTAAGGTCAAGCTGACTAATAAAATACATAGTTCCCAACCTTTTGGGTAAGAATAAGTTATTCTTCTGTAACTAAAATGGTTTTTATCATAATAAAACAGATCTTAAATATTAGCCAGCCATTCATTTCACAACTTTTTTTAGTGACACCATTATGTGTCAAGTATTAATGACTTCTCTGCCCCAGGCACTATGTTATAGGTACTCAGGATGTATCTGTGTCCCCATAAAGCTTATATTCTCTCTGTGTGTAGAGATAAATAGTAAGCATAATACATAAGTGAGTTATGTAATGTATTTTGTGTTAGGTGCTATGGAAAAAAGAAAATGTAGAGCAAGATAAGAAGGCGTGGGGGAGAGGCAGATTGTAATAGTATAGGCGGATGGCCAGGGCAGGCCTGGTGGTGATTTGAACAGAGACCTGAAGGAAATGAGGAAATGACCCAAGTGGCTAGTTATCGTAGCTGTAAAGCTTGTCATCTCCTCTTATTTTATTACAACTCTTTAGCTTATTGTAGATAGAGGTTGATTAATTTGAGTCCCAGGTTGAAAGACATTTACGTATCTTTAAGTATCTCGGCCTTCCTTCCTTTAAGTGATAAAATTTTCAGTCTCTTGGTGGGGGTGAAATTATGAGGACTCTCAGGATAAGCAATTACCTGGAATAGAGCTTGATTATAGCTCAGTGGAATGCAATTCATAAAACCTGAGAAGACTATTAGACTGACCATGATTTAAGGTTTGGGTTTATCGTGACCACTAATTCACTGTGAGGTCTTAGCCTGATCAGCGGGAATACTTGTAGGGCCACATGTGTTTAAATATCTCCTGTTACTCTCAGTACATGTCTTGAAAAGGAAAGAATTAGAATCTTAAATATTGTTGAAAAGATGCTCGATGTCCTCTTTCCAGTTAGAGATTTTGTGAACATGACTTCATCTCTTCATTACAACAGTTTTTCTCAAACTCAAGCATGCATCACAGTTACCTGGAGGACTCAATAAAACACAGGTGGGTGGACCTCAGAGTTTATTTAGTAGTTTCTAGATCCTGATACTCTTGGATCCAGGACTGCCACCTCACCACATGCCTCAGAAATTCACATTATGTTTTTTACATTATTTCAAAAAGGAATCAGCTTGTCAAAGCTTTGAACTCCACTTATCCTTTTTCTCTTATCCTGCTTATTAATTTTTTCTTTGGGACTGAGGACAGTACATCATTCTTTGCTTCTTGATATCCCTTAGTCTAAAACCGATATATTTTATGAAGTAAAATTTATGCTCTGAGATTGTTTTGGGGAGTTGTTTGACTCAAGTTTCCATAGGACTCATTGCCCGACTTTTGTTAGTAAAAAAGAAAAGGCTTATTTATTTATTTATTTATTTTTTAGAGACAGAGTCTCACTTTGTCATCCTCAGTAGAATGATGTGGTGTCACAGTTCACAGCAACCTCAAACTCCCGGGCTTAGGCGATTCTCTTCCTCAGCCTCCTGAGCAGCTGGGACTACAGGCACCCACCACAATGTCTGGCTATTTTTTTCATTGCAGTTTGGCTGGGGCCGGGTTTGAACCTGCCACCCTCAGTATATGGGGCCGGCGTCCTACTCACTGAGCCACAGGTGCCGCCCTCATTTATTTATTTTATTAGAATTTTTCTTTCCTGGTTCTCTTCTCTTTTCTCTCCTCTCCTTCCCTATCCTGCTGCCCCCTCCTACTTCCCCTTCCGCTCCCTCTCTTCTTTTCTTCTTTTTTTGGAGACAGAGTTTCACTCTGTTGCCCAGGTAGAGTCCCATGGCATCATTCTAGCTTGCAGCAACCTCCTGGGTTCAAGTGATCCTCTTGTCCCAACCTTCTAAGTAGGTGGACTCCAGGTACCTGCCACAACGTCCAGCTAATTTTTCTATTTTTAGTTGAGATGGGCTCTTGCTCTTGCTCAGGCTGATCTTAAACTCTTGAGCTCAAGGGATCCTCCTGGCTTGGCCTCCCAAAGTGCTAGGATTACAGGCATGAGCCAATGTGCCTGGCACCAAAAGGCCCTTTTAAAAGTCTTTAGGAACATTTTAGAGTGATGATGTTGAAACCTTTACATTATGAAAGTTTATGGACTTGCTCTGACAACTCTAGCAAAAACCATATGCAAAAATGACTATTTTCTTGTTTTTTTATTGCTCATTTGTCCCTTAAGAATTCCTTCACATTCTCTTGTTTGAACTCTGTGGCTGAACTGTCTGGGTGGTCACTGTGTTATAATTGATTCAATGATCAAGTCAGTCCTTATAAGAGACAGAAAGGTCCCCAGTGAGATCTAGTATTCAGAAAGCAGATGTTCCTGGATCTCTGTGTATGTCTCCTTTTGATACCTGTTAAGGCATGTGGATATTTAAGACATGAGCTCATAAAATTTGCAAACCTTAGTCTAGCAATTAGATTTAAAGTCAATACCCTTCCACATCCCACCTGTTTTAGTCAAATTATTAAGTAGTACAAATTGATATATTGGAACTCTAGCCTTGAAATACTCATTGCTAAATGGAGTTTACAGATGGTGGGAAATTTTAAGGAAGGCTGAGGAGGGAGAATTGCTTGAGCTCAGGAGTTCGAGATTTGCCTGAGCGAGAGTGAGACCCTGACTCATGAAAAAAATGGAAAAACCCAGCTGGGCACCGCAGGGAGCGCCTGTAGTCCCAGCGGCTCCTGGAGGTTGAGGCACCCAGATGCCCACAGCCTGAGTCTGAGGTTGCAGTGAGCTACCACGCACTGTACTCAGCTGCGGGGCATAGGGTGGGACTCTGTCTCAAAAAAACAGTGATCTCGAAAGGAGAAAGAGGAGTGGTAAATAGGCTATTATATGAAATGAGCCATGCAAAGATACTAAAAATAACTTTTTATTTCACGTACTGTATGTCATTTGTTTTATATTATTGAACTTTTGTTTGCTAACAAGCAACTACTATTTTTAGGAAAGACTTTGAGGAATTACATTCTGCTGTGTGGGAAACCTCTAGAGATGGTTATAAAGGCCCCTGAGATGCTGTGGTGTTCACTCTTAGAAATTCTATCCCAGGTGCCATTTGAAAATTTTCAGACTAGAAAGGACCTCAGAGTTCATCTAATAGAATCTGTGCCTTACAGTAGGAAACTGAGCTCGAAGGGTGTGTTCAAGTTGTACAGGTAATGAACGTCAGAGTCTGGGATAGATAGGATGATAGTCTCAGGGTCTGCCCCTCCCGAAATGGTCCGTCCTGCTGTACATTTGTCCCCTCCCGGATCTGTGCCTCCATTCATCTGTCCTAAATATTTATTTTTCAATATGTGTTCTGCAGTGATACAGAGGAGCCATACTTATTTGACTTTTCTCCATCTGTATTTATATTGAAAAGCTAGCAGAAGTTTTTTTGTTGTTTGTTTGTATCTTATTGCTCTTAAATATTCATTAAAACATTTTTCCTTTTATTAACAAGTATAATAGGGTCCCAACAGGAAATGACACACTTAAATTAGGAGAATTTGAGGAGGACAGGGGCAGGCTATAGAGGGACTGCAAGGTTTAGAGTAGTGTTCGGTGCCTGAGGTTAGCAATGTAGAGCTGTTATTATCCCAAACCTCAAATGGATGAGTGGAGGGAGAGGTTTACAGAACCTGGCAGGAGATAGAGCCTTTATTTAGAGTTGATTATACCTTGAGAAAACTTCAGACCTGGGACAGAGCCTGCTAGAGGCTACCTTATGCATGTAGGAGGGTATCAGGGGAGCTGTATCCATTGGGAAGCCAAGTATATAGAAAACCCCTTAAAAAATTGGCCAGTTTCTGGTGGTAGAGAGTAGAGTAGGAAAGGGTCCAGACAACAAGAGGTATCCAAATAAATGTATACTTTAAAATTCATGTTGCATAAAATGTAATTTATTTGGGCCAACTATATAGATTTTGGGGTTTGATTATTTTAGCAAGTTCATTTTCCAGTTATGTTTTAAAACTGGCTTCATGGTTGTTAGTATTAGGTAATAGTATATAGTGGTGATCTCAACTTTTTTCTGCTTCTAGATTAGTCATGCATAATTTATAGACTATCACCTATAACGTCTTTCATTATATACAGGTAAAATTATTTTCATGGATGAGGCAAAGTAAGCGTGACTGAAGAATGGGTATTTTCCTCAGAAAGTATATATAAAGAAGGGTCTCTATTATAAAAGACCATCTTAATTTTGATATTTACTCTGATTTCCATTACTTTTTTTGTTTGTTTTTTTTTTGAGAGACGGAATCTTACTTTGATGCCCTGGCTAGAGTGCTGTGGCATTACAGCTCATAGCAATCTCAAACTCTTGGGCTCATGTGATTCTCTTGCCTCAGCCTCTAGAACTACAGGCGCCTGCCACAACGCCCAGCTATTTTTAAAGACAGGGTTTCACTGTTGCCCAGGCTGGTCTGGAACTCCTGAGCTGAGGCAATCCACCTGCCTTGACCTCCCAGAGTGTTAGGATTTCAGGCGTCAGCCACTGTGCCTGGCCTTCCATTACTCTTTTGTTATTGTTTGGAGAGTTCCTGCTTATGATCCTAATGATAACTTGTTGAGGTTGAGCCTTATTTTCTATAGTTCCTTGAACAAATTAGGTACTGAACTGGCTTCTCTAATTACTGGTATTCTTTGAAAGACTTAGTAGTGAGCTTTTATAAACACTAAGTCAATCCTTAAGAGTAGGGATCTCTTGTCACTGCTGATGGAAGATAGAGAAATTCAGCAGATTTATTTTTATGGGGTCCTTTTTTTGTCTACTTTATTTTATTTTATTTTTACATATACATGTGTTTATTAGGTTTCTACTTTTTGCCTTCACAAAATTAAAAAGGCTTAAAATTTAATAACAATAACAATGTTTAAAATAAGGACTAGAAACAAAAACCTTGTAAAAAGCGAACAAAGATTAATACGTTCAGAAAAGAAATCAGATGATTGCTGCATTGAAATATTAAGCAATAATAAAAATAATAATAATGCAAAGAAAGTAACATTCACATTGTCAAATAAGAGTATGTCTATTATAGAATACTTTGACTCTGAGGTTCAGTATGGAGGCATTAGTTAACTTATTTTTTTTTTCCCAAAGTCTCAAAAAACAGATAACTAATATTTATAAATAAAAGTAAAAGATAATTTCAAAAAACAGATCATGCCAAATCTTATAGATAATAGAAAAAGAAGAAATACTTCAAAATCATTCTACTTAATCTGGATACACCTAATATTAAAATTGGAGGAAATATATTAGTATAAAGGGGAAATTACAAATTTCACTGATAAATGAGGATGCAATATCATAAACAACATATTAACAAGTTGAATTAAAAATTAATGTTTAAGTAATGTACTTTGGTCAAAATTAAATCCAATTTATGTGAGAATTAGTTTTCTGTCTACTTTTGTAACTAGAAATTTCTTTTATTGGTATTTGTGCAAATTGAGAGTTGACTTAAAGCCAATTTCTAATATAATATTCAGAGATATTAATGTTTTGGGGTTTTTTTGAGACAAAGTCTCAATTTGTTGCCCTGGATAGAGTGCCATCTCATCATAGCTCACAGCAACCTCATACTCTTGGGCTCAAGCAATTCTCTTGCCTCAGCCTTCCCAGTAGCTAGGATGACAGGCGCCCGCCACAGCACCTGGCTATTTCTTTTTTTAGAGACAGGGTCTTGCTCTTGCTCAGGCTGGTCTTCAACTTGTGAGCTTAGGCAGTCCACCTGCCTCAGCCTCCCAAAGTGTTGGGATTACAGGAGTGCGCCATCATGCCTAACCTAGAGAAATTAACTTTTAATTGTGAGTTTGCTGTGGTGACTATGTTTTACTTGGTAGGTTTGGTTTGCAGCTACAGAGATGTGTTGAGCAGAAATTGATTTTATGTAATATCTAGTTTGCTACCAAGATTACTTGTTCATTTGTGTAAGGGATATGAACTTGTCAAAAAGTAAATTATGAAGTACTTTATGTGGTTGGGATCTGCTACTTGGCTAATTGGCTGATTGTCCCAGTATTTGTCTTTTGGCATCCTTGGTCTCTGAGACAGCTGACTTTGTTGTAAAATTGCTGAATGTAAGCATAGAGGATTGTGTTCTCGTTCTCATTTTTCTCAAATAACAGTTTGTATCAATGTGGACTGTATTTACTACTCCAAGAGCTTGATACATTTCAAGGTGGTACATTTTATACAAACCCAGTTTTAAAAGTTGTCAGCGCTATAGTTTTTAAAATAAATTATTTCAAGAATACATTATTGTTAATTTTGCCTGTTATAATGGACAGAGGAGATGAGGTCTTTTTTGTAGGCATGCTCAAGTTTCTTTAGTTATAATCATTCAATGTCTAATAAAGTGCTCCCTTTATAGAATGCTTTCTATGACAGCTAACATTGTTCTAAATGTTTTACCTGTGTCTTATTTAATCTTCACACTAAGCTATAATCTTCATTTGATAACTAAGAAAATTGAGTCACAGAAAAGTTAAATGTTATTGAGTCTGTACTATGCGCCAGGCATTATTCTGTGTGCTACAGCACTGACAAAAACGTTAAAACAATTCTATCATTAGGGAGCTAACTTACCAAACTAGCAGAGCAGAGTTCCAAAAGGATGTTACTGGAATGTGGCCATCTGGCTCCACAGCCTGGACTTTTCTTCAGCACTGAACCATGGAGACTTCTATTTCTTTTTATGCCTATGTTTTCCCTTTTATTTTACCGCAAACATCTTAGGCATCTACCTCTGTCTCTTCAGCATTTAAACACATTTTTCTGACCTGTTTCGTGCTTTACTCGTGTCTCATCTTTCATATTTACCTTTTATATTCACATTCGTTTACACTGGGACTATCACTCCTAGTCCCTAGGAACATAATTTGTTTTGTGTGGTTTTGATCTATGTCTGGAATCATTTTATATTTTTACTTCTCTCCTCCTCCCTTTCTCCTTTACCTTTTTCTTTTTTCCTGTCATTATTCTTTTCCCTTATTCTCCTGACTACCTTAACTTCCTTGGCCAGAGAGCATGTATGCTGGCACCCAAAGTGCAGAGGGGGTTGAGTTCCCTCTCCTTCCAATTGTTGATGGGAAGAAAGGTAGGGAGAAAGGTCCAGAGGAAATAAAGGTCCGGCTCACCAGTGGTTAGGGAAAGGACTGACTGTGCCTACAGAGGAGTTGTAAACATCACAGGTATAGTATGTGTGGCCCCGGAACATCATGCTACTAAACTAAAATGGGATAGGGAGAGAGCAAGACAAAGGCTACAAAATGCAGCTAATCAAAGTAATGTTATTCTGTTCTCCTCATTAGAGCTAAGTATCGTAGGTAAAATAAACAATAAATACTGGTTGAATGGAAAGTAATTTGGTCTCTTCTATAACTGTTTTTTAAATGTACCTATACATATTTTCATCCATCTTTATACTCATGTGCCAGGCACAGAGAATGTAGAAATTGATGAGTCAGTGCCCTCTGTAGGAGCTTAGAACTTAGTTAGGCAAACAACAACTTACAAAATTGTTGAAGGGTATAAACTAGGGCAGAAACCTG
>NW_003852422.1:13025892-13037396 GCF_000181295.1 Otolemur garnettii | reverse complement strand
AAAAAAAAAGAGTTCAGAAGTGGGCTCTTTAAAATAAATAAATAGAAATTCATCCATTCATGATTAGTTTTCTAAATCAGTTTACTTTTTAAAAAATCAAGTCTTTCATTAGAATATAATGTGCATTCAGAAAAATGTACAAGTAGCTGCTACTGAGCTCAATATAAGATACTGTCAGTACCTCACATCCCCGTGCTTCCCTCATGATTACTACTTCCATCTTCCTCCAAAATAACCACTGTCCTGATGACTAAGGCTACAGATCAGTTCTGCCCATTTTGAGCTTTATGTAAATAGAACTATATCACATGTATTCTTTTGTGTGAACTATTTTTTTTTTTTTTTGCTTAAGGTTGTGAGTAAGAAACATCCATACTTTTGCATGTAAGTAGTTCATTGCCACTTGTATCACATTGTATAATTATACCACAGTTTATACTGCTGTTTTGCTTCTGGGTTTTTTTTTTCCTTCCTAATTACAAAAATAATGCCACTGTGAACATTCTTGTGCATTTTTTAGAGTACACTTACGTGGGTTTTTTGTTGTTGTTATTTGTTTGTTTGGTAAATCTCTAGGAATGGAATGGTTTAATTATGTGTATTCGTGTTTTAAGTTAGTAGGTCCTGCAAACAGTTTATACCAGAAGTTGTACCACTTTATATTTCACCATCTATACATCACAGTTTTTAATGCTCTATATCCTTGCCAACACTTGGTATTGTTTGTCTTGAGTTCAACCATTCTGGTTGACATATAGTTTGGGATCATTGTGATTTTAATTTTCATCTTCCTATAACTAAGATTAAGCACTTTAAATTTATTGGGTTTGTAAAGGTAAGTGGGGTGTGTGTGCACACGTGTGTTGGAGAGTTTCTCATTATTTTTGTTTTATTTTTGAGTCCTTTTAAAAAATTATTAGGGATTCTTTTAATTTTTTGGGATACTAGCATTTTGCTAGTTATATATGTTGCAGACGTCTTTTTTTATGTGTGGCTTGCTTTTCACCCTGCTCTTTTAATGGTATCTATTGATGGCAGGCATTCTTAGTTTTATTGTATTCTAACATGTCTTTTTCTTATGATCTTTTTATGTCTTATTTAAGAAATCTTTATCTGTGTTAAGGTTATGAAGATATATTCTTTTTTTTAAACTTTTTTTATTATTAAATCATAGCTGTGTAAACTTTTTTATTATTGTTAAATCATAGTCACGGGGTACAAAGTGTTAGTTTTACATACAATTTGAAATGCTTTCATCAAACTGGTCAACATAGCCTTCACGTTATTTTCTTAGTTATTGTGTTAAGACATTTATATTCTACACCTAGTAAATTTCACATGTACCCTTATAAGATGCACTGTGGTGTGGTGGAGGGAGAGTAATTGGTGGGACCACACCTACGGTGCATATTCTTCTTTTTTGATGTCTGGGAATGGTGTGAGGTAGAAGTCAAGATTCTCCTACCCCCCATCTGTGTTGCCAGCAGTGCTTTTTTTAAAAATTTCAAATTATAGGACATAAAATATTTCAAGATGTTTTATCTAATTCAGTCTCTTCTGCAGATAGTTTTAGTTTTAAGTGACTTAAAATATTCTCTTTTAATAGAAATAGCGGTTGTTCTGTTTCTGTAACACTATTCTAAATTGCAGACAAACTGATTTTTCTGCTTCTTATGGACTTCTCTTCATCTGCTATAGAGAAAATGAAACAAAACAAAAACTTTTAAGAATTTCACATAGCATCTTTGCTCTGAGAAGTCCTATCTTTATGTTGAAGACAAGAAAATCCTCTACGTGTGTGTGTATGCATAAACACACCCATGGTATGCACTGCCTGTGTTTATGCATACTTGGAACAGTATGATACAGTAGATAAAATAGGGAAGTCTATTAGGAAAACTAGTAATTTCTATTATTTAACTACTTTCTACTTCTTCCTTTTACATTTATTTCTTACAGAGATTCCAAAAAGGATTAATTAGAAGAAAAGGAAGCCTGTGTCAGTTCTCTTACTTATTTTTATGCTTTTTATTTTCTCCTCTTTTCCTCATTTTTCCTCAAGGGCATAAAGCATAAAAATGGTAACAAGTCAGGCGCGGTGGCTCACACCTGTGATCTTAGCACTCTGGGAGGCTAAGGTGGGCGGATTGCTTGAGCTCAGGAGTTCAAGACCAATCTGAGCAAGAGTGAGACCCCATCTCTAAAGATAGCCAGGGCTTGTAGCAAGTGCTTGGAGTTCCAGCTACTAGGGAGCCTGAGGCAAGAGAATTGCTTGAGCCAAAGCATTTGAGGTTGCTGTGAGCCATGACGCCACTGTGGTGTACCAAGGGTGACAGAATGAGACTGTCTCAAAAAATAAAAAAAATGGTAATAACAGTGGAGTCAATGAACAACCATTATACTTTCAGGACAGCTTATTATTTGGTTAGTTGGTACTTAACTTTGCTATTTATTGGTCCTAAGATTTTCAGAAAACTTTTTTTCTGAAAGATTGTAGTATTGTATTTTCAAGCAAACATTATGTAGGAAAATAAAAAAGATAAGAATTTAGTGGTGTACTGTGTGTGTACTACTTTTCTGTAGTTTGACTATCTTATGTTGTTTGTAATGTTGAAGTTAGATCTTTGAGGATTAACTTACCATCTGTTTTGAAATCTATAATTTTCTGTATATCTAAACAGAACTCTGTCCTAAGATCTTAGTATGAGATTATATTCTTCAGCTCTAAAGCTCTTAAATACAGTTTTGTTTTTCTTAAAAATTTGTTTGGGATTATTTGAGCTGAAGTTTTGTCTGTAGGAGGTAAGATAAAGCGAATCAGAACTATCTGGGCAAACTCCAAGAAATAAGAACCAAAGTTGAAGGCTCAGTTCATCAGGAATTAGTTTAAGTCAGTGTGTTATTTACCAAAATAGTTAGCTTTTAGTTTAAAATCTTTTTTGGGAGAGACAGAGTCTTATTTTGTCACCCTCGCTACAGTGCCATGGCGTCATAGCTCATAGCAACGTCAAACTCTTGGGCTCAAGTGATTCTTACTTCAACCTCTAGAATAACTGAGACTATAGGCACTGGCAACAATGTCCGGTTATTTTTAGAGATGTGTCTTACTTTTGCATAGGCTGATCTCGAACTCCTGAGTTTCAAGCAGTCCACCCAGCCTTAGTTTAAAATCTTTTTAATGAATAAAGTTGTCCTTACTATTGTTCATAATGAAGTATTCTGGTTGAGTATAAGATGAATACATTAATTGGGATTTTTTTCAAGTTAATAATCTTTAGGGATTATTGCAGTATGCAACCACAAATAATTTTCTTCTTTGTTGTGCTATGTATGAAAAAGAAACTGTCACATCTTCTTTATTACATGGTTATTGGCAAAATATAAGAGATTGTGATGGTGAGGGAGAGTTCTTCTTAATTATAATTGGTCTTAGCAAGTATATTTAGTTTGCTTAGCAAGTTATATTTTCCATTAATGTATTTACTTTAAAACTCAAGGATATAAAATTAAGGGACTGCTCTCAGATTTTAAGTGATTGTATGTATTAAGCCTTTGCTCTAAGACTTATTATGTCCGGGGAAGAAGTATAAACAAGAATACTATTCTGGTTTTCACATAGTTTTTAAACCAAAATAGGACTAAGGCCTTTCTACAATTACGTGTCACCAATGTTTTGAGAAATATGTTGATAGGCAATTGCGTCCTTGTGCAAACATTGTGGAATGTACTAATACAAACCTAGATGGTGTAGCTGTATACATCTGTGCTACAATAGTATAGCTTGTTGCTCCTGGGGTACAAAACTGCATAATGTGTTGTACTGATTACTATAGGCAGTTGTAACAAAATGGGAAGTAGTTGTTTATCTAAAGATATTTAGATATAGAAAAGGTTCAATAAAAATAGTTGTAATTTTATGGGATCATTGTTGTGTATGCAATCTGTTATCAACAGATTAGTCTATTGATTAGTCTGTGGTGAGCATTTAGAAATAGTTGGATCTGTGGTGTAGCTCAGAATCCTACTTCTGCTGTGTGGGAGGAGGAGGGTGAGTGAGTCAAATATGGCAAAGACAGAATGCAATTGTACAAGATGACACACTAGGATCTCTCGAGTTTGCATTCACTTTCAGAGGTAAGCTACATTATGTCCTCATGACAGGACTGGAGAGATTTCCTCCAGCTCACCTGCAAGCTGAATGGCTCAAGCAAAACCCAAGATGTAGATAGTGGTGGCTGAAAAACAAGAGCTGAATGAACGAAAAGCATTCATTCTCCTAAACTTGGGGTAGAAAAAAAGCTAGTCATATGATTAAAAATTTAATAATGCTGCCCTAATGGAGTTTTGTCACAGTTAACAATGGCAAATGTGGAAAATGAAAGTATGTTTTTGGATTTAGCTTTAGAGATGGATGAGTTTTATCATAATCAGAGTCTTAGAAAGTTTTATGCTTAATTGTCTGTGATCACTATAGTAGTGTGTAATTTTGTATCTGAACTAGAAATTAGTTTTCTTCTAAAAGTATAAAATTCAATATTTTGTATATCTGAGGAACAAGTTATGTAATAGACTTGATTGAAAGAAAATATACTTTTCTTTCTGAATAGATTTTTAACTAAACTGTTTATCTTCTTCACCTTTTATAAAACCTTTGTATCTTAGGTAATTTGAGGCAGTTTCTTTTATATATAGGTTATCATTGGAAAATATCATACATGCATTGAATTTTTCTCATCTTTAGAAGTAGTTTACTTTTTAATCTTCACCTTTATTGAGCATCTACTGAGTGCTTGTCATTGGTGTAGGTCCTCTGAGAACACAGAGGACAAGATTCTTCCTCCTTAAGCTAACAGAAAGCAGAAAGGTTAAATAATCTTTGACCATAGTATGAATCATGCTTTGATACTGTCCTAGTCTGTTTTGTATTGTTATCTTTAAAGAAATCTGAGACTGGGTAATTTATAAAGAAATAAGAGTTTTTGGCTCTTGGTTCTGTAGGCTGTACAAGCACAGTGCTGGCATCTGCATCTGTGAGGGCTTCATGCTGCTTCTACTCGTGGAAGGTGAAGGGGAGCCAGCGTGTGCAGAGATCACATAGTAGCTGTACACCACCACAGCTAGCCTGCCTTTGAGCAGATGAGTGAATACAATGTGATCTGCTATTTAAAAGTATCATTGAGGGTACAGTGTTGAGAATAGACTGTAGAGTGGGGCAAGGGCAAAAGCAAGACAACCAGATGGGAGGCTATGAAGTAAGTCCTGGATGATAGTGATTTGATAAATGATTGGGTTCTGGGTATATATAGTCATGTGTCATTTAATGAGGGGAATATGTTCTGAGGAATGTGTTGTTAGGTGATTTTGTCTTTATGTGAACATCTTAGATTGTGTACTTACCCATACCTAAGTGGTATATGTAGCCTGTGACCTGCCTATGCTACATAGCTCAGCCTTTTTCTCCTAGACTACAAACCTGTAAGGCAGGGGTCCTTAAACTTTTTAAACAGGGGGCCAGTCCACTGTCCCTCAGACCGTTGGAGGGCCGGACTGCGAGCCCCTGGCAAAACACCCAGTGGGCCAGATAAATGTCCTCAGCGGGCTGCATGTGGCCCACGGGCCATAGTTTGAGGATGCCTGCTGTAAGGCATGTTGCTTATACTGAATGAATACTGTAGGCAGTTGTAATACAACAGTATTTGTGTATCTAAACATAGAAAAGGTACAGTAAAAATGTGATATAAAAGAAATCCCCTCAAAACTTGCCTTTATTTTCTGTCACAACATAAAGAAGAACCATTTCTATACCATATTATTACTTGTGATGACAGTGGATTCCTTTTGACAGTTGTAAGCATTAAACTCAGTCTAAAACTGAATACTCATGAGAAAAAGGTAATGGTGTCTGTTTGGTGTTCTGGTGCTAGTATTATCCACTACAGCTTCATAAACCTGGTCCATCAGTTAGAGTGAATGACTCCTACAACCAATTGGATGGCATGATGAGGATACTTGTGATTCATCAGTCAAGATTGGCCAACAGAGACAGGCTAATCCTCTTGCAAGACAGCACTGCATGGGCAGCTGAGGCTGTTTGGGAGTCGGGGGAGGGGAAGCTAAAGGTTTTAATTTATTGGAGCTATTCTCAGGCCCTTGGTCCAGGTCCTAGTGAAAGCATAGCATAACTTTATCTCTCTCTTGGTCTCAAAAGAGAGACCTGACATGCTGACTTTATAGATTTTGTCTCGTGAAGGTGTATGATATTGACAGGAACTCAAGGGACTTGCACGACTTAAGAAAACTAAAGTTTGTAAGCTGTAACAATAAAGTTGACAGAAATGTCCAACATTTTCACTGGCAGTTTTGGAAAACTTTATTTTTCTAATTAAATGATTATTTATGTAAAACAATAAATAAATGCTAGCTTTATTTCCACTTTCTACTTGTAATCAGATACTGTGCCAAATACTGAAGCTTGAAAGAGGAGTAAGACATGGCTCATGCCTTCAGGGAATTTGTAGTCATCATAAATGGTAAAGAGAAAAATAAAGTGCAGAAGGTTAGGATAAACATGAATATAGTGATATGGGATGGGATGAGGGAGCACTTATGCCCTTGGGAGAAGGGGTAGGAAGGACTTTGTAGAGGAGTCACCACTTGAATTGGCCCTTGAAAGACAGGTGGGATCTCATTTGGTAAAGATGATAATGCCACGGGACACGTGGTTCATAACACATAACTCTTTTTTTTCTACTTCTCTATAAAAAACAGTATTTTACTTGCTGGACACATTCATAAGATTCCTAGGACCATGCCTACTATGGTAGGCTGATAATGGGACCCACAGATAAGATTGTGTCCTAATCCTTAGAACCTGTGAATTTTAGCTTCTTTGGAAAAGGGGTCTTTGCAGATGTGGTTAATCTAAGGATTTTGAGATGGGTAGATTATCCTGGACTAT
Organism: Otolemur garnettii; assembly: GCF_000181295.1. Classification (NCBI taxonomy): domain Eukaryota; kingdom Metazoa; phylum Chordata; class Mammalia; order Primates; family Galagidae; genus Otolemur; species Otolemur garnettii. The sequence continues at coordinate 13,030,438 of NW_003852422.1, read as the reverse complement.
CCAGGTAGCCCCTAAATACAGTCACAGGTATCTTAAAGAGCAGAGAGAAGTGAAGACCGAGGTTGGAATAATAGGGCCATAAGTCAAGGAATACTAGCAACCCCCAGAATTTCTGGAGGGAGTACGACCTTGCTGACATCTGCTTTCCAGGGCCTCTGTAACAAATTACCACAAACTGGGTGGCTTAAAACAACAGAAATTTATTTTCATAGCTCTCCCTCTGAAGATTCTAGGGAAGGATCCTTCATTGTCTTTCCTAGCTTCTGGTTGTCGTGGCAGTTCTTGTTGTTCCTTGGATTACAGCTCCATCAAGTTAACCCCTACCTCCAGTGGCAGACTGCCTTTTTCTTCTGTTGTTTGTGTCCAGATTTCTGTCTTCTGAGGACACCAGTCATTGTGTCAGGGTCCACCCTAGTCTGATATGTCCTCATCTTAACTTGCTTACATCCACAGAAACCCTATTTCCTATTTCCCACATTCATGGGTACTAGGAGTTAGGACTTGACTATACACCATAGTTCAACCCACAACAGGAGATGTGGAGGCCTGACATAGTGACTGAGAAAGTTGGAAGCAAGGGAACTGATTGGGAGATTTTTATTCTGTAGGCTAGAGATGGTAGCTGTTTGATTCAGGATATATTTGGGGGATAAAGCTGAGATGATTTGCTAAAGATAATGAGGGAGGAGGAAGATAGCCAATGACTTTTCTACTTATGTATAAAGAGTTGCTACTCCAAGGGAGTGAGAATGATAGATTTATAATGATAACTTTGCATACATTTAAGTGATTAAAATTTTATTGGCATTTCTCAGCATGTCTTGCAAGTAACTGAATTTGGGGGAACTATTTTATTTATTTTAATTTATTCTTTACCCTGGATGTTGGGTAAATGTGTATCCTAAATAATTATGTTCTGTTCAGTGTTTTACAACTAATATGCAGGTCTTTTGTACATGTGACATTTTAGTTCACTTTCCAGTTGGTTTATTTAGTTACTGGATATAGTTCTATATACAGTATTTGGTGGTGTGAATAGGTAAAAAAAATGTATAAAATTGTTGAATATGTAAGGCCGTGATAGTCTGCAGAGTTGATCTTCACGGTTTTAAGTCCTTTCCAAGTGCTAAGAGTGTCTCTTGAAGATAGCCAAATAAAAAACAAGGTTTAACTTAGAACCGAAGTGTTAACTCTGGCACAGTTTGATACACCAGTTATTGGATTTTAGCCAACCAGTTGCCTTACTACCAATAAAAGTTACTCTATGCTTCATGTATCTTTAGTAGTTTGAATTTCCAGATGCAGTGCCTAGAGGCATGATAGTTTTGTCTTCTGGGGCATTTGCCTATAATATGTAAAAGTCAGGATGCCATTTTGTGCCTAGCAATTTATTTGGAGCTCTGGTGACAAGAATTGCTTGATCTGAGATGATACTTAGTGATTAAGTAAATTTTATTGTAAACTTAATAGGGTGTTCCTTTCTTATCTTCAGGGGATATGTTCTAAGACCTTGAGTGGATGTCTGAAACTGGGTAGTACTGAACTCCATATACTGTGTTTTTCCTACATTTATATAATTATGATAAAATTTAATTTATAAATTAGACGCAGATTACCAGTAATTACTCAGAATAAAGTAGAACAATTATTTAAAGCAGTATTCTATAATAAGTTATGTAATAAGTTTCTCTCTTTCTTAAAATATATCATACTGAACTCAGCCATTTTCAGACCACATTTGACCATGTGGGTAACCGAAACCACATAGAGTGAAACTGTGGATGGTGGGTATTGTACTCTCACTGCACTGTATTGAAAACACACTACATACACTATAGTGGTTTGTGTGGGCTGTAATCCTAGCATTCTGGGAGGCTGAGGGGGAGTTCCCTTGAACTGAATGAAACTGAAACCCCATCTCTACTGAAAATAGAATAATTAGCTGGGCATTAGGGCATATGCCTATAGTCCCAGCTACTCAAGAGGCAGAGGCAGGAGGATTGCTTGAACCTAGGTGTCTGAGGTTGCTGTGAGCTAGGCTAATACCTTGGCACTCTAGCCTGGGCAACAGAGTAAGACTGTCTCAAAAAAAATTTTTTTCTCATTATCCATCCCAGAATAAAGACACATTTTCTTAAAAAAAAGAAAGAAAGAAAACATGTTATAGCAATACTGAACAAAGGTAGTACTAAAAATATTTAGCTGTTGAGTTAAAAATAAAACCAAAGAAATTTAGACTTGTTTATATCTAAGGTCAGTAATGTAATAGATTATTATCCCCAAATTCTTGCCTACCAAAAACCCTAAAATGTGACCTGAGGGCCTTTGCAAATGTATTAGTTAAGATGAGATCATACTGGGTTATAGTGGACCCTTAACTCTAATGAATGACATTGTAGAGGTACACACAGGAAAAAGGTGATGTGAAGACAGAGGCAAAGACCAGAATTATGCTGCCACAAGCCAGTGCGTGCCAAGGATTGTTCATAGCCACCAGAAGCTAGGAGAAAGGCATGGGGCAGTTTCCTCCTCAGAGCCTTCACAAAGAATCAACCCCACTGGCACCATGATTTTTGACCTGTGCTTCAGAACTGTGACAGTATAAACTCGTATTGTTTTAAGCCACCCCATTTGTGGTAGTTACAGTAGCTCTAGGTAATTGATGTAAATTGTTTAGGGTTCCAAGACTAATTTTCAATGAAAGATGGTCATTTGCTACTTCCAGACCCACTCCACCTGCTTTTCAAGCTGCTGCTCAGTCACTCTTCTATTGATAGTTGAGAATTGGCTATTATGGTATTTGTAAGAAGTGTGCAGGGACCACGCCCTCCTTCCCCCTCTTGTGATAGGCAGCACGTTCACAGTTTGTTTGTTTGTTTGTTTGTTTATATGTCAGAAGGGTGGGAAGCTTGGTACCCTGTAAATTACTGCTGTTCGCAGTTGTAGAAATTTTTGTTTATGGGATATTTATTTAGAGCGTTTATTTCAGTTCCAGTGATGCCAGAATTTTTACTTGAGTATAACTGAGTTGAGGAAATTTTGGCTACTGCAACAATCAAAAGTACATATTTAATGGCTTAATGTAATTCAGATTTCTTTTGTTCTCATGGTAAGTCCGTTGCTGATGTTTCTGATCAGGCAGCTGCATTCCTTCTTATGGTTCCTTCTGTCTTGTGTCTCACCTATGCCTTGGAACCTCCTCAGAATCTTCCAAACCATCTTCATCTAGCTGGTCAGTGGGTAAAGGTTGTCTGGAAGATAATGTGGGTCATTTTCTTAGCAGACTTTGAAGTAGAATATTTATTGCTTCCCATATTTTTTGGCCAAAACTAGTTGCTTGGCTCCAGCTAAATACCAAGAGAGGCTAAGAAATGCACTTATTGTATGTGCCCAGCAGGTGAAGTAGGATTGTTGAACACCTCTCCAGTCTCTATCTAAATAGTAACTTTGGTGCATTCATATTACAAAAGAACAATTTAGTATACAGATTGAACATCCTTAATCCCAAATTCAAAGTCCAAAATGCTCCAAATCCGTAACATTTTAGGCATTGATATGATAGGGCAAGTGGAAAATTTCACACCTGACCTCATGCTGTGGGTTGCTGTTAAACTAAGACGCCCAACACATAGTTTATTCAGCATTCTCAAGGGAAAATAGACCCTCCCAGCCCCTTTCAGCTGCAATACATTTTTCTACCAGACAAACAGAGCTTGTTCACATGGGTAGCTAAGATAATGACCCCTTTGCTTTCTGACAGTTCAGTATACACAGATTTTGACTTGTATACAAAATTAATTCAAAATGTTGTATAAAATTACCTTTAGCCTTTGTGTATAAGGTGTATATGAAATGTGAATGAATTTGTGTTTAAACTTGGATCCCATACGCAAGTTATCTCATTTTATATATATGTAAATATTCCAAAATCTGAAATTCAAAACGCATCTGGTCCCTAGTCTTGGATAAGGGATACACAACCTGTATTTTTGCCTCCTAGGGGATTTAAGGTGTGTGTTCTAAGTTATTCTTCTCAAATCCCCCTGAATTATTTTGAATAATGACATCTTACAGTTTGTTCCTCTACTAAAAATTAAAATTCCCCTTTGATAATGTTCCTCTACTAAAATTAAAATTCTCCTTTGATAATTTAGGATTAAAAATCAGTTAAAGTGAAGAGCTCGGGTTTAAATTTTTTCTCTTTTTTCCTGTGGGTGTTTTATTTATTGATACATGATATTTGTACATATTTTATGGTATACATGTGACATTTTGTTACATGCATAGAATGAATAATAAGTCAGTATTTTTAGGGTATTTATCACCTCTCAAATTTATTATTTCTATGTGTTGGGAATATTTTAAGTTCTTTTTTCTAGCTATTTTGAAATGTGCGATACATTGTTGTTAACATAGTCACTCTCCTCTGCTATTGAATTTGAAGGGTTTATTCCTTCTAACTGTATGTTTGCAATCAACCTCTTTTTATTTTCTTCCCCGGCCCCTAGCCTCTGGTGTCTGTCATTCTGCTCTCTATCTCCATGAG
>NW_003852422.1:13010192-13022853 GCF_000181295.1 Otolemur garnettii | reverse complement strand
TCATAGGAATTGGCTAATTATGGAAGGTTTTGTAGGTTTTTTTGAAAGATTCCTAGTAAGTTAAGAGGTAGTCATGTACCTATTTGGAATGGGTAAATCTTAGACGTTTCTGAGGTTAAGTCTGCTTGAGATAGCTTCTTAAGGTCAATTTTGGAAGTTTTGAATTTAGACTCATCTTCTTTATTATAATCAGCTTTGTAGGGAAAACTAGTTAACTGAGTATTAATACAGTAGAGAGAAGTGGAAAATAAAGGCTTTAGGGAATTGTTTTGCTCTTGACATTTTTATATTTGTTTATAAAAATCAAATTTAAACAATATTAATGTGTATTGTAACTAGGAAAATAAACTGCATAATGCAGCCTCCCAAAGAGAACCATTGTGGGAAAGAATTTTGAATCTTACTGTGACTTACGTGGTTGTGTAGCTGTTCTTTGTGATCTTCTAGAGTCATCTTGGCTTATGTCTCTGTCCTTCTTGGCAAAGGAAGCTAAATTGTAGTCAGTTTTTTTCACTGTCTTCATGGAGAGCAACAGTGGTGTGGATTATCCAAAAATTATTCATGCTCGGCTTTAGAATTTTTGTTTTAGTATTTACTTAGGGGTGTGTGTGTGCTTGGATGAACACCACAACACTTCTTAATAAAGGCATGTCACCGTGAAAACTCGACTCAGCTGGAGCTGTGAAGCTGTCTGGCTGCATCATCCTGATTTCCACACCCACAGCAGTGTGCATCATCTCTGACCATCACAGTTCCTGTCAAAAGGAGGTAGCTGAGTATATTGTTTATTCTTTTAGAGCAATTAAAAGTAAATAGGGTTACATCAGACCGAAGGCCACCTTAGACTTAAGATTTAGTCATTCCTGAAGACTGTAAAGCCTTGTCATAGATTGTAATTTGTAATTTTTCTGAGGCTCAAATTCGAAGTGAGCCTACCCCGAGGCTTGTCACCCAGCTTCATCGGTTCAGTGGAATTAAACTGTTTCTCCTTATTCATGGCGTTTTACACTTGCACTGTTGTGTCTTGTGACATTCTTCATGGAAACATACCACAAAAATAAAGCCACCTGATCAGGTGATAAAAATCCCAGAGTCTACCAAAGTGGTGGGTTTTGGCTGAAAATAAAAGTTTTAGGCAATATTAAGAATGTTGAATGTAGCAGAAGCTTAACAAACCCATGGACCTGAACAAAATCTAGCAACTGTGATAATGAAAATGACATCAATAAAAAGTTAGTGCAACTGTTTCAGTGATTATTTCAGCCAGTGGAAACATTACTCATCAAATAAGAAAGCAAGCTTGAGAGAGTACTGAAAAGACTCTTGAGGTCTTATGCACAGGAAATGTGAGACTAGCATTTTAGGGAAGTAACAGATGGTGAAGACATTGAACTGACAAGTGAAGGTTGATTTGAAAAATTTCAAATGTGTTTTCTTTGCCAGATATCAAGTTAATAGCAGGAGGCTGCCCCTAACTAATTCCTGGAACTGAGCTGAAGCAGTTCTTAAAAGGGGGGAAGTGTTATGGCCCCTATGAACACAGAATTGTAGTGAAGCCCTTGGTTGAGCCAGGTACCTTCTCGCTTCTCTAAACACACATCCCAAGAACAGATGGGAGCATCAGGTATTCAGAGCAACTAAAGAATAATTTCGATCTGTCAGTGGAAACCTGGGATGAGGGAACTTTAAAGATGTCTGAGAACTGAATCTACTTTCTTGTGAGGACAGGAGATGGGGAAGGAGGGAGGAAAAGGGAAATAAAAAGGCAGTACTCACTCACTGGTCGATTCTGGCCTGGGTTGGCCTCTTACTTTCTCCCCCAGCCTGGTTCACTTGCTTACTTGGTCGAAGTTATCAACCAAATGGCATTGATAACAACCAAATGATCCACCAAGTCAGGAAGACACTGTTAACCCAACACTGCAGTGTTAGACCCAGTGGGCCTCAAATTGTGATCCCCAGGTCTTCAGCATCAGCACAATCTAAGTCCCCACTCACAACTGTTGAGTACAAAACTGGTGCGTGGTGGAGCCCTGCAGTCTGTTTTAGCAAGCCTTCCAGTTGGTTTTGGTGCAGGCTGAAGTTGGAATCCTATTCTAATTTGTCTTCATTCAACATTTCCTTTCAGCATTTTAATTTTTTATCTTTTGCTATACAGTACATGAATGTACAGTCATTAACCATGTTCATAATGTTGATTTTTGCATATTTTAATAGCTCATGGCTATTTTACTATAGATTATATGAGCGTTTTCTTTATCTTCTTTTTAATTACTTTATCCCTGTGTTTACAACATCTTTAAGTGAGTAAGTAGGTAGTTTGCATTTTTCAGGTACTATTTAATCAATATTGTAAACGAAGTTATAAGCTACAGGAATATTCAAGAATTTGAAGGTTAAATAAAGGCCCAGGGCATAACATCTGTCTAGGATAAGGGTCAACAGTAATTTGGGAGATACAAACCTAATCAAATTGTATAGTTGTCAGTGGTAAGATTTATTGTGCAGTTGACTGTGTGTATTTTGATCTGATGCATACATTAGTCCTCCCAAATCTATTTAGCAGCTGGTTGTCATTTCCATTAGCTAAAAAGCAGCTAGTCTAAAATCTGTTTCAGAGCTCCTGCCAGCACTCCTTGCTGAGCTGCTTTAGCCTTTGAGCTCTGAGACAAAATTCCTTAATGCAGTTTAGTGCACAGGTCTCTAGACCTCTTAAGGAGTCACTCCAGGCCTTCTGCTAGCTTTTGAAATGACCCTGGGCAAGTCATTTAATTCATTCTTCCTGTCACTGGTGGTAGTTGTGAAGGATTTAAGGATTTATATGCAATAAGAAACATGCTTGAGAGTTTTATCACTCTAAACTCTAAAGCAGTGTTTTTCAACCTTTTAACTCATGGCACACTTGAACTTTTTGTTAAACTTCCGTGGTACACTTACATTATGTTGATCAAAAGGAATATTAAAAAAAGAATATATTTACTGTGCTTTGAACTTCTTTCAAAAATAATTTAATGATCTATAAAAATATTCCCAGCACTCCTAAGATCCTCCTATGGCACACTGGTTGAAAATCACTGCTCTAAAGGTAAAGAGCGTGAGGTGAGAGTTGAGTGTTTCACTCATTCCTGACAATTTTCAGCTCCAAGGATGGGGTAGATTCTTCCAGTAACTTTATGTAGTGACCAAACTTTTCCTATTTTTTGGTACTATATTATGAGTACTTTCACTCTCATAACATTTTGAAAATTGTGATTGCTTAATATGCCATTTTTATTCTTATTTTGACCATTTCCGGTTATAGAAGATCCTCTTTAGTTTGCACAAAGTCCTTAATTTTGTAGCATCTTTCAGGGAAATGTAGACATTAAGTTTTAGTAAATAGAACTAAATAAACGTAGCAAAGAGAACAAAGTGAAACCAACATAGTCGAGTTGTATGAGTTATTGCCTGAAAACTTAATGGTTTCATACACCAAGCATTTATCTTCTAGTCAGAAATTCAGGAATGGCTTAGCTGTGAAGTTCTGGCTCAGGGTCTTTTTTGACGTTTGTAGTTAGGGTCATAGGGACTGAACAGGGTTCTCTGGGCTTGACATTGACTAGAGGATCTGTTTCCAGTGTGGCTTGCCTACATGGCTGTTGATAAGAGGCCTTTATATATTTATAATGCTGTAATTATGCTAATACCTAGAGTCTAAAATAGATATTTTCTGGCAATACTGTATTATAACCAGTTTTTCAGGTCAGTAATTGCAAATCTGTAGTATTGTTTCAAGTGACTCCTTAGAATTCTATTCATGGTCATGTCCTACTTTAATCCCTTGTTTAGGAGAGTTTTTAATGTTTCATACTGTAAATAATACAACATTAGGTATGCTTATACATACATTTTTGTGAACTTATTAAATTTTTTTCTTAGATTAAATTTTTAGAAGTTGGAATAGGGTTAAAAAAATTAAGACTTTTGATACTTCCAAATTGCCCTTCAGAAAGGTTGCAATAACACACATGCGTATCAGCAGTATATGAGAAATATATTTATTTTCCTAAAGCTTTATGCAGCCTTGGATATTAGGTATTAGTCTTTTAAAATCTTTGCCAATTAGAGAGATGGCAAATGGTCATTTGCTTTAATTTTTATTATTCTCAGTAGCAGTTGGGGCATAATTTTTTGTCTACTTATTATGTGAACTTCCCTGTTTATTAGAGTTTGCTATTTTATTTTTTTATTTTTCTTTCTTTCTTTCTTTCTTTATTTTGTGAGACAGATTCTCACTTTGTTGCCCTCAGTAGAGTGCTATGGCGTCATATCTCACAGCAACCTCAAACTCTTAGGCTCATGCGATTCTCTTGTCTCAGCCTCTGGAGCAGCTGCGACTGTAGGCATCCGCCACAAAGCCCAGCAATTTTTAGAGACGGGGTCTCGCACTTGCTCAGGCTGGTCCCAGAGTACTGGGATTACAGGCATGAGTCCCCGCGCCCGCCCCTTATAGTTCACTATTTTAAATTGCATGTGAACTTTATGGGCACCCTGCATATCTTTGTTCATTTTTCCCATTAGGGTGCTGTTTTATAAAATTGATTATTAAAGTTATCACTTGTGTCATATTTTATAAAAATATTTTCCAATACATTTTATCATTTTTGTTTAATCAAATCTATGAGGTTGTCTTGGATACTTAACTTATCCATGTCTTGGATACTTAAAACTTACTTGAGTATTTTATTTTATTTGAGACAGAATCTTATTCTGCACCCATGGCGTCACACAGCTAATAGCCACATAGTTCTGGCTCTTGAGCTCAAGTGATGGGCTTGCCTCAGTTTTTCTATTTTTAGTAGAGACAGGGTCTTGCTCTTACTTAAGGTAGTCTCAAACTCTTGAGCTCAAGCAATCCTCTGGCCTTGGCTTCCCAGAGTGCTAGGATTATAAGCGTGAGCCACGGGACTTGGCTTGTTTAACTATTTTAATTAGTAAAGTCAGCAACATGACCAGTCAGTGTTTCATTGAATTAATGGAACTTAACAGATGATAAAAATCTTTCCATATAAAACAAATTATTTGAGGATAATTTCTTTCTCCGTAGTATAGTATATTTTGGTTGTAAAATAAATATATATAGAAAGAGAGAAAGAGGGAGAGCACACACATGCAGAGAGAAGAGAGAAACCCAGACTTTTAAGAGATAGAAATGCTTTTCTAAGCAGGGGAGTCCAGTCTTTTTTCCTCTCTGCTACTCTTTGGAAGAAGAAGAGAGTTGTGTTGGGCCACACATTAAATACCCAAACACTAACAAAAGCTGATGATTAAAAAAAACAAAAGTCCATGCCTAATTTTCACAACATCCAACAACCCAGAAAAACAAAACAGTCCTCAAGTAATCTGTGTGCAGCCTATGGGCCACATGTTGGACAGTTGGACACTCCTGGAAGCATCATGGTAATTTCTCTATTTCTGACTGGTGTTTCTATATAGGGTTTATTAAAACAGATTGCTAGGATGCGCTCCAGGAGATGCTAGTTCAGTAGTTTTGGGGTGGAGCTTGAGAATTTGTGTTTTTTTTTTTTTTTTATTAAGTCGTATACACATAGATCATGAATACATTTATGCATATGTGGGATACAGTGTGTTGATTTTTTTATACAATTTGACATGCTTACATCAAACTAATTAATAAAGCTTTCACCTCATTTACTTGATTATTGTGTTAAGACATTTATGTTCTACACTTGATAGATTTGACTTGGGAAGTTGTACTCTGAATAAGAGTCCAGGTGATTCTGATACCACTTGTATCAAAATCTTGATACGATTCTGATACTTGAAGCAATTCAAAGTGTATGTTAGAATTTTCAGAGATTTTCTATCAAAGTAGGGCTCTTTCTGGTTCTGTCTATTAAGGTTAGAGTCCTGATATTTGTGATAGGTTAGAGAGATCAATGAACTATATTCACTATTGTTCTATTTATATTCGTTTTTGAAAGGTAGTTGAATGACACCCTGCTTAACCATAAGTGAATTGGCCAGTAGTTCCCCACTATTTAGATTAATACCTACAAATATGAAAATCAAGGAAGGCCCCTGAATGCAGGAAGAAAGCTACCACAAGTTTTAGTATTTTACTTTGCATAAGGATGGAGGGTTGACTTTATTTTTAAATTTTGCTTTCAACTGATCTTAGTTTGAAGTTGTTTTTTTTTTTTCTTTTTTTCTTTCAATTTTCTTTTCTTTCTTCCTTTAGCGAATCTCTTGCCCTTAGCTTCCCAAGTAGCTGGGACTACAGGCGCCCGCCACAACGCCTTTTTTGGTAGAGACAAGGTCTCACTCAGGCTCACTCCAGCTCAGGGTGGTCTAGAACCTCTGAGCTCAGGCAATCCACCTGCCTCGCCTCGGCCTCCCAGAGTGCTAGGACTACAGGCATGAGCCACCAAGCTCGGCCAGAGGGCTAACTCCAGCAGTTCTCAACCTGTGGGTCACAACCCACAGGAACTGTATTAAAGGGCCACACAGCATTAGGAAGGTTGAGAACCACTGCGTTAGGCCTGTCATTGTAGGATTGAATGCGAAGTAAAGCAGCACTTTACAGGTTGTTTATATACTCATTACAGTCAGTAATTGGGAAAGAAGAACAGAAGAATTATGTTAATACTGACATTTAAATCTGTTTTTTGGACAAGAATAGATAACTGTTCTATTACACTGGTCACACAAACTTCTCCAAATTTATGATTATAGTAATTATAATCAGCATTTTGAAGAAAATTTCTTCGAAATTAGAAAAGAAATAATAGATCTTAAAGTTAAATTAAAAATAAAACACTTTGTTCCAGCCAAGATGTAGTATAATAAAGAATGTGTTTATTCCTTCACCTATAACTACTAAAAATGGGAGGAAATACATGAAATAACAGTTTTCAGACACGGGGCATCAATCAGCACAGGCAACAAAAGCCCATGGCAAATCCAGTCATTAAGAGACAGGAAACAAACTAGATAAACTCTATAAACACATCAGTTTGCTGATGGAAGAGAGGTCTAGGCCTCAGTGCAGGAGAAAGAACCTAGATAGAACCTGATATTCATCCTGAGTTCAGGGGACAGAGCTGGGTGCGGACAAATCATGAAGTTCACACAGGGCCAGAAATAGTTCGTGTGCCTACCAGCCAGATGGAAAACCTTGTAATTATAGGGTGTCAGGTAGGGTGCTCAGAGGGGTGCTGCTAGCTTGTATTATTAGCTCCATACTTTAGACTATGCTGGTCCTGTGTAACAAATCTTAGAGCCCCACTTTATAAGAATCAAACTTTTTTTCTTTTGAGACAGAGTCTTACTGGGCTGCCTTCAGTAGAGTATGGTGGCGTCACAACTCACAGCAACCTCAAACTCTAGGGCTTAAGTGATTCTCTTGCCTCAGCCTCCTGAGTAGCTGGGACTACAGGCACTCGCCACAACGCCCAGCTATTTTTTTTTGTTGCAGTTGTTGTTTAGCTGGCTTGGGCTGGGTTCGAACCTGCCAGCCTTGGTGTATGTGGCTGATGCCCTAACCACTGTGCTACAGGTGCTGAACCAGAACCAAACTATTTCCAAACAACTTAACTGTGTCCCAGAACACAGCTCTACAGTATTTATATAAATACAAATATATACAACACCCAATAAGGTGAAATTTATAATGACTGTCATCCAAACAAAAATTACCAGGTGTGTGGAAAATAATGAGGAGAAAACTCAGTGGAAGTAAACTGACACAGCAATGATACAAATGGTAGAATTAGGTGATTAAAACAAGGAAATGCTTGTCATGGAAAGCATTTTGCAAAAACCATTCATGGTACTCAAAAAGTACTTCAGTTCACAGAAGTACTTTTTGACTTTTACTCTGAAAATAAATGTTTAACCTCGTCATAATGTAAAACAACAATGCAGAAACGACAGAGTATGTGCTTTAGTTTTCTTAGTTTTACTTAGAATGGACTCACTTTTTAAAACAGTGGTTAAATGAGAGTATATGTTGTACTTTCTCAAATGTTTTATTTTTTGGTTAAGGTATTATGGTTTTCTATAAAATTGTAAACACTTTTTAAAAACATATTTTCAATGATAGTGATTATTATAGACCTGTCACCAAAATACTCCATGAGCTTTTCTTGTTAGAAAAAGGAATTATCTGTCTAGATAAACAGTATCCATCTAGGTAGTTTGTTAGGTAGGCTTGGCCTCCTACCATAGGTAGAATGTGTGAAGAAAGAGATAAGAAAGGTCAAAGGCTCCCACTCCTTCTCTTGACTAGCCTAAAAAAAATTTTAAAAAGATCAAAGGGACAGAAATAAGCCAATGAGAGAGAGAAAATAATAAGAATAAATTTAGCTATGGGAGAAATTAATTTTAAGCCATTGTTTTCCCATGTTTGGAATGTGATGTGTGAAAATGGGAATAGGTCCTTGCCATTGAGTGATTTCACCATCTTTTTATTCCCTTGGTGGTGGTTAAATGAATCTTCTGCAGTTATCTGCCAAATTTGTTTTTTCTTCTTGAGGTCCATAGCTTCCATCGTATTTTTCAGTTGTCTTTACGTGACACAAAATCATTAAAGTTGCTGACTTAGAGGGAGGGCAAAATTGAAATCCTGAATTCGTGAATGTGAGGAATACATTTGTTGGGAAATTACTGACTGTGGGGAATAAGTTGATCATTTTGTTTTTGGCTTTATGGCCACATAGTGATTGTTGAAAAGCATTTCTCGGGCCTTAGCTACCAAGGTTCCACATTTATAGGGATTTTGGCATGGACAGAATCCTGCTGATTCTGATAAATGTAGTTCTTTGACCACAGTTTAAGAAATTCTGCTTTAAGCACTTTGGTACAGAGAATATTTTCTTAATATCCCTGATATGTGGCACTGTAGCTTCTAGCAGACACTGCTTATTTTCCCCGTGTCCTTAAACAACAGTTTTATTGAATGAAAGAAGTAAGAACTGACAGTCTGGTGTGGGAGCAGAGTCTTGAGCAAATAATTAAGACCTCGATTATAACATCATGTTATAATTTTCTACAAGTGGGCCTTAACCATCTTGGGGGTCAGTGTCTGTTTTTTCAATAGACTAGTATAGTTCACCTTAGCTACCATGTGTCCATGGGTAAGTCAAAGAGAAAGTATATGAGTGTTTTTAAAACTCTCTGTGGTCGTGTTTCTGTCTCAGCTTGAATTGTTTGCTTTTGCTGTCTGTTTTTCCTCCTGGCTCATGTAAGCAATGACAGTAACAATTCTAAAGTAAAAGTTACAACCCACCCAGCTTTAAACTAGGAGACATTGGTTACTCTGGTGTTGTCAGTGTTTATTAGAGCAAGCATATGGTAATTGGAATTCCTCTGAATTGAGTGTTTGAGAATTGGCAGGGAAAGCAAAAATAATTTAGGTTATAGAGTAAGAAAGTTTGACACAAAGGAGGGTGCAGGTGGGTGATTTCCCAGGCATATATTACCTCATTCATCTCCATATTCCCTAGAGCCCAGCTGGTACACAGCCTTGAGAATGTGTGTGATCTGGAACACCCAGGGAGTGGACAGAAGACAAGGGTATTGAAATTCACTCAGAGCAAGACCAGAGAGCTTTGATTCAGAATGGAGTGTTTTGGGCTTTCCAAGGACAGATTGAACTTGACCATTTGGCTCCAGAACTATTCAGAACTCCTGGGAATTTTTCTGACTAGGGAGCAAAAAGCCAATCTCTGTTGCTATATTCATATTCTTCTCTTAAAGATTCCTCTGTCTTTAGTCAATTCTATTTGGTGATTTGCATAAATGTGACAGGTTAACAAGTATCCTTGAAGCCACTCGCTGATGTAGCTGAATAAAAGATGTTTTGTTGCATTCACTAGCCTGTGTGTGTGTGTGTGTGTGTGTGTGTGTGTGTTAATGAGATCCTCTGTGTGTGTGTGTTTAGATCATAGAAGATCCTGAGTGTGTGCACGTGTGTGTATAGATCAGATCCTTCATTGGAGAATGTTTATTACAGTCAGGAGGGAAATTGGATTTTGGAAACCCAATTGCCTGTTGTCTTTTGTTTTTAGTCTTTTACTTACCTTTCATTTCTCCTGAGTCTTGTCTTCTCTCCTACTTCTTCAGGAAGAGAATCTATCATTTAGGAAGGAACTCTTAGAGAGGAAACTCAGACATCTTCCTCTAGGTATAAATGAACGTGTGCAGAATGGGACATGTGAATGACGCTGTTTGATCTACCATCAGTACCTCTTGGCAAGTCATGTCTGTTTTGAATAGTCTCCTGGGCTTCCTACTCATTTGTGGGAAAATTAACATCTGGTAAACAACTCGGTACCTTTCTACCACTTAGACCTTTAACAGTTGTTTGCCAGGCACCTGGCTCAAATAGTTGAATCACTGTGATATTTTATTCTGGTTTAGCCCCAGCAAAATTATGTAGTGTGAAGTATTTAATTTGTAAAACATTTTGATGTATTGGGAGAAAGAGGAAGTAAAATTCAAACCTGCTGGTTTTGTTATTTCTTAACATGTCTGCCCAAAGTCTGCATTGGGACGGTTTAGAACACTCCGTGGGCCTTCTTGAGATCTCTTTTTGGTGCTGTTCCTCCTGTTCCCTGCCTAATAGGTACTGAACGTCTGTCACAACTACTTGGTATTTATGTTCATTCTTAATATTAATAAGAATATAATTTTTCTTCAACTTCTTCTAGCTCTTGGCAGCTAGTGAAACTTCCAAATAAATATATCACTTCTGTATTTGTGCTATAGTACATATATTCCTTATTAGTTGATTTCTGAGCATGGGCTTCAATACTGTATTCAGGATCTAGAACTGGAGAAATACTTTTCTGGTTGCTTATACAACCCCATCTCAGTGTCATGTTAGTTGCTATAGTTCTCCTGTTAAGTTAACAGGACTTGCCTGCATGTAATTCTGTAAAATTCATTTACATTTGGGAAATAAAGACTCTTTTGATCTTTTTAAGATGTCTCTTTCTCTGCTTTTCTCCTTGAATTCCAAGCCTCATAATACCTATTATTTATGGATTTATCTTGGAGGATTTATCCTATGGTTATGGATATTAAAACGGGAAATATATAGGATATTATTTCTAATAGGAAGTAGTATTTTCCTATTAGAAAAATCTTTAATTTTTTTATGTCTCCTTTATAGTAAATATGCATTGATTGAATACATGTAGAAGAAAAAATATAAGCAGTTAATTTTATTATATGAATTAGGTATTTTTTTCTTATTGCAATCTAATTTTTTTTTGGTGTATTTAAATTACCACTATTGCCCATAAAATCTTGAAGTCATTTCTTTTCAAATTTAAAAGTAAATTGTGAAAGGTAATCAAGAAAATAAAACTTCAGTTAAAATAGAAGAGTTAAAATGTTCTTTCCTTAGGATTTTAAGGAGAAAGCCCTTCTTCACCCAGCATTAGCAAGCAGGTGTGGAATGGAGGTGGTAGTACTTACCATAATTCTGTTACCACAGCTGTCATGGTCTCTCAGTTATAAATTAGGTTATTTCCCCAGTAATTAGTCTCTTATTATCTAATTAACATATCTGATATGTAGATGAGTAGCAGGAAAAAGCTCATTTTTGGAGAATAATATCTTCTTTTGTATTTATTTTAGGGAAACCTCACAGCATTGGTAGCTCTGAACGGATTCAGCTCTCAGGAATGTATAATGTCCGTAAAGGCAAAATGCAGTTGCCAGTGAACCGATGGACAAGACGTCAGGTCATTCTGTGTGGAACCTGCCTAATAGTGTCATCAGTAAAAGACAGCTTGACCGGAAAGATGCATGTTCTTCCACTAATTGGTGGAAAGGTAAGTTTAAAACAATCAACATACTAACAGGTTTCCCAGCATCAATAAGGACCCTACTTTGAGCCGTTTTTGATATGAGGGATAGATAATTTTTAACTCATCTGAAGTCTTACTCAGTTCTTGGTGTATTCTCCAGTGGGAATGGTCATTTGGTGGAATTGTGGAAATTAACAGTGACAATAACCATTGATTCACATGAAGTCCAGATGATGGTGGTTTCATTAGTATATAAATTTTATCTATTGGACTGAAAATAGATCAAATAAAATTTCACTGGTAGAATGTAGATTATACATTCATTATTTATAAATAGACATCTTTTGATTTCATAAACATATTTTGTAATAGATTCTTAAGTTTGTACTGATTCTTAAGTTGGTGATCTTAGGAACATTTACACATGCTTACCAAGGGTTGGACTATAGTGCTTAAGTCTTTGATTGTACTTCCTTACCTTTCTGGGTTTAGTGACAGGTGAGGTTAGCATTTTTAATTTATTTCTATGATTGACAAGTAACAAAATTTGAACCTTAAATATTTTTCATTTTGAAGTAAACATGATACAGCTGATATATTTCTGACATTACTGGCTCTGTTTCTTTGGATATTAACTATTTTATTCCTATTATTTATGAAATAGAATCAGATTTCTTGGGAAATATATTTTTTTCTTTATTTATAAAAATTGATTAGATTTATTTATAAGCTCCTAAGCATTGGTAGGGATAGCATCACCATAATTATGTAGCAGTATTGATTTTTAACTGATACAATATGTTAATAATTGAGAATGAACATGTAGATGAGAAAATGGATTG
>NW_003852422.1:13006157-13009630 GCF_000181295.1 Otolemur garnettii | reverse complement strand
TCCTTATGAATAAATAGCCCAGGTCAGTTTTTTCCTCTCTACTATTTTTACATTCTAGTTCTAAGAAGACTTGATCATTTTCAAAAATAGATTTTGGTCAGGCTGCAAGGTACATATTTAAATCTATTTTGGTCACCCATTTTGAAACCATTGCTCCTTAACTTTTATCTGAGCATTGAAGAGTTAGTGACTACAGTGGCTGATACTTAATAACTAAGGTTTTTGTCCTTTGGATGGATAACTGAAAAAATTAATCATCAATATTACTGCCATAGGTCATCATAGACATGCATATTTAATGTTTGATGCTTTGTTAGGTTGACAGTCTGTCTTTTCCTTCTTTATAATGCTGGGCATTTGGATAGGCAAATTGAATGTAACTATTTATTTAATGTCCTCTGAGAGTAAGGCTTTGTGCTTGGCATGGCTGAAATACTAAGATGGGTATGTTGCCATCCCTGCCCATTTTTATCAGGAAATAAAAGATGTACACAACCTATCTGCTGTAAGAGAGGTGCATAAAAGTACTGTGGGAGGTTATTGGGAAGAGAAATTATATTTCATGGGGGGTTAAGAGGGAATTTTGTAATTAAGGAGGTGGCAATTATGATGGAATTTGAAGGATAAAAAATCTTTTGACATAGGAAGGAGATGGTCAGAAAGATTATTATGGGACAGAGGCAGGAAAGCATGGGGAATGTTCAGATAAGGTCAGCAGATTCAGTTATAATTAGCATTTTCATTCAGAGCTAGAGATTTGTCCTGTTTCCCAGGCCTGTTATTGGATGGACTTCTACTATTGAGTGAATTGAAAGTTAATAGCTTCCTCTTTTTGCAAGCAAACCTTGTAAAACCTGTTCTACAGTATGCCTTTAAAAATAATTGTGTACATTTAGTCTGAGTCTTTAAAACCTATTGACTAAGTTAGGGAAAAATAATTTACTCTTTGCAATCTGAGCTTTCATTAATGTTTGTCTATTACTTTTTTTCCATCCTGTTCTGATGTTAAGGGAAAAATTGAGAGTAAATGGAAGGGATTTTATTTTTTAATGTTTATTTGTTTGTTTATTTATTTATTTTTTGAGACAGAGTCTCACTTTATTGTCCTTGGTACCCTCAGTAGAGAGCCATGGCATCACAGCTCACAGCAACCGCAAACTCTTGGGCTCAAGTGATTCTCTTGTCTCAGCCTGCTTAATATCTGGGACTATAGGCACCGGCCACAGTGCCCAGCTAATTTTAGAGATCGGGTCTCACTCTTGCTCACGCTGCTCAAAATCCTGAGCTCAAGCAATCCACTGGTCCCAGACTCCGTGCGTGCTAGAATTACAGGTGTAATTCTGTAATTTCAGGCACAATTCTACTGTGCCTAGCCTATTTTTTATTATTAATTTATATGGAAGAGCTAGAAATAAGATGTGAGGTAAAATGATCAAAGCCTAGCTATTGTTGCTGTGGTACAATTGATACACTACTTGAGCATGGTCACTAGTTTACATTTTCAAATAATAATCGTTTTGCTGTTAAAAAACCTCTTAAAATTTAACTTATTAAAAAGTTTAATAGATACATCTTAATCATTGTATATTTAATTTGTTCTTAGAATTTAACATAGATTTTTAGATAATATACTTTAATACTTAGTATCTGCTAAAGTATGAAGCATAATAAACTGAATAATTGTTAACCTACTCTTCAATTTAGGAACTTCAGCAATACCAATACCAATCTTTCAATTTAGGAACTTCAGCAGTACTAATACCAATCTTCCTTCTACCTGTGTCCTTTTTGTATTTGTCCCATTGCACCCCCACCCCAGGGGTATCTACTGTCCTAGAATGTGTCTGCATCAATTTATTATTTTTTTCAAATAAATTATATCATGTGCTATATTTTGCTTGTTTATGATCTGTATAAAAATGTTATTGTACTGCATGGAGTCTTCTGTCACTAAATTTTTTCACTCAGGGTAATGTTTTATAATGAGATTCTGTGTTGCTTATATGGTTTTATTTCTGTGTAATGTTCCACTCTGTAAGCATTCTACAATTTCCATAATTTCCTAAGTAATTTTCCTGCTGATGGACATTTGGGTTACTTCCAGTTTTTTGCTGAACAGTGCCATGGACAGTCTTATGTTGATAGGCCTCCTGCAAGTACTTTTTCTTGGGAATTAATTTGCAACTAGAGTTATTGTGCCCAAGGCATGTTTGGTAATATGCATATACATGTTTTGATGGTCAAATGATTGAACAATCAAATTATCAGTTAATATAGGCTTATGTTTTGCCAGGGAACCACCACAGCCTCCCATCTTGGTGGCTTATTATGTAACAGGTATTCCTAACTCACATTCTATCTCCACTGTGGGTCAGTGGGGATGTAGGGTGGGAATTTCTATTTTCTCCCAGCCTGATGGAAGCTCTACTGTTTTATTCTTAAATAACTTTGGGATATGGAGTCTTCCTTTGTTGCTTTGGCAGGGAAAAAGGTAACTGGAGGGTCATTCACTGGCTCTTAGATGTTTGGATGCAGGAGTGACACATAACACTTCTACCCATGGCTCATTGACCAGGCCAATCACATATCTCTGCCTTAATTGCAAGGGGTCTGGGAAATGTGGAGAAGCAGATAAAGTGCTTGGTGAATACCAGTGTCCTTGCTGCGTGGGGACGCTCTGGGGCTAGGCATTTAAGGGGAGGTGCTTAGAGAGTAAAATATCATGCAGAATATTAGACAGTCCTGCACAATGCACAGTTCCTACAAAGACCTCCTTAAGAAATACTGCTCTGGGTGCATACTTAGGAGTGCAGTTTTTGGGCTCCGGGACATGTAGGTATTTACTTTTACTAGAGGGTATTAAGTTGTTTTACAAGGTATTGTACCATTTTATATCCACAGCAGTGTACAGTGTTTGTGTGATCACTAACACTTTGTTGAAGTATAATTGATACTAATAAACCGTACATTTTGATAGGTTTGATAACTACTTACTCCCATAAATACAATTTGCTAGGTGCATGCTCTTGCCAAGCCTTTGCCACATCAAGTTAGTGACATATCCATCACTCCCCAGAGGGTTCCTGCATCCCTTCGTGCTCCTTCCCTCCTACTCACTCTCTGCCATGCCCAAGAAACCTTCAGCCTGATCTCTGTCAATATAGATTAGTGTAAATGGCATTCAAAAAAAATTTTATTTTACATATAGAAATGGAGTTGATTTTTGAGGTTTGATCTTATATCCAACCACCTTGCTAATTTTTTTTTTCTTTTTTGGCCAGGTCAGGTTTGAAGCCGCCACCTCTGGTATATATGGGGCTGGCGCCCTACTCCTTGAGCCACAGGCGCTGCCTCCACCTTGCTAAATTTTGAGATTTATTCTAATATGATGCCTATACATGATTTTGAGCTTACTGTGTAGCTAATTATACCATATTCAGATAGTGACAATTTCTTTCTTTCTTTTTTTTGCA
>NW_003852422.1:12992466-13006093 GCF_000181295.1 Otolemur garnettii | reverse complement strand
CATATGGGGCTGGCGTCCTACTCCTTTGAGCCACAGGTGCCACCCAATAGTGACAATTTTCTTTCTTGAAACAGTAGATGCTGGAGTCTTACTGATCATCAAAAAGAGTGAAATCTCATCATTAACACTGGAGTTTATTTGATGTTTGATAAATACTACTGGTTAGCTTAAGTTGAGTTATTTGTGTTCCAAGCTGCTAAAAGTTTTTCTTCTGGAACAGGTGGTTAATGTTATTGCCTTTTGTGTGGTCATAGGGATGTGTATAGTTTACCTCTTCAATCTATTAATGTGGTTAATGATTTTATAGTTTTAATGATGTTAAAACATCTTTCCTTACCTGAGGTAAACTCAGTTTGTTCTTTATATGTTTTTTCTGTATTACTTGATTCTGATGAAACATTTTGTTCAGGATAAGTCTTCATAACTGAGGTTACCTATAAATTTTTCTTTCTGTTACTATACTCATGGTTCTTGTTACACTGGCCTCATAGACTTGTTTGCTGGATGAGTTTCTGTGAGTTAGGAATGATCTGTTTCTTAAAACTGGTAAAACTCAGCTATAAAGCCATATGGTCTTGATACTTTTTTTTGAGACACTAAAAAATAATTTTCTTATTTTGCTTTAATGGTTAGGCCTTCTGCTTTTTTCTTGATTTAGTGGTATTGGTAAAATATATTTTTCCTAACAATTTGCCACAAAGTTATTTATAACATTCTCTTTTTAATATTTGGTGAATCTGTAACTATGTTCCTTTTCATTCATTGTTAATATTATTTATAAATGTCTTCTATCTTTTTTTTAATATAATTTGGCTGAAGATATATCAGTTTTATTAGTGTTTTCAAAGAACTAGTGTTTTGCTTTGTTAATGTTCTCTGTTAAATGTTTGGTTTTCATTTCACTAATTTCTGCTTTTTATTATTGTGTTCATTCTACTTTGGGTTTGTTCAAGTTTTGGTTTTGGTATTTTTCCTCTAAGTTATTAAGATACATGCTGATAAAATTAATTTTCTGACTTCCTTTCCAATATAAATATTTAAGAAAATAAATTTCTCCTAAGTATCTCCCTTTTTTGCATTATACAAATTTTGATGTGAAATATTTTTATAACTGTTTTGTTCTAAGAATTTTAAAGTTCTGATTATGATTTTTCCTTTTTTCTGTGAGTTGTTTAGAAGTGTATAATTTAAAAGTGTGTCATTTAAAAGCATGCTCTTAATTTTCTAAACATACATGGATTTTTAAATTTATTTTTTATTGACTGATAATGTAATTACATTTTGGTCCAAGACATAGTCTGTGTACCTTTTTGAAATTTTTTGTATTTTCTTTGTGACTTGGCTTGTGGTCATTTTTGTAAGTGAAACGTAAGAACTGGTGTAATATCATGTTACTTTCTTGTTGGTGAAGAATTTATTGGGAGTAGAAATTTGATTTGACTCTATTTCTGCATTGTTAGGACTTGAAAGTTCTGGTGGTAGAGTTTTTTATTTCAGGTTAATTTCAGTTTGACAATAAATTTTTAAAACTTTCTTAACATGTTTGAAGAACACTTTTTTTTAAAAAAAGGTTGTTATCAGAAGAATAATAACAATAGTTCCCTAAGTAAAAATTCTTAAGTAAAACCTTAAGTAAAAACCCAAAGGGGAAGTAAAAACTCCAGCACCCTGTTGTGAGGTTAGAGAATAAGAAAGAGAGTCTAGACCAATTTTTAAACAGGAAGAAGAGAATTTCACTCTGGTGGGGAAATCTAATAAAGATAAAGTTTCCCTTTTCTGATTTCCTTGTAATTCAGATTGGTTGGTTAGACACAGGAACTTAGTTATTTTAAGTGATAAGAGAAACATACATGCAAATCTGTACAGGCTCATTGATCTCAGGTAGTTAGTGAAATACATCAGTGGTTCTGCTGTCTTACTTGTTTTTGCTTCTTTCTGTTTATTTTTATAGGTAGAAGAAGTGAAAAAGCACCAGCATTGTTTAGCATTTAGCTCCTCTGGACCCCAAAGCCAGACTTACTACATTTGCTTCGATACCTTCACAGAATACTTAAGGTGGCTGCGACAAGTCTCCAAGGTAAGCAGGCACTTGCCCAGGAGTCTTCGGCTTTGAGCTGGCCAACAAGCTGCTTTCTGCTTTACCCAAGTCCAGAACAAAGTTAGACACACTTTTCTTTTTTTCATATGTTGCCAGGAGGTATCAATTTTTAGGTTTTCAAAAGTTAATTTTGCCTGAAAAGTAAGTTTTTAAAATTTTTTTCTTTATCAGGTTTTGTTTATACTTAAAAATAATTCATTCAGTAGTGTGGCATTACTGTCTTAATGTTGTAGATAAAAAATATGAGATTGAGAATATTTAAGGGACTGGCCCAAGGTAGAAAAATAGTGAAACCACGTAATACCCGGAGAATTATTACAAATTTCCCTTCTTCCTCTATTTTTTCATTTACATAGTCTAATCTTGTGCCATCTCCCTATCACCTTTTTCTGCCTTAAAGAATGGTTACTTTTTTTGTTTTGCTTCTCGTGATTAAATAAGATCCCCACCTGTCATGGAATAACACATAGTACCTTTGTGTGTGTAATAGAAAATGATAACTTGTAAAAATGTCAGCATTTATTTATCCTTTCATTTATGGAGTTGTACAAAAGGATGGGGTAGATTGTAGAACTTAGTATGTTGGCTTTGGGTATGTTTTTGAAATGATGAAACCTCTAGGGTAGAGGAACATTACAATGGAATTTGCTTTCTTACTTTTGAATTTATAATCCTATTTGTTGCCCAAGTTCAGTGTGATTCATATTGCTGTATGATGTAATTATTTGTCAAATGAATGAGTAACTATAAAACAGTTAACAGAAAATTAGGTAATAATATGTAGAAGGTTGTTTTGAAATACTGGCCACACTTGAATTATCAGGTAAAAACCCATTCTCTGGTGCTGGGCTACCACTTAAGATCATCAGTTCTTTTCTTTATAAGAAGAAGAAATGACAAGTTTCTGTTGATAGGACTTAGAAGATTCCCTCTACCTACCAGGAAAATGGAAGTCCTAAATGTAGAGGGCAGCACTCCTTTGGGAGAAAATGGGAAAGATGACACTTTTCCTTCCCCCTTGCATATGGAATTAATGTGATATAAAGGAGATAAGTACATCGTCTAGTTATTTTAAAATTACTCTCGTGATTGCAGATATGAGGCAATGAGTAGTAAATAATATTGGGCCTTTATATTTAAGTGGTGCTTTTTCATTGTGCTTTTATATGTATTTATATTTAAGTGGTTGTATGGGTTCAAAGCAATACTCCAATTGCCTGCACTCTGCTTTATTCAGAATAAAAGTGCCAAACTGATCAACACACAGCAAATTTCTTCCCATATGGAGATAATGATTTTTTTAAATAACTTTTTAAATTTTTTATTTAATTATTAACTATATAATAATTATATTAATATCATATGTTAATACATTTATATTTGTAGGCAAAGTTGCAAAGATAGTACAATGAGTTCCCAGAGACCCATCACTCAGTTTCCCAATCATATCACATTTGTCAAATCTAAGGAACCAGTATTGGTACATTACTCTGCTTCCAGACTTTATTTAGATGTCATTACTTTTCGCATTAACTTCTCTCTGTTCCAGGATCTAATCCAGGGTACCACATTGCATTTGTTGTCATGTCTCCGTTGTCTTCTCTGTTCCTTGACAGTTTTTTAGTTTTTCTGTGTTTTTGTTTTTTGATTTTGGCCGGGGCTGGGTTTGAACCCGCCACCTCTGGCATATGGGGCCGGCGCCCGACTCCTTTGAGCCACAGACGCCGCCCTTTTTCTGTGTTTTTCATGACCTTGACAGTTTTGGGGAGTGCCAATGGGGTATTTTATAGAATGTCCCATAAGGATATGTTTTGATCTTTTAGACTAAATGTGGTGTGATGCATTTTAGAGCAAATTTCAGCTGCTTTACATTCTTTTTGAAACAAGTCCAAGGTATAAATTCTTAAGCACAGATAAAGACATAAATAGGAATAAACATAAATTATCAAGCTTACACATGGGCACATTGTTTTGCTTGAAACAGTAACAATAAAAAGGATCAGTAGGCATTGAGTTTAATGGTGTTGTAAGCTCTGGAGGTAGAGCAGAGAACAAATCCAATTCTCCTCTCTTGGTAGGGTTTACTCTGGCGAGACAGGTGATAAGTAAACAGACAAGAAAGAAAATAGAAGTAATCATAGTGATATGCAAGAGGATGTGTGACAGAGAAAGGTGGGGAAGGGACAACTTTTTCTGATGGTGGGATAATTAAACAGAAACTTCAATGAAAGCATTATAATTATTTGAAGGTCTGGTGGGAAGAGCTTTCCAGGTGGACGGTAAAGGTAAAGTGAGAATACAACAGGGAGTGTCACAGCTTGGGAAGTCAAGGTAGGCAGGGTCTTATGTTATAGAATAGGAGAAAGAGTTTGGATATTGTTAATATAACATAAAGCCATTAAAGAGTTTTCTTACAGACAACTATGTAATCTGATAGTGGCCGTGGTATAGCCAATGGATTATAGAGGGCAAGATGGAAGGGGAGGCCTTACCATCTGGAGGCTTTATGTTTAGTTTAGGCAAGAGGTGAGGGTGTATTTGCAGGGAAAAGTTGGGTTTTGTAGATCAAATGACAGGATTACTGGTAAATCACATACATGTGGCCTGAGAAAAAGGAGAAATAAAGAATGGCTTCTATATTCGAATTGCTAGATAGATTATAGCTTTAGTGATAGCACTAATTAGACTCTATATTTTACATATTTAAGACTTTGGTAAAATACCGTTCTTGACTTCAGAGAGTTTTCTACTCCAAGAGAAGGCAGAGAGTCAAAGCTCAAGATGTAGATTATGAAATATTTTTAAAGTAAGTGAGGAAAATAATTGAATTCTAACGTGGTTCTAGTGATTTGTAAGTGTCAAGTGTTAGATTGTTTAGTACTCTTTCCCCTTTCTGGCTGGCTGATGTGCCATCTTGTGTAGTGTGTCTGTCACAAGGTTCTCACTTTGATTACCCAAACCATGAGCAGCCATCAGATCTCTGCAGCAGGAGACAGTGGAAGGTGGGGGGAAGATTGTGACACAGGAAAACGTGATGTAGCAGGGTGGGAGAAAGGAATGTCAGTGCCCCTGTCCACTGAGTAGTGTATCACCATTAGAAAGCGTTTGATAAGTGGGGAAATGTAGTGTAGTTATTATATGTAGAGGATAATTCATATATATATATTTACACAAAATACGTTTTATACTTAAAACAATTGTTAATGAGTTTTTCCAGGAGGAAGGAGGAACTTTGATTTAATCACCATAGATGATTATTTATTAACTAGAACTAATTAGAATAAGAATTCTCACCTCCTTTCCTTTCAGAAGGGCTTTGAATGTTTGGAGAAGATACATAGTGTGGGGGTAAAGTTTGAGTTTCAAAGTAAAGCAGATGTGAATTCCACTGTTTACTGGCTATGTGGCTATATCTAAGTTTCTCAGTTTTAGGCTTTTTCGTCTGATAAAGGGAATAATAAGAGCACTTTACCTCTTAGGACTTATAGGAGGTATGCATCTAATGGATTTACAATAGCACATAGTGTCTGTGTGTATGTGAATGATGAAATTTTAACTAAGTAGATAAAATCATCTTATGGCAGTCTTTTCCTACGATCATCCCTTGGTCTGATAATCTTTTAAAGTATCATCTAATTGTTTATTTTCAACAGATAAGGACACAGGTCTTATTTTGTCTGAGCAAATTACCTTTTGCTGCCCTTAACAACCACATTAGCCTTTTGGGGAAAGTGATTAAGGATGGGCAGACGTTGGGGAGAATGAAAATTTCT
Source organism: Otolemur garnettii (assembly GCF_000181295.1). Classification (NCBI taxonomy): domain Eukaryota; kingdom Metazoa; phylum Chordata; class Mammalia; order Primates; family Galagidae; genus Otolemur; species Otolemur garnettii. The sequence goes on along the minus strand of NW_003852422.1, from coordinate 13,000,222 downwards.
TCCTTAAAAGTTAGGAGTTGGAAACGGAGGCAAAACATTTTAGTAAACGCAGATTTTAGATACGGTGTCTTTACTTAACCTTAAACATTAGATATATGTTTAAAAAATGTTTAGCAGTTATAGTGAGTAAATTAAAGGGCAAGTGGCTTGTAAGGGGCTGATTGAAGAGGTTAGATATTATAGAAGAAATGGGTGAAGGAACTCTCTGTTTGTGTTCGAATCCCGTGTAAAACCTGACTGTAGCTTTCTTTAAATTTCATATGTTGTGAATCATCTTGTGATAGTTTTTTTTTTCCTTTAGTTCAGAATCTGAGGAGAGTAGGTTGGGGTTGCTGAGAAGAGGATGAGAATCGTGGTCCATTTGAGAATAGTCTTTTGGGGACTTTGCTGTGGATAAGGCTGACTGCTAAAAGCCCCTTCTACTCCCAGCTTCCCCTTCCGCTGTCTTCTGCTCTTCCTCCTATGTAGGAAGGTAGACAGTTTAGTTCACACACTCAGGGTTACTGTGGAAACATTTAGTTTCTTTTTCTTTTCTTCATATTGAGACACAAAGCATACACAGAGTGGATTGTGTGTCTTTACATCCTGACATTTAAATGAAAGTCCATTTGATAAGGGTCTGAAAAAAGACCAACCACAGAAAGGAGTGTCTGAGTTTCTGATTTTTAATTATCATCCCCACCCCAGTTTGGGTGGGAGGACAAAAAAGAATTCCAGTTATTTTTAAATTAAAATGAATTGGTAAGTAATTTTAAAGGAAAGTTCTTTATTTTCAGTTCCTTTTTCTGGATTTTATATATAAGAGAAGTGTTCAGTTCTGTTCTAATTTGATTTGACTTGGGGAAAATTTATAAAAATCAAGTATGTTTTTACCAAGGTAGGCTCTTACATACTTTTAAGCTTAGTCTTAGCACTTACTGTTGCTTGCCAAAATAATACCCAAGGCAGTGCCTTTAGAGTTTTTACTTTGGGCGTGTGTTAGTGGTAGACACTGTGGAAAGCTCCCTTGGGAGGATTACAATATTGGTTGTAAGTTCATACCTAAGATATTAAGGCAGGGCATGCTGTAAGAATTCAGTAAACATCCTATTGTATACAAGGGAAAAAAGTACTCTTTTTGCTGAGCATAGGTACGTGTATCCAGCATGTTTTCAAAGTGGTGGGCCAGGCAACAATATACAAAGGCAGAGGGTGGGAGCTGAGAGCAGGAATTGCAGAAGAGCTCCTTTTAAATACATGAGTAATTTCACAGAAGTGCCGGCCCCTCTATCTTTGTGGCCCACTTTTTTGAGTACATTCATTTTAGACATGTTGATTGATCCTGTGAATTCTTTTCAAGGTTAGTCTTTCATGTGAGTCCATAGCCTCAGCCTTGGCTTTAATTTAGAAGTTTTAGTAACTTTTTGATACTGTGTTATCCCATTTTAAAGTCTGTTTCTTTATTTTATCGCTTAAGTTAGGGTTATGTATGTATATATGTGTTTTTAAATCTTTATTATGGAAAATGTCAAGTATTAGATGTAGAAATCATAGTAACACCCATGGATTATTACAAAGCAAATCCCAGACATTTATTACCTCACTCACAACTATTTGCATGCGTGTGTGTAACTCATGCAAATACAACTACCCTACCATTATGTATGTGTGATTTTTTAAAGAATGAACAATTCAGGTAATTATGGTAGGTTTTACAAATCTTCTTTATAGATTACAAAAATTAGAGTTGATTCACATGTCTTATTCCTGAAAATGATGTAGCCTGTGATACCAAAGCGAATATACAGCAATTGTAGAAAAAGACATATTTCTGAGTTGAACTTTTTACTTTTTATCAGATTGAATGCACCTAAGCATTGATTAGCTTAATGAAAATGAAAACAATTTACAACTTGGCACATTTCAAAATTCAGTAATTTGAATTTGCATAGTAAAATGACTGAATCAAAAGTAATTAAAACTCTATAGTTAGGAATACTATGTTTAGTAATAGGAGCTTTCAAGAGAATTATCCTAATTCTTTTCTGTAGGAGAAAGGAAAAAGGCATAGCATAATCTCTTCCAAGGCCATCAAACCTGGCCAGTTCAGTTTATTACAGTGTGGTGATAGTGAGTCCAAGGTTACTAATTCAGGCCTCATGAAGGCCATTTAGTTTGTCTACATGTCTCTTTCTCTGCTGATCAGTGGCTGATGTGATGACAGTTGCAGGTGACAGTGACCATCATAGTCATCATCTCTCCTGTGTAGCTTAACCATAGCATTTAATTCTTACCCAGTGACTTGAAAAAAAAAAAGATGACTGCAGTGAACTTTTGGTTACCATGACTTACTGGGTTCACCCTTAACATGTACAATGTAGGGAAGTTGGGGCCACATATTATGCTGAAAGAATACACGAAATGATGAGTAAGTATCAGTTTTTATATGAAAATAAGATATGTGGTGAATCATAATTGAGCTTTTGGTTTCATTTGCTTAGAAATAGTATTTTCCTGTTCAGATTTTACTGAAAGAGTACTTAACCAACCACTAGAGTTAAATCATGCTAGTGTAATAGGATGAAGGTTTCCAGCATAATGGATTCTTGTCATAAGATGTAGTTGCAAGGAACACTTTAATATGACTTGATTATCTTTTATACATATCTTGCTTCTTAACTTGAAGCATAAATTTTAAGGAGTGTGCTGCTTTCAGCAAGATCTGTCGCTTGTCCTTTAGGGATTGTGCTGTAGTTGTTTACTTTGGGGTTGTAATGTAGGAAGGTTGGCTCTAGTACAGTTCTTCTGAGAAGTCCAGGGCTTTTCTGGAAACAGTTCATATTTTATATCCAGTGTTTAGAAAAAGTATCAAGGGCTCTTTGATCTAATAAGCCTATGGCAGAATATGAAGTAGAACTAAGGGTCTGAATGACATGAATTTTAGCTTATAAAATGCAACCTTTTATCAATTCTGTAGTGATGATGTGAGAAAAGTTTGGGAGTTTAGTATGAGAAATTTGGGTATAGGAAGACTTCAAGGAGGTCATGGGTGAGCTGAGTCTTTTAAAAGAAACATAGGAGTTCACTACTCAGACAAGAAAAGAAGGTTCATTTCAAGGATAGGTAAATGATAGGCAGTTTGCAAAGATGTTCTGAAGAGATGTATTTATATACATATCACAGAGATCTGAGCAGTGTGGGAAAAAAATTGAAGCTAAATAAAATAAAAGAATGTGGATTAGTATAGATTGTTTTCTGCTGATCATTTCATCTTCTTACAGAAATGTGACTAGAAGTTGCCCAGTATTATAATTAACTTTCCTTTGTAGTATAATAGGTTTGTTGTATAAAAATTTATATTATGGAATCTTTATTACAGGCATAAAGTAGCAGCCTATAAAATGAGAGAACTTACAAATTCTGTTTTGATAAGCGAAAGATGAAATGTTTTGAATTGCATTAAATTTTGATTATGTTATGCATTAAACTAAGTTAAAATAGTAAAAATACGTAGAACTAAAATTCTTTTTAGTTAGAATTCTGTTTCATCTACCTTTATTTCCATGGTGCTAAACTTCCTTTATTTTTGTATAGTAGCTATTGTTTCTGAAATCTTAGTTAATATATTCGTGAAGAAGAGATTTTCACTTTAGTTCTGAAGTTATTTTAGTTTAAAACTATTTAATTTTATTTTTTCCAAAGTTGTATAATCCAATTTTATACTAAAAACAAAGCTACCTCATTTGCTTTACTGTCTCATAACACGAAAAGCATGTTAGCTCGGCGCCTGTAGCTCAGTGAATAGGGGTAGCCAGCCACATAACACCAAGGCTGGCAGGTTCGAGCCTGGCCCAGGCCTGGTAAACAACAGTGACAACTGCCACCAAAAAATAGCTGGGCATTGTGGCAGGCACCTATAGTCCTAGCTACTTAGAAGGCTGAGGCAAGAGAAGCACTGGAGCCCAAGAGTTTGAGGTTGCTGTGAGCTGTGATGGCACAGCACTCTACCAAGGGTGACATATGAGACTCTGTCTCCAAAAAGAAAAAGAACAGCATGCTCTTGTGAAGTAGTGTTTATCTGTATACTTAAGATTATTACCATTTTAATTCGTCCCAGGAGCTTCATCTCCCTTTTCATGTCTTCTCATCTGCCTCTTGCTTTCTCCAGGTGTGTTGGCATTTGCAGCACTACTCCCCCCCTCCCGCCCCCCCAAGTGGGACGAGGAAAAGAAGAAAGAAAGGACTCTTTTTCTGGCCTTTTTTGTGCCAGGCACTATTCTAGGCTCCATGTGTAATCAGAACCTCAGCAAATGGACATGTGTTCCTCATGTTTTTGCTGGAACTCTGGAAACATTTTTCTAGGAATCATTAAGGAAGGTTGGTTGGGGTCTGCGCTGCTATTGTTAGTACTTCCAAATACATGTGGATTTTGTCTGTGGATTGTTACTTTTCTTAAGGAAGGAATTTACAGCTACATTTTAAAGTTGCAAAGTATTATTTTAAGATTCTGAAGAGCTCTTGTAATTACTGTCTAAGAAGATAGTAATTGTTGTGGTTCTTTGAAATAATTGTGTTATTTAGAATTTTCTTTGAAAGTGTCCGTTAGTTTAAACCTGCATTATAGTCAGAGACTTAGAATAGAATTTAAGATTTCAGAAAGCCCCGTAGACTCCTAGACTTCCTTGTCCCTCAATATTGATAATGTTTCGTGACGTCTGTAGTGTCCAATGGGACAGTTCTTCCTTACAATTGAGCTGAAGTCTTTATTCCTGTAACTTCGATTCATTGACCCTAGATTTGGTATACCTAGTTTGATATAACACAAGATGATTCTACTTCTTCTCTTATTTGATAACTCCTAAATATTGTCACGTTCCCTGATTTGTGTCCTTACATGGCCCCGTTTTCTCCTTAGCAGTCTGTTTTCAGGAGAAGCATCTCTGATAATACCAACAATTCCCCCTGAGTTCTCACACCCTTTATCTAGTAGCGTCCCTTCTGTGTGCACTCTGGTTTGTGGAGAAATTGTCTGATCAGCACAGAGTAAGTGACCATTATTTTCCTTACTTTTGACATTATGTCCAAAGTAAGTATATTATTTTGTGAGGTCAAGTTGAAAATGAAAAGACTTTTGTTTTACTTTTTACCTTTGTAAAAAGAATAGATAGATGGTTGTTGATAGATACATTTTGTTAATAGTAAAATTATGTACGGTAACAAATAGTAAAATTATGTACTGTAACACTATTATTAGTGTACATAATAACCGACATTTTTGTAAGTTGTGCTATTTGGCGAGTTTATGTAGTAGCCCTGTGAGGTAGATGCTCAACAATTCTATGAGATTGGTTTTTATAACAACAGATAATCTCTTGGATATTATCGTTTCCAGTTTGCAAATGAGGGAGCTGAAGTATAAAATATTCAATTACTGCTTTATGCAATAAGTTCTACTGCCTTGCTCTGTTTATTTAATTGTACTTTCACTGTTTTACAGTGTTCAGAAGGGACTAAAAACAAAGATTCAAATAAAAACTTAAGATTTACTGACAATGTCAAAATATAGCATTTTTTATATTCAGAGTTGTCAGCAGAATCCAGGCAGCTCAGTTGTATGATAAAAGGTGGTTTATCAAGCAGTTGCTGAAGGACACTTGAGCAGAGCCATTCTACATTGACTACTAATCTTTTTAAATGATGATTATGAGGTACTTTAGGAATCTGAGATGACTTCTCTGTCATTCAAGGAAGATTAAATTACATTCAATATTGAAAGAACTGCTGTTGTCTGAATCTTTGCAAACTGGCCAAATATTATATATCAGGAACTTAGTATATAGTGTAATTAGAGCTCTGTATCTGGTCATGTTCTATTTTGAAGTTAAAGCCTTTTATCTGAGGTTAGACTAATTCAAATACATATTCTTTTTTTTTTTTTTAAGAGATAGGGTCTTGGTCTTGCTCACGCTAGTCTCAAACTCCTCAGTTCAAGGGATCCTCCTACCTTGGCCTCCCAGAGTCCTAGGATTACAAGAGTGAGCCACCATGCCTGGCCCAAATATATATATTCTTAAAAGTTTAATGTTCAAATTAAATACTTACTCATGGGATTTCCTAGTATTTTTAAACCCAAAGAATTCAATTTTTTCCAACTACTCTGAAGAGTTTAATTCTTCTACGCACTGATCTAATTTATAATTTTATAAAGCAGAGAATAGTGGAATAATTGGGGAAAAAAACTAGGAACTCTGTACCAAACATACTGGACCTTGTGCGTCAGGCTTAGAACTTAAACATTGATTTGAAGACATTTAAATATAAAACAAGAAGCTTATTTCTAATAATAGAATTGATTGAATATGTATTTATATTATTTCTTTTAATAGAGAGCTAGAAAGTTGTTTTTTTGTGGTTTGCTTCTCTTTTGAGAAGGAAGATACCACCTTTGGGAGAATGCTGCCTTGATTTTCATCAACATTCTCAGATAAAAACATTCTAAAGAGATTGTTTACGCATATTTTGCCAATAAGGAAATGAGGAAGGAACTCTTGAGTTCAGATTTGATCTCCACCCAAGCTGAGCTCTATTTTCTTTTTGTTATCCAGAAACACAATGGAGTTTATGTGTGTTGAGGGAGATAACTGTTAGAATGACATTGGTGGCTTGTGATTTTAGAAGGCTGTTGGTGCCATCTCCTCTGTCCCTTTACAGTTGATTCTCACTCACAGGGAATGAGGTGGCTGGTCCACATGTTCACTTTTGGCTACACACTGAGCTCGCTGAACAAATACAGCAGCTAGCCTGTGAATACAGGGCTTACTTTGTTTTGGGAGTGGACTGTGTTGGAAACTGTTGATGTGGCGCTCCAAGGTTTGTGTTCTTGGCTCTGTCCATGTCCTCTGGGCACCACTGCATGTGCATTGTTGCATTATAGTTGTGTAGATGTCTGTGTCCTCACAAGGCTAAGCTTATAAACCAAAGACTGCATCTCTCCAGTACCAAGTGCAGTGCCTGGTTCATAAAAGGCAAATACAGAATATATATTGTATGGTTTGCTCAGGTTACCAGGATAGCTGTGAGCACACCCACTCCTCGTTGGCATCCCCGTGCCCTTCCTCCCTGGCAAAGCAAGTGAGAGAAGCCTGAGAGGATCTCTTAGTCTAGATGTCTCTATATTGTTTTTCCTATGTTATTAGAGCTTGGTGCTTGAACAATGCGCCAGGTGTATTATTTTTTTTTTTTTCTAGCCTGCAGCTCTTTTCATACTCTTTTATTTTGGGGGTTGTTTCAACAGGTATCCTATAGCCTGTCATCTTAAAATCATACCCCTAACCACTCTTGCCTTCACAGAATCCCATCTCTCATTTTTACCTGTTAATGGCAGCCTTTTTCAGTTATCCTGCTGCTTATCTTCATTGACTTACCATTTCATTACTTTTTTATTGAAAAGAAATGGTAAGATCCTTTAACAGGATCAGGAGATGAGATGTCATAGTTAAAAGCTGTGGTCAAGCTAAGGCATTTTTGTAGGAATTTTTTTTAAGAAATAATTACATGTTATGGAGAAGTGGGAATTGAAATTTTTTATTAGAATGGAATTTTTTTCTTTGATACAAAACACTATAAAATTTTATTGATAAGGATGAAATTGAAACAAGCAAAGTTGTTAGAATGCTTATCCAATAAAGATTAATAAACTACATTCTAAACTTATTCTAAATTTATACTCTCCCACCTCATGCCTTCCCAAAGCATTTTTGGGAAGGATGAAAATTAA
>NW_003852422.1:12991767-12992098 GCF_000181295.1 Otolemur garnettii | reverse complement strand
TTGAGCCCAGGAGTTGGAGGTTGCTGTGAGCGTGATGCCATGGGACTCTACCCAGGGGGATAGCTTGAGGCTCCGTCTCAAAAAAAAAAAAAAACAAAACGGAATCAGTTGAGGTTAAGAATTATTTACAAAGTCTGGTGAACTCCCCAGATACTGTCTCTATAGCCAGGGGCATAATTTCCCAAGCCACTAAAGGCTAGGCCAGAGCAATTAATAACTTATAATGCCAGGTTTATAGCAGTCCTTTACTTTACATAAGTAGAATTATTTATGCTATTTTAGCTACTTTGACCAAGCCTTTCAGAATCATTTTGCTTAATTTTAGCATGTT
>NW_003852422.1:12948173-12991747 GCF_000181295.1 Otolemur garnettii | reverse complement strand
CTTACCTATGAAAAATGATTGTCCACTAAGTGAACCATGAAGAAGGATGCAAGTAATGCAGAATACAGACCTCTTACAGGGGAAGATGATGATTTTGACAGCTTGGTAGGGGTAGGACAGATACATTGGTTTAGAAATGCAACTCAGACGGAGAGCAGAGATACTTTTTGACATAAGGGTTCTACAGATAGGCAAAAAAACTTCTCAGGAAAGTGTGAAGCCAAGTGACGTATTAGAAAATGTGTGGATGCCCGTTTAAGTAATCTGAACATTTTATTGTTTATATTATCATTTTTATTTTTAGCCTTCAGTGTTCTTTGGAGGAAATATTTTGAGAGGCAAATGAACGCATACCCCCCATATATGTTTATAAATCATTTGGAAAAGAAGACAGCTTCAGCAGAGAGTTGGGAGTCATGTTCATTTTCGTGTATCTCTCAGAGTATGTAGGTTCATGCAGGAAAAACCCCATTTAATTTACTGATTCTAATTATCAGACAAACTTTTTTATTGTTAATACAGAATAGAACTGATTTTCTACCTTCAACTGATCTAACACTTGAATTCATTCATCTGTAGTTTATTGATAGTTTGATTGCACTTTCATCTGTGTGTGCAGGGTGATGAGCAATCCCTGTACAGTAGACTTTTGTTTCATAGATTTGTATTGTTTGTAGCTTTGGATGTTGCTCTAGGGATACCTGGTCTACAGAGCAAGTTTTTAAAATGAGAAAAGTATTATTGCAGCAACCTGTCAAATTGATCGCAGGAGATGTTATTCTACATTAGAGATGAGGAAACTGAAGAACAGATAGTTTTTGCCAAAAGGGACTTAATTCTGATCATGAGATCATTTAGAAGTCCCTTTTTATAACAGAGACTTGAGGTAATTTCTGAATGTCCCTGTTTCTTTCATTTTCTTTCCAAAGACACTTTGCAGGTAACCTTTAAAAATTTGATTAGGTGCTCACCAGGTGGCACTGCTGTTACCCAGTTGGACAACCTTTGTGAGACTGAAGTGGGCAGAACCCACGATGTCAGCGAATAACACCCCATAGGGCTTCGCCTTGGTCTGAAATCTGTATTTGGTCAACAGATGGTCTCTGCTTCTCTCCCTGTCTGTCCCCACCTTGTCTTCATTATTACGGCCAAAGCTTATCCTAGGAACTACGTCTAATATTCTTTGCTCTAGTTACGTTATTATTTTAATTTCAGTGTAGAGGAGCCTCCATTCTGGTCAGATTTGAATTTCCTTCCAGATCCTGACCTGATTGTATCAAGTTACTAGTACAGGCTTTTGTTCAAACTCTGATTCTGCTGCAGCCATGTGGACTTCGGCATACTCTGTGACTCAGTTTAACCTGCGTCTCTGAAATGCGAGTAAGTCCTTACTACAGGAAGCTATTGGGAAGATTAAGTATTATGTTAAGCTCTTGAAATAGTGCCTTTCACAAAGGAAGCACTACCTAAATGTTAGCTACTATTATTGTGGTTGCTGCTACTTAGAAAAAACCAAAAAACAATAACGACTACTTATTCTGAGATATGCACAGGTGGTTTCTGATTAATATTTATTATTTATGTAGGTCTTTTTTATTTTAAAAATAATTTTTAATAGCTGCCATGTAGATGTGTCACTTTCTGCGAGTAACCTGACTGGTAGGTTTTCTTTTTTTTTTTTTCACCTCAGGAATTAAGTAGAACCTTCTAACTGGTGTGCTTTAGAGTCCTGATGTGCCCAGGTGGGCCTGGGCAGAAGCAGTTAAACCTCCCATTCTGTTGCCAGGGCCCAGGGCTGGGCAGAGGTGCAGCTCATGGTAGCTTTTGTAGTTACTTTGGCAGCCCGCTGCCCCATGGCCATCGTGACATGTTGAATTTATGTTCTCGCTGTAGATGTTCCTGTCTCTGCTGCAGCTCCTGTAAGGCCGCTCTCACTGGTAGCCTTGTAACTGTGGTCTCCTCCCCCTGTTTCCAGCAGAAACAGCTTGTGGTCCAGAATGAGGAAAGGAAGCAAATACAGCTTGACGTTTAGTCATTTTCTCTGAGTTTAATCAGTTTCTCACACTAAAGGGACCATTTAGCGTGATGTTTCCATTGAAAAAGAATTTGTCTTCTTCACAGTGGCCTCCATGTGAAAGAATTCATAAGTGCAGAGGCAGACTGGTGAGAGAAGACGAGTAGTAACCAGAGGCCATTCTTCCAGCAGGTGCATTGTCAGGGTCATACCTAGTGCGGAGCATAGGGTTATCTGTGAACAGAATAGGAAAATCCCTGCCTTTATGGAGCTGACAGTCTAGAGACAGACAGGTAAAAACTAAGGAAACCGGATAGTATAGTTGGGCCTCTGTATCTGTGGGTTTCTCACCCTTGGAGTCAACCAGCTGCAGATTACAGGCAGTGCATAGGGATGGCCAACTGTGACGTGTCATTTTCATATCAGGTACCTGGTCATTTGCGGATGTGGTATCCATGGGGCTTTTGGTATCCAAGACGTCCTGGCACCAGCCCTGCAGATGTGGAGTGTCTCCTGAAAGTTGCTTTTTACCTCTCCCCTTTTCTCAGGCTTACTTTTCATTCCACTCACATTAAAGGCCAGAATCCTTCCAGTGCCCTGAAGTCCCCACAGCATCTGCTGCTCACCCCACCTCCTGACCTTTCTGACCTTGTTGCCCGTCACCATCCTCTTGTCTTCAGTGGTCTCTGTGTCCCTTGCACATGCCAGGTATACTCCTTTCTGCGGACCTTAACTCTGATTATTTCCTGCCTTCCTGCCTGGAATGTTCTTCTCCTAAATAAATCATTTTGTTTCAGCTGATTTCCTCACGTCCTTTTTGTCTAACCGTGGCCTCTTGAATGACTCCTGCCCTGACCAACCTGTTTAAATTATAGTTTACCACCTTCACAGCAGCCCTGCTCCTCCACCCCATCTTGATGTTCTGTTTTTTTCCATAGTACTTATCAATTTCTAATATTTATTTATTTGGGAGGAAAGTTTAATGGGGGCAGGGATTTCATTTTGTTTACTGACGTATATATTAAGTGCTTACCTAGAACAGTGATTGGCACTTAGTAGATATTCACTGAAGAGAAGGATTGTTTTAGTTTCCTGTGGCTGCTGCAACAAATTCACAAAACCTGACTTTTTTTTTTTTTTAAAAAGACAGAGTCTCACTTTGTTGCCCTCCATAGAGTGCTGTGGCATCACAGCTCACAGCAACCTCCAGCTCTTGGGCTTAGGCTCTTGTCTCAGCCTCCTAAGTAGCTGGGACCACAGGCACCCACAACGCCCAGCTGAGACCACAGATACCCACAACATCCAGCTAAAAACCTGCCTGTTAAAGAGAATAGAAATTTATTCTCTGCAATTGTGGAGGCCAAAAGTCCAAAATCAAGGTGTCAGGAGGGCCCAGTTTCCTCCAAAGGCTCTGGGGAGAATTCAGGGCTGAATCTATTACTTGCCTTTTCTGGCTTGTGGTGGCTGTGGGTGTTCTTCAGTTCGTAGCCACATCATTCCAGTCTCTGCCTCTGGTCACATTACCTTTTCCGCCTCTATCTTAAAACTCCCACAGCCTCCCTCCGATAAGAATGCATGCAGTTGTATTTGGGGCCCTCCTGGATCATCTAGAGTAAGCATCTCTTGTCAAGATCTTTAACTTAAATCACATCTTTTGTCATACAAGATAATATTCACAGATTCTGTGGATTGAGACAGTGATGTGTATTTCAGGGAACTACTATTCACCCACTATAAAGGGTTAAAACGGGGGTCCTTTGATTACCGGGGGAAGATTTGTCCATGGTGTACCACCTAATAGAACACTGAACTGGGAGGAAAGCCTGAAGGCTGCTTTCAGTTTTTTCCCTCCATTTTTGCTGATCACAATTTTTTTTTTTTTTTTAAATTTGGAGGGAGACAAGAATCTTACTGTGGTGCCCAGATGGGAGTACAGTGTCATCAGCCTAGCCCACAGCAACCTCATAAAACTCCTGGGTACATAAAAGCAATGCTCCTGCCTCAGTCTCCTCAGCAGCTGGGACTACAGGTGCCCACCCCCAGGCCCAGTTAATTTTTCTATTTTTAGTACAGACAGAGTTTCACTCTTGCTCAGGCTGGGGAACACATTCCCTCCCCCCCCCCAAATTTAACACAACACACATATGCACGCACACAGAACAATACAACAGATAATATAATTTCCTTACACTGCCTCCCCAGTTGTTAACATACTGATACAGTTGCTTCGTATCTTCTGTTGTTCCTCTTATAGCAAAGTAAACATTACAGATAAAATCTCTTATCTTCTCTTTCCTATTTCCATTTCCCTCCCTTCCAATCTAGAAACAGTCACTGTCATTTGGTTTATGACTAGTCTATGGTTTTATAGCTTTGTTGCACATATAACTATTTATACATAATATGGAGTTATGTGTGCTTGTGTTAAAAATGTTTTTCCTAAATGGTATTATACTTTATGTAGCATGTTGCAGTTTGCTTTTTTATTAGTTCAGGTTCATACATACTGATCTAGTTCATTCATTTTAACTACAGCACTAAGCAGCTGTCCTCTCTCCTTCCCTCTTACTCTCCCTCCCCCTTCCTGGCTTCAGAATATATAAATCCCAAAGAAGTCCTCTGATTAGCCTAGCTTGGGGCTCCTGCCAGCACCTGTTGGGTCTGTGGCTTCAGCAGATGGAGCAGTAGGATTGCATATAGAGTACATGCCTTCCTATACCCAGAGCATCAAGATAATGTTTGCTTTTCCCCTATGAAGGATTGTACCTGGAATAAGTGGAGAAAGTATTTGGAGCAGACAAAAAATACAGATTTCTACTTTGTGTCAAGTTTCGGCTTGGACATTATGTCCTCTGGGAAGCTTTCTTGAAGTCTTGGGATGGTGTTCTGCCCTTTTGCTCTATGATTGTAACAGCTATCATGTATCTTAATTCCCTTTCCTTTTGATGGATACTCATTCAGGGCAGAGTCTGGGTCTGTCTTGTTTTATAGTCGCTCCTTGTGAAATACAAGGTCCAGCACACACCATCACATAGAGTTTTTTTTTTTTGAGACAGAGCCTCAAGCTATCGCCTTAGGTAGAGTGCCAGCTCACAGCTCACAGCAACCTCCAACTCCTGGGCTCAAGTGATTCTCCTGCATCTGCCTCCCAAGTAGCTGGGACTACAGGTGCCCGCCACAGCGCCTGGCTATTTTTTTTGTTGTTGTTGTTGTAGCCGTCATTGTTGTTTGCTGGGCCCAGACTAGATTCGAACCCGCCAGCTCAGGTGTATGTGGCTGGTGCCTTAGCCGCTTGAGCCACAGGCGCCAAGCCTCAACACGTAGTTTTGAGTGAATGGTTCAACTGACTAGCAGAACTTTTCAACCTGACTTTCTATAAACAGGTTCCTGTCCACTCCTCCACTCCTGTGAACTCTGTAGGGTTCCGTGTGGCTCTGGTGCTTTTGCATCTACCTTTTCAGGTCAATTAAAATTTTTGCTCTTTTTATATCTCTTGATTTATATGAGTATTTGGCCCTGTTTAGAATTTTATTTTTCTTATTAAGTGGTAAAAATTCAAGGAAAGATAAATTTGCTGAAATGCAAACTCAGGACTTAACTCTGTAAGATCTTCTGAGATGAGACCTGCCCAACTTTTTTCTTTCACCAGTGCCCCTTTACCTTTCATGTATGTACAGTAATTTCTGTCCAATCTCAAATATGCCATCAGCAGAGTATATTTTATGCAGATTTCTAAGTACCTTTCTGAGTACTTTTTAGCATCAAGAGAATTTGGATTCTAGTGGATATGAAGTATGAATTCTTCTGTTTGGAAATAGTAATATTGATGATAATTAACATTGATTGAATGCTTTTTCTATGCTAGGCATTGAGAAGTAGGTACTGTCTTTATTCCTGTTAACCTTATGCAAAACTGGATTTTGGAGAGATCAGTGATTTGCTCCAGTTATCTCAGCTCCTGACTGTGGTGTCGGGATATGAACCCACACACTCTGAGCCCAGAGCCACACTCCTAAGAATGTGTTCTGCTGCCGCCTGTGAGTAGGAAAAGAAACCTGGTGCTTAGTAATAGAAAAGGACATGAGGTTGATCATAGATTAGCAGTAAAGTTTCTACCCTACAGCTTTGGTAAAGATAGAATCAACTAGAGTCCTAGAACTTTCTCTCTGTGAAGAGAGAAAGAGCCAAGATGTCTGGCAGTGGGGCTGAAGCCACTTGCTTTGGCATGAACTAACACTGTCTTACCTGGAATATTGGAGAGAATATTTGAGAAATACAGGGTACCCACCACATTTTCCGTCTCCAACATGCAAGTTGGTGTGTAGCCCTAGGATCTTGGCTGGGGTAGGAATCATTTAACCAGGAGAACGCTGAACATCTGGGTAAACATTTAGATACAAATTTCACATGAATACTGACATGAAGCAAAGCACAAGGACTTTATAAGCATCTCATTGAAACTTTGTGGAAGTTTGTAGCAGTTAGGTAATGGAATCTGGTTAGATGATACCATTATTATTGAAGATGTGTGCAAGGCCATTGATAAACTGCTTTTTTTTCCTTTGTTTGTGCTATTTTAAATCAATATACACAGAGTTATTTCTTACATTTTCAAGAATAAAACTCCTACATCAGAGGAAATTACTGGTATCACTAAACCTGATGGGAAAATCTGTATTATATCAAACCTGTCTCCTATGCTAGGTTACTATAAGCACCCTCCAGGCAGGGGCACTGTTTTCTGCTTTCATAGTACTTGGTTCAGTTCTGTGCTAAGTACTGTCATGTGTCACTTAATGATGGGGCTGAGATCTGAGAAATGCGTCATTTGGTGGTTTCATTGTTGTACTCTATGTATTAATATCATAGAGTATACTCACACAGACCTTGATTGGATAGCCTACCACACACTGAAGCCATACAACATAGCCTATTGCTCCTGAGCTACAAACCGTCCAACAAGTTATTATACTGAATACTGTAGGCAATTTTAATACAACACAAGTATTTGTGTGTCTAAACATATCTGAACATGGAAAAGGTAGTATGTAGCATTTCAGTGTTATAGTGGCTACCAAATCACTAGGCTATAGAAAATTTTCAGCTTCATTATAATGTTTTTGGACCGTCATTGTACATTTGGTCTGTCATGATTGTAAATACTCTTGGTTTGTGTTTGGACTAACAGTGGCACTTGCATAGTGTGTCTGTTCCCAAATGCAGTTATCTTATTTCTATTCATAGAAAATAATTACAGGATAAATATTAAAATTAAATTGTGCTTTTTATCCCTACTTTAGGTTGCATCACAGCGCATTAGCTCAGTGGACCTCTCATGTTGTAGCCTGGAACATCTGCCTGCCAACCTCTTCTACAGCCAAGACCTCACTCATCTCAATTTAAAACAAAACTTCCTAAGGCAAAACCCTAGCCTGCCTGCTGCCAGGGGGCTCAATGAATTGCAAAGGTGAGCCAGGGAGATGGATGGCTCCTTAAGGGGGTTGGGGGGCAGAAGCAGCTTCTGGTTATAATCTCTTAAATGTGCTGACTGGAAAAGCCACGGTGTGTAAACTTTCAGAGAGCAGGGTAATAGGACTTTGCTTATTAGGATGTTATCAATTCTCATTCTGAATTCTGTTTTCATGGTTCCTGCCTTTGAAATTAATGCTTTCTCAGTTCGGTGCATGTAGCTCAATGAGTGGGGTGCCAGCCACATACACTGAGGCTGCAGATTAGAACCTGGCCCCGGCCTGCTAAACAACAATAACAACTGCAACAACAACAACAACAACAACAACAACAAAAAATAGCTGGGCATTGTGGTAGATGCCTGTAGTCCTAGCTACTTGGGAGGCTGAGGCAAGAGAATTGCTTAAGCCCAAGAGTTTGAGGTTGCTGTGAGCTGTGATAGACATAGCACTCTACAGAGGACAACATAGTGAGACTGTCTCAAAAAGAAAGAAAGAAATGAATGCTTTCTGGCGTTTATTAACTGGATAGATTTGTACAAGAACAGTTCTCGTCCAGCCACTATTATTCCATAACCTGTCTAAAAATGCATCTGCAAAAAGTTAATAACATATTGTGTTACTTCTGAACTTAAGGGGTTTGTTCAGATTAAATTATTTCTTTTGAAATTTGCAAATCAGTTTTTTCTATGAAAAGACATTCCTTAGAAATTTAAGAACTAAGGTTTAAGTCTTTTAACATATTAACACCAAGTCATCTGAGAGATGAGTGTACGTGTTTGAAGAGTCACATGTTATACAAAGAAAATCTCCTTCAGAGAGATTTTCAAATCTCCAAAACAAAGATACATGTGGAATTTACCATATCCATTTCCTTTCTTGTTAGAGTAATACTCTTGATTCTGTGGTAAATTAAGCCTCTGGTATTTATATATTTATTGCAAACATACAAGACTATAACTGTAAAAGACACAATTATTTTAAATAAATAATGGCTAGTTCTTTTGTTTTTAAATAACTGATATGGGGAGGGCATGGTGGCTCATGCCTGTTATCCCAGCACTCTGGGAGGCCAAGGCAGGTGGATTGCTTGAGCTCAGGTGTTTGAGACTAGCCTGAGCAAGAGCGAGACCCCGTCTCTAAAAATAAAAAAATAGCCAGTCATTGTGGCAGGTACCTGTAATTCCAGCTACTTACTTGGAAGGCTGAGACAAGAGAATCGCTTGAGCCCAAGAGTTTGAGGTTGCTGTGAGCTGTGACACTACGGCATTCACCCAGGCTGACAAAGTGAGACTCTGTCTCCAATCAGTCAATAACTGATATGATCAGAGATTAAACTATGGCAGTTAACCATTCTGATTCTGTGTGTGTGGCTTTTTAACAACTAGAAAGAATAATCCAATAATTGTTTAAATAAAATTTGTGGATATACTTGGAAAATGGAAAAGTATTTTAATTGTTTTTCCAGATAATTGTGACTATTCTTCTTTGATATTACACCAAAACTTGACAAGTGGTCATTTCTTAAGTGTTAGTTCTGAGATCTAAAAACTTTTGAATTCTTTAATATTAAGATCCATTGATTGGTCTTATACCTTGAATCTTTATCCATGCACCATTTTTTGCATGAAGTGTTGGTCATTTGCAAAGTACTGGCTCCTTGTGTAATACAGATATTCCAAATGTTGACACATTCATTTGTACAGTTTCAAGAATTTACATTTGTTATTATTACCACTGATCTCATCAGACAGGTCTTTAAGTGTTAGGAAGTTTCAAGCTTACTGTGGAAACAAGGTTTTCAAAATTTTGGTTTTCTATCAAAAGCTCGAAGGCTATATGTCATTGGCAACAAACATCATCAGTTTTTTCTGAAGCAACTTTCTCATTTCATTTTAAAGAAAATGACTGTCGGCTCGGCGCCTGTGGCTCAAGCGGCTAAGGCGCCAGCCACATACACCTAAGGTGGCGGGCTCGAATCCCCAGCCCGGGCCTGCCAAGCAACAATGACCGCTGCAACCAAAAAATGGCCGGGCGTTGTGGTGGGCGCCTGTGGTCCCAGCTACTTGGGAGGCTGAGGCAGGAGACTCGCTTGAGCCCAGGAGTTGGAGGTTGCTGTGAGCTGTAATGCCATGGCACTCTACCCAGGGGGACAGCTTGGGGCTCTGTCTCAAAAAAAAAAAAAAGAAAATGACTGTCAAATACCCAAGTACAAATAACAATAGTTTTGCCAGTGGTTCTTTCAAGTAAAAAGTGGTATTCCATGTAAATAGTGATTGCTTTCACTTGCAACCCAAGTCATCACGTTAAGTGTTTTCCTTGAGATGCCATCATAACTTCAGGGTGCACCAAAAGTGTTTTATGTTTACTTCCTATTTTATCACCCAGAAAATTAAAAAGACATGTACTCAGGGGTTGAGATGTAATAAAAATAACTTGCCTGCATCATCAAGAACATCCTTAAGCCAAACTGGCATTACATACATTTTAAAAGAATATTTTTACTACATATGCCTGGTGGAGAAGGGGACAGTCTGGTGCTTTAGTGAGTTAGTTACATAGTGTAGAGACTCCAGTAAGAAAGGTGTGCTCAACCAACTCCTCATTGTTCCTGGTAGCTGATGGGTACTATGAAAGTTAACCCACAGTGGAATTCTTAAATTAGGTTTTTATATGCCCTATGCATTGATATTAATATTTATTCTGAGACTACTGTAAGAAAATTAATACAATTTTTTTTCTTTTTTTTGCTGAAGGGTTATATCATTATTCAAAATCTGTTCTGAGGTTTGAAATTATTTTGAAATCTTTGTGCATTTCACAGCAGTGTAGAATTCTGTTGTTTCTATTGTAGAATATCTAGAACTTTGTATTATACTATAGAATCCTGGTGTCTTAGAATAGGGCATTAAAATTCATTTAAACTAGTGCTCTCTTTTTAGAGGTGACATCTATAGGGATGTTAAATACCAATTTCAGGTTAATGATACCTTCTGGGGAAGAAGTTATGGGATGATTGAGGAATGGTTTAAAGAGAGTTTCAACTATATCTGTAATGCTATTTCTTTAAAAAGAAAAATTAGAAGCAAAAATGTTAATATTTTTAAAAACTAAACAGTGAATACCTGGATGATCTCTATTATTGTTTTCTGTATTTTTCTACTTGAGTATTTTATAATAAGCCTAAACAAAAAGAAAATTAAAATAGTTCTAGTTTGGGTGCAATGGCTCCTGCCTATAATCCTAGCACTTGGGAGGCTGAGGTTGGAAGATTGCTTGAGGCAGGAGTTTGAGATAAGCCTGGGCAACATGGCAAGACCTTGCCTGAACAATAAAAAGGAAAAAAATTAGCCAGGCATGGTGGTGTGAGCCTGTAGTACCAGCTATTGTGGAGTCTGGGGCAGGGGGATTGCTTGAGCCCAGGAGTTCAAGGCTGCAGTGGGCTATAATTATTGTACCATGGCTCTCCAGCCTGGGCAACAGAGTGAGACCCTGTCTCTTAAAAACAAACAAATAAAGCTTCTTATTACATGGGAGAATATGATACTTCTTAAGGACCAGTATTTGTGGAATAAATAAATATCCAGATGGAAAGGTATTTTGGGCACGAGCCTACTTCAGTAGGGTTCAAGTCCTGCTTTGCTGTTTAGTCCCTTACTTGATCCCCATGTATTTTGATTCTGTATCTCTACCCTTTGAGCCCACCCTTCTACTACACACACCCTCTTAGCAACTGTCTAGGAAAAGCACTTCTCAGCTCTCACCTGGACCTTGCACTGATTGCCTGTGGTCATTTTCCCTCTGAGGTCAGCCTCTATTTCTCTCGCCTACTGTCTTGTACCTTTCTTGTTTTTATTGATTTTGTATTTTTGGTGTGTTTTTATTTATTTCATTTTATTTATTTAGAGACAGGATCTGGCTTTGTTATACAGGCTAGAATGCAATGGTGGGATTCTTACTCATTGTAGCCTTGAACTTCTGGGCTCAAGCAATCCTCCTTTCTCAACTTCCTGAGTAGTTGAGATTATAGACACCTGCCACATGCTTGGCTAATTCTTATTTCTTGCCATGACAGGGACTCAAACTCCTGGCCTCAAGTGATCCTCCTCCCTTGGCGTCCTGAAGTGCTGAGGTTGCAGGCGTGAGCCACTGAGTTCAGCTTTTATTATGTGTGTTTTAAAGTTTAAGACATTTTTCCCTATCAAAGTAATATTCTATATAGATTTTTTCAAGTGTTAATAAGCAACAAGGTTTATACTAAGAAATGGGTTGCTGAGGCTTCAGCCCATCCTTATACCCAAGTCCTGTTCTCTAGACAACCATTTTTGAGTCTTTTGGCTCTTTCTGTTGTTTTTTTTCATCTTTCTAAATATTAAACATATACTAGTATGTCTTGATTTTTCATTAGTGGACTTTGTATGTTGGTTTATTACTGTGGAAATAAGAGTTTAGCTCTTTTTATTGTCCCACACTCCCTCTGTCGCCTGAACAAACTTCTTCCCCATCCTCTCTATATAGGTATTAATTTTCTATTAAATCAGTATTCATTTTTTACATTATTATGAGTATGGAACTATTTTCACAGCTAAGTCATATAAATGCAGTGATTACATTTCCTTTCTTGTGCTGGCTGTATAATAGCTTATATGCTTTTCATTTTCTCTAGTATTTGTAAGCTTTCTGACAGAATTCTAACATTCTTCTCAATGCCTTTTTTTTGGCGAGGATTGGGGGGAAGGCTTCTTTCCTGGAGCTGGTATAGATACTTGCTCTTCTGGCTTGCCACACGACAAACACTGTGTGGGTCTTTCCCCTAGAGTGTGTCAGTTTTACTAGATAGGAATTTCTTGGTCTTCTGCTTGGGCAGTGCATGCCAAGATTCAGGGAACTGAGTAGGGAAGAAAGCAGGAATCTCAGGGTTTAGCATATGGATTTTTATTTAATCTCTCAGTTTTCAGAACAGTGTTTTCTGCTATGCCTGATAAATCAGGGACTCTGTGGTTCAGTTTCTTCCAGGAAATAGACTGTCTCCTGCTGGAACTGGGGAGAAAATCTGGGATATAACTCTCCCTTATGTAACTTTTTGAAAGTCTTTTTGTAGAAGTATAACAAAAACATGGAAAAGTCACAAATAAGAGTATACAACTTGTTGGATTTCCACAAAGTGGACACATCCATGTAATCAGCACACATATATTTTTTTCAAAGATCTTGGTTTGTTTTATCATCTTTAAAATTACTCAGAACAGTAAGTACTTAGGTATCTAGAACAGAATTATCAAAAAATCCGTTTGTACTGATGATTCCATCATTCTTACATTATTTAGAAATAATTATCTTGAAAATAACATACTGTATGCCATACTACAAAATCAGTTTTTACCAGCACTCCAAAATACCTCCTTGTACCTCTCTGTTTATTACCCCAAAGATAACTACTGTCCTGACTTCAAACAGCATAAATTAGTTTTGCCTGTTTTTATGGTTGATATAAATGGATCACACAGTATGTGCTAATGTCCAGCTTTTTTCATTGACTTTTCTTTAATAGAGCAAAACAAAACACAAGTGACATATTATCAACTTTTGTACTTTATAGTGTATAATATAAAGCAGTGATTTATAAAAGGTTTCTGTTTTGTCCTTTCCTTGCTTTAAACATGGGAAAGTTAGGCCTGGGGGACTTGGTAGCTGGGGTCTGAATAACTGGTAAGCTGCTGTTGTGTTGCCCTTTGGGAAAAAAACAGGCTTTAAACCATTTCCTCTTTCACCATAGACTACTATGAGGTGCTTGCTTCCTGCTCTCATTTGCCAAGAAAGATTTTATTGCCAAGTTTTCAAGGTAATAAGTTGAAAAATATATATATATATAAACACATATACAACATATACATATAGTATAGTATATAGTCTCCATACTAGAAACCAAACTTAGGATATGTATTTAAGAAAGTTATATTTATACTTCAGAAAGCATTAATGTACCTTTTTTATATATTCAGTTAGTGTGGTGTTTTGAGATATGCCATGTATTTAATTGTTTCTATTTGTGTGTTTAAGGAATTTGTGCTTATAAATCTCTAGTGTGTGTTTCACAGGGAACATGTTAGGGCGATACCAAAGGATAATTTATTTGTATGTTTTTACCTAAATCTCAAAGGAATTAACTTTTAGATTATAGTATTAGGGCACATATCTAGGGAGAAACTTTTAACATGTCAGAGTTCTGAGGCATTTTATCTTGAGTGCATATCTCCTTAATTTTTCTTTCTGTTGCAAATTTTCATCTTAAAGAAGTGAGTTATTCTCATGGAACATTTAAATTGGTATTTGCACCAGCATTCTAAATCTGGAAAGATGGCATGCTGATGTACACATACAGGTCAGCAGTTTCAGGGGGAAAACATTGTTCTTGGAACTACTTCTGTTTATTTTTCCTTTATTAGCATTGGAATTTTCAAGTTAGTTTTCAAAATATAGAGGAGAAGCAAACATGAGAGTAATTTTTGGTGGTTTCAATGGTTTCTTTTCTGATTATATATGTCACTAATAACTATAGTACATTATTTTTTTCTTTTATTAATAAATAGCACTTCACTTATTAACTAAGATGACCCAGATGCTTTTAATACTAAGATTATTGTTTTGCAATGCAGAATGATTTTTAAAGTACAGTAAGTTTCTTTGTAGAGTCAGTAAGGACAACTTTTTGCTAGTTTAAATTCAAGAGATATAACTTTCCTTCCCATGTCCTAATTTTATGTTTTTAATGTAGCAAAGCAATATGAATTTATTTGTACTAAATTATAATTGTGCTCAAACATTTTACCATCCTGATAAGTTTAGCTCCTATAGATTTTTAATTTATTCATTTATCATTTATTAAAATTTCATAGGTGGGATCATTGAAGGACCTAAAAGTTTGTAAGTGTAGAGGAGGCAAAACTTTACCTGTAACCTGTAAGGCCCTCCTTCTGGACCTAAGAATCAAATGAACATAAGACATTAGTAGGAGAAAAAGCATGCAGATATTTATATGTATAGAGGAGCCCCCATAGGAATATAAATACCTGAAGAGATGGCAAAACCTAAATGCTCATGTATCAGGTTGAATGAAGAGGAAATCATGGAAAAATAACTAAAATTCATGAGGAGACCAAAGAAAGATAATAATTATTTTAACAAGATCTGTTAGAATTCATATAGAATTCTCAGCCTTGACTCTTAGTCTCTGGTGGTAAGAATATTGGTAGAGGGAGGGCATCTTTACTCAGAGCTTTCTTTCTTGATTTCAGGAAAACAAGGGGAGGTCTGAGCATTCTTCTAATGCCTGCTATTTTTCAAGTGCCTTTTGCACAAATGCCTTCTTATGCAAAAGTGGCTGATTGAGGGTAGTATATTCTGCAGTCCTTCACATGGGACCATAGATCAGAAAATTCTTTCATGGTGATATCCTGCCATATTTAAAAAGAGCAGTATAAAGAATGAACTCAAAAGCAAAGTATGATAGTAATAATTTGTGTGTACATACATGGTTTTGGTAGCTTTCTCCATGGTACTTGAAAAGTTTGTCATTTAAGTTGAATTTAAATCCCCTTATTTTAGATTATTTTCATTTACTAATCATTTCTACCTAGCACTTTAAGAAAGAAGCTTGTGTTTTTGTAAATATTTCACAAATTGATGATAATTAGAATATACTTAAATTGCTTAATTCTGTATATGAGAATTAGACAAATTATAAAATAACTACTTCATAGATACAATGTTTCAATTGTTTTGGATGGTTGGTGGTTATCACTTCCATCCATTAATAAGGGAAGTAAATCTGCCTGCTAGCTCTTGCTTTTTGTAGGTAAATATGTATAGAGAAATAAAGCTAGCATAGCCAGATGGTTCTAGTAAGGGAACTACTTTTATAGAAAGACCACTAACTTTAATTTCATTAGGACCTGGTAATTTCAATGACTTGATAAGTTAACATTGTTGTCAATAGGTTCTTGGAAACTGCAACTTCAAGTGAGACAGTGGGGGTGAAACCAACTTTACCATAGGTTTAATTGATGTTATAAACAAGAGTTTAAGTTCCTATGTTGTATTTCTAGTCACAAAAAAAAAAAAAAATTCACCAAACTACTAAATAAAAACCAAAATACTTAATATTAAACATTGAAATAAATATGAGCTCTTCATACATTTAGGACAGATTAATAAAAGCAAGACAATTATTTATACTGTTATTCCATTTCAGAGTCTTGGGTCACAGAGCCTATCCTAGCAGCTCTGAACACAAGGTGGGAACCCACCCAGGACAGGACATCTCTCCTGCACAGGACACAAACAACACACACCCACACTAGCTCAGTCTAGGACCATGAAGATAGGCCACTGAATCTAAAGTGCATAGTAGTACCTGGGCAAAACCCACATATGTGGGGAGAATTTGCAAGCTCCAAAAGACAGTGGTCCCAGCCAGGACAGATGTTTTGTCTCATCAGTTGTTGTCAGAAAGTAAAGTCAAATAAAATGGCTGTGTGTCTGTAGAATTTTTTTTTTGTTTCAGTTTTTGGCCGGGGCTGGGTTTGAACCTGCCACCTCCGGCGTATGGGGCCACCGTCCTACTCCTTTGAGCCATAGGTGCTGCCCATCTATAGAATTAATGTGATTTTTACCACATGTGATACTGAAATAGGCAGAAAAAAAAAAGACCATCAGCTTTTTAATATTCTTCTTTGAATACTGAGATTTTATTATTATTTTGTTACTGTTGTCTCTGCAGTTTCACAAGATATTGTGCAATACTTAAGCCAATTTTTGTAACAATGTTATAATGCATAGGAATAGCAGTATTGCTTTAACTTTTAAATAGTTGATGTTACATTTAATTTTTGCCTGAATGACTTCAGTCTATCACCTTCCTTACTTCACTATTTTTTGTATTTATCTTGTTTGCTCTGCTTGGCTTCGAATCCCTGGAGGGCAGGAATCAGATGTCCTCAGAGGTCATTGCTGTTGCTATGTAGTTTATAAGTGAATGGACACATGAGTGAGTGCTGGTGAGAATTGTCTGTATTCATTCAATTTTGTGTAAGTACAATACTTCTTTGCAAAAAGTATGGTAGGAACTTTTAGAAGTGAAGACCAGTATTGTATCACTGTATTTCTCTTTAGTTGAAGGTATGATGACCAGACAGCGTGAACAGTGAGATGATTCAGAAAACTTTACAAAGAAAAAGATTCTTAAGAAAGGATTTGAAGTTGGAAAAGGAGACATTAGTTTTAAAATGGACAGTTTGAAATTGGACTTTCTCAAACATACCTTTATATACATCTATTCGCCATTCTGTAAACAGTCTTCATATCTTCTTGCCACGGACCTTGTGAGAACGGGCACTGCTTTTACCTTTGAGTCTTACCCCGCCCTTCAGAGTGTATTTGTAATTTTGTTTCTTGAAGCATTTGGTTATTTCCCATTTCCATGTGACTTTTTCTTCTTCTGCAATGGTAGCTTTCTTTATACCTATTGCACTTACTAATTACACCTTTTAATAAGCATATGGAGACTTTTAAAATCACCATCTAAGTTATAAAGCCCTTAGTAAATATTTGTTGAATTGTTGTTTTCTACCACCGAAGATAATCAAAAGAATGTGGTCATAAAACTTTCAGAAGAAAGCATTACAAATACTTTGAGCAGTGAAACCGTTTTGTGTATTTAGCATTCAAGGTAACTATTATAAGGGAACATCAGTCATTTAGAATGATTTCTGATCAGGCACATTACATTAATAGTAGCTAGAGGTCAGTGTCAAGGAACCTAGTAGTGTATGATTGGGTTCTAAAGACCGTGTTATAAATGAGTATGTTGTCACCCGAAATAAGCAGGAAGTGAATTAAAGGCTTGGAAGAAAAAAGTGATTAGAGCACTGATTAGATGTGAAATTTGTTTTAGCTGAAAAGAATAGGAAAAAGGGGCTGGCTTTTTGGAATAGAAGAACAATGGGGAAGAAAGAATGAAGTTGAGTTGAGTGTGCAAGAATGTGTGTGTAACAGAATGAAAGTTATAGAGAAATGAGCAGCGAGAAACTGATAATTATGCATGGCATTTACTAAGTGCCTTTCTTCTCAGAAAGCTCAAATTTCTCCATTTTTAATCCCCATGGGATGGAAAACAAATGACCTTATTTCCTATTCTGTTCTTTTGGGAATGTTGGCATTCCAGAGGTACAGAGTTATTAATGTTATTATCCTTACTAAAAGCTCACATTTCCAGGTTTTTATTCAAAGAGAGATTTTGTTTTTATCAGTAATTCCTGAAAACTTTTAATGGAAATAGTGATAATTCATTAGCATAACAGAATAGACTTGCATGCTAAAATATTTTTGCAGCTCATTTGCCAGATTAGACAGCAGTACTTAGAATAATTTCAGCTTCTCTGAAGATGTTCTGCTACATAAAAAATGCTACAAGCAAACCAGCTGCTAACTGCTAAAGAAAGGGTAAAGCCCAATGTAAGGGGGAAAAAAAAGCCACTTAGCTTAAGTGCTACTTAAGGATAGAGATAACCTGGGAAGGAATTGCCACCAGTAGGGTTTGGTGATGCTTGCCAAGTGTGTAAGGAATTTCATGGAATGTATGGAATGTCCTTTTTACAGTTAACTGTTTCCAGCACTAGAAGTTGCTTTCTTACACAGCTTTGCTTTTCAGATGGAATTTTGATCCTCTTGGGAAGCTTTCCATTTCACAAAATTCCCGCTTTCCTTCCGGGAGCATTTGATCAAAGGAGGACCTTTACGTGGTGCGGAGGGTGCTGAGATTATGTAGCCTTTGGTCCTCTTGTTGAAGAATGCTGCCAGCCTCATTCCTGGCAATAGTAGCCTATTTTCTTCTTCCCTCAGATAGCATATTTTGAAGGGAGAGCTCAGAAACAAAAGTTTTATTTATCAGACAGCCTGTATTAAATTACAGTTTGCCCTCTTGACTTCTTGCGATCATTTAAGACATTCTTTAACTTTTATTCCCCACTTTAAAACAAATGGAGGGGTACACTATCTTCAAAAGCCTTTGCTTGATTCCAATTCCATTTTTGTATTCTGCCCAATTTCATTCTTCTGTGGTTTAGTGGAGCTCTTTGTTTAATCTCTGAGCTTTAACTTTTAACAGCAAGAATTTAATGTAAGACACTGTATTTGTAAACATTTGCTATTCTGAGTGATAACTTTTCATTCTGCGCAGCTCTTAGGAGGACAGTAATAAGTCTACAGAAAGGGGACCGCCAACAGTTGTTTATTTTATGGTTGTTGTTGGTGAAGTTTCATCATAACTTAAACGCTGATGGAGACTAGTAATGCCCCTCTTTCTCTCTTTCTCCTGTACCCCATGTCAGATAAACACCATCTAACTCTGGAGCTCATTCCGACACACGTCAGTTTAAAAAACCAAAGCCCTGTGGGTTTCTGAGTCCCGAGTGACTGTAATTTTGATGTCATTCACTATGCTCCACAGTAATGGAGCTTTGAAAAGGAGGAGTCACAGGCCTGTTGGCATTTCTTGAGGGTGGGTTAGATAACACTAGAACTGGCAGGATATTTGATAATGACCTTGTAAAAGCAGAACACGCCCTTCCTTCCCTGATGACGTCTTTTGGACTTATAATTAATGAGAAAGTCTTAGGGAAAATCTGTCTTTCCAAAAAGTTGTTCACTTTCTGTTAGAATGTATACTTCTATTTCATACTGTGTGTGTGTGTGCACAGGAGGAAGGGGCGATATTATCTGATTTATGTGTACACCAATCTGTGCATTCTAGAATAGATAGATTATTTCCTTTAGTTCAGAGTTTTCCATGGGTGTAAATTCCAGTATCTTCACCCCCAGGAGCTCTGTGATTAGGCTTTAGGCATCCTTTGCAACCATAGGAGTTCTTTTTCCTTAATAATTTGGCCTTTTAATCTTTCCCAATTATACCTTGTATTTTTGCCCTCCAAATCAGTGCTTCTCAAAACAATTCATGAAATGCCTGCATCAGAATCACCTGGGGTGTTTATTGGTTTGAATGTTTCCACTGAAGTTCACTTCATCCCCAATGTAACAGTTCTAAGAAGTGAGACTTGTTTAAGAGGTGATTGGGCCACGAGGGCTCTCCCCTCATCAGTGAATCAATACCCTCTCTGCTCTTCCACCATGGATGACACAACAAGAAGGCCCTTATCAGGCACTTCGATAATGAACTTCCCAGCCTTTAAAACTGTGAGAAATACATTTTTTCTTTATAAATTACCCAGTCTGTAGTATTCTTTTATATTAACACAGGATGAACTATAACAACTAGAAGTTCAAATACTTTTTCATCCCAGAGCCAAATCAGAACCTCTAGTGATAGGGCCCAGGAATCTGCATTATTAACCATGCTTGTCAATGTTTGAGCAACAGTCACACCATGCTTTTCTTTTAAATATTACCTTTTCCAGTCCCAGTCTGTCTGTCCCATCTGGTATGTCCCCAACGTAAAAGTGAGTTTTCTCTTCTTTAAAAAAATCTCATGATATTTTTTTCTCAGTAAGTTTTCATCTTCTGCTTTACATTAGAGCCAGTTTGTTCTCAAATTGTTTTCAGTTCCAGAACTTACGTCCAGTTCACCTTTGTATGTTTCAGATACCTTTGCACATAAGTAAGAACTCAGTAAATGTTTAGTGAATGAATGTTTCAATTGAGCATCCCAGTTTTTTTTTGTAAACCTAGTAAACTTTTGGGTGTTGGATTTTTTTCTGTTTCATTATCAGCTGTATAGGCTTGGCCTATTTGTGACATGGAGTTAAGCTACTCATGTCCAAGCATGTTTTCACGACACAGTTATTCTCTCTGGCTCTTGCTTCTCTCACTTTCCCATTCCTTTGGTAATCTAGTACCCTTGATGTAGATCCTGTCTGGTTTTTACTTCTATATATCTTTGTGTGACTCAAATGTGATTTCATGCAAGTAAACAAGTGGATTTTCTCTCCTTTACTTTGAGAAAAGCAGATATAGTGATCTGTTTTCTGTCTGTTTTTAAAGTTTTATGTTATCTGTCTTTTATAGAAATGTTATTTTTACTTTTTATTTCTCCTATTGGTGTGGGTAATACTAAACATCTCTTAAATAGTATTGTTGATTAAATTGGCTGTGAGCATAGCTGTTGGTGAGAAAATGAAAAAATTGTAGCCATGAATAGATTGAGTAAAGAAACCATCTTAAAAAAAAAGATGTTTAAGTGTAACATGATAATATACTTCTTGCTTATCTTTTGATTCTTATATTGCTAATTTATTAAAAGAATCAGAAAATGACAAATTTATACTGCTTATGACTCTTCGTTTTCATAAATTTAGTTGGTGTGGGTTACTATAGATCTAGTGACTAGAATTTTCACATAATTGCCATCTTGTGATTTGGAGTGGTTTTCCGTGGAATATACTTACAGGATTCATGGAGCCTGCCCCTGCCATCTCCCTCATCCCCCATCCTGTGGGCAAGGGCTCTGCCTTGTTTACTGTTGTATCCATAGAGTTAACGTAGCCTAGTGCTTGGAACATAGTAAGTAACTACTAAGTGCCTCTTGTTTAAATTACTTTAAAATAGGGATTAAAATAAGAATTTCTTACTTTAGGTATGCTTTAATTTGCCTTTACAGCAATAGGTCCATTGTATTTACTGCCAAAACTGAATATTCTCTATTTCTTTGATTACTCTTCTCCTGATTTTTAACATCTGTAGCAATTCTTATTTATTTACTTATTTATTTATTTTGAGATAATGATCACTCACTCTGTCATCCCAGCTAGAATACAGAGGTGTGATCTTAACTCAGTGCAGCCTTGAACTCCTGTGCTCAAGCCATCTTCCTGCCTAGGAGGATATAGTTAGGACTACAGGCATATGCCACAAGGCCTGCCTAATTTTTCAAAAATTTTTTGTAGAGGCAAGGTCTTGTTGTAGTATCTAGGCCAGTCTCAAACTCTTGGCTTCAAGCGATTATCTCCCACTTTTGCCTCCCACAATGTGCTAGGATTATAAGCATAAGACATTGTGCCTGGTCATGTAATGTTGCTTTAGAAAATTATAATTAAATCCTTCTGTGGCTGTAAATTTTTATTTTTATGAAGTGAAATATGCATGTGTTTATTTTTGTTTTCTAGGCATATGAGAAGGTGATAGGCTTCTTTTGCTTATACCAAGAGACATTTGTGGTGATTGGGATTCAAGACAGAATGGTTTCTGCTTATTTTGGCTCACGTGTTAAGAAGCTTGTCGCATGCCACATTAGCATTCACCCGCTGCTGGGCCTCCCAGAAAGACGATGGCTGGTGCCCACTGGGTGGACTGCTCGTCCCTTGGCACAGAAGGGCAAATATGAGTTCATGTGGATTCATTTCAGAAGTCATATAGGGATGACAGGAAGAGCACTGTAGCAAGAAACTGAGATGAGATGAGAGTTCATTTACAGGCCAGTGGAGGTTAGGGGTGTGGACAGCATTGTGAGAGCCAAAGGGAGTTGAGTCATGCCTTCTAAAGGGTGGGCGTTCCCAGCAGTTCTGAAGCAGGCACAACCAGTCAAATGTTTCTCATGCCAGTGCAACCACAGACAAGTCCAAGAGGAACATGGGGCCAGAGGTACTCTTTCTTTAGTTCTACACCCAGGAGAGACAGTCACTTTGCCTTTTGCAAATTATTTTGCTTCTTTATGGAACTGTTACAGCACACGCAAGTTGCCCTGTATTGTACCTAGATGGGGGCAAAAATGTTAAAACATGGCTGTAGGACTAAGTTCCTAAGCTATTAAAGCACCACACTAAAGAAATCAGAATGTGCAGAGTGTGTGGAAGATAAGTCAAGGAAGTTGCTGACTAATGGTCTCTCTTTCATTCATTTCTCCACTTTTGTTTCTTAAGAGCAAGTATATTCAATACACATTATAAAGTACTTTGATACTTTTCCCAAGATAGAAAAGTTACTCTATCAAACTAATGGTCTTAGGGAAGAATTTTACCTGTTCAAGACCACAGGGTGTATGCTCCTAGGAAGAACAATAGCATGCACTTGGTTTTAGAAATTCTCTTGAAGAAAAGAGAAGCAAAAAGTAAATGTAACTAGTTTTTACCTAACCTTTTCTCATTGTCTGTTTTATTGGAATAGCACTGAGCTTTTTTGTTTTCCCTTTCTCTAGTTTATGAAGTTTATTTAAGTTGAATAGATATCAAAAAGGAAGATTTATTTAATAAATTGATGCACACATAGCTGCCAGAAACTGGTTAGACCTCTACTTAACATTGCATTTAAAAACAAATATCAGGAGGAATTAAGATCCAAATGTAAAAAATAAGATATGTAAATATTAGAAGGAAATGTAAGTGAACACTTATACCACTTTGAAGTGGAGTGAGAGGACCTTCCCAAGCAAAGTAAACAGTACAGACCCCATAATGGAAAAAATTGCCAAATCTGAGCAAACAAAAATACAAAATTAGTGTGTGGCAAAAGTAGTATTAATAAAGTGGGAAAAACTAGACAATAGGAAGGAATATTTGTAGCATATGACAATACGTGACAGGGAGTACTCAGGGTGTGCCTACAAATTGATAAATAGAAAACAAACAGCTCAATTTAAAAATGGGCAAAGAATGTGAACATCTATCTCAAGGACGATGTGCAAAAAGAAGCTCAACTTCACTGAAAAATAAAAATTGAAATAACCTGGTATCATTTTTGCCCATCAGATTAGGAAAACTTGCAAAGATGTTAACATTAACTGCTAGTGAAAAAGTAATATGAGGAAAAAGGATCCTCTCTTGCATGGCTGATTGGAAGTATGAATTTCTACACTTTTTTTTTTTTTGGTTTTGCACAACATATTAAAATTTAATTTGTATATTTTCTTGGGCCCACCAGTTATACTTTTATAAGTAGAGGTTTACAGTCTCCTAATCAAAAGTCTCAAGGCCATTTGTGTTTCAGAGAGTTTCAGATTACATAAAGATAACATGGTGCATCTCTCACAGAGTTTGGGACAGCAGCCATTAGCAAACATTGATATTTCTAGAGAGAACAAATGAATACTCACGTCAGGTCAGGTCACCTTTGCTACCACATAAGTCAATGAAAAAATGTATTAATTTTCAGTTTTTTGGTATTTTAAAGTTAAGAATGAGGCATTAGGCATCTATACTTACTGCAAAATAAAATTGTTGGTGCACAAATGAATACGTGACTGGGATGTTTCTTACAGAATTTTAACAGCAGAGAAACTGAAATTACTCCCAGTGTCAGTCAGTGGAGGAATGTAATAAATTTTGATACATTTGTACTCTGTACGTTATGCAGCTTTCAAAAAGATTGAGTTAGATTTTTATGTACTGAATGAGAAGGATGATTTGTACATATTAGATGAGGAAACAAGTTGTAGAAAAAATGTGTGTGGTATAATCCTTTCAAAAAAAATAAGGAGGGGGCTATCCTATTTATGCAAGTTTATGTTTTACAAAGAAGAAAGCTTTGAAAGGCTGAATACCATACCAGTGGCAGTAGCTATCTCAGAAGGATGGGACTTGAAAAGAAGGAGAACTGTTAACTTTTTCCTTATTGTTTCTCTAGTTTGACTCATTTTGCTAAAATAACCATTACTGTTTTGGTAATCAAATAAAATCAGTCTTTTCTCTTAAAAGCAAATATAGTGAATCTTAATAGAGCCCTGGCAGCCTGGCATTCTCTGATAAGCCAGAGCCACTCTAAGCCATTAGGGATCCTGCTTTTCATAATTAATGCAAAGCAGGGGGTTAAGCCCAGAGCTAGGCTTACAAGTCCAGCCTTTGAACAGCTCTTTGATTACTTAATACTGAAGCCTAATAATTTCCAAAGTGTGTTAGCGTGTTCTCCCACAGGGAAGAAAACAAGTTAAACATGGGTTATTGCTGTGAAATAGAAATCTATTCACCTAGGGAATCTCTTTCAGTGATCCACTTGTGGTGAGTGATAATTTAAGGAAGTAATATTGATTTTTTTTGTTGTTGACTCATTGAGGAAAAAGCAGTTATAGTTTCCTCTTCCTGGGCGTTGTTTGTGAAACTTATTTTAAGCACATTTGGAATATGTTTTTAAAATAGAACTATTAAGAATTCTATCATTCTTTTATTTTATAGTCAGGCTTTCTGAGTGTGTCGTGTATACCCTAAGTTCCTGGATGGAAGTTACTCAAGATTTTAGATATATCAAAAACTAATTAATATTATACCTCCAAATAGTCGTCATGTTAAATATTTAGTTCTATTTCCTAAATACATCCAAGCATATGTGCCTATTCCTTGTAAGTCAGATGGAAAACAAACTTTGTACAGAACTTTTTGAATGTGGATAGACTGAGTGAATAAATGCTAAGAAAGAGAAAAGGGCTGATCCGGTCTTACGATCATGACGGAACAAGCCCAGGAGAAAGTATGAGGATTGGCAGCATTTGCGTGTATTCCTTTATTTCTTTCAACTTTGATGTTGTAGAACATTAGCTTTTTTTCTTTTCTGCCCTTGGATAAAAATGGCTTCACTTCAGTTTCTCAGGAGCACTCACTTTGGAGGCCAGAATGATACAAGCTTGTTGAACTGTGATTGACCTCTTTTAAAGCTTTTACATTTTACCTAATAAATGTAGGGAACTTGAACACATGGATTTGGTACATTTTAACTTTTCTGATTAAGAAACTAAGCATTCATCTCTTGGCGAATTGCATAATTTGCGTAAGGTAGTAAGCAAATTATTCTTAGAAGATTAGAAGATTATACCTCAGAATTTAGTAACTGAGGAAAACATCCACTAAGTATTGACAGTAATACATTTACATGGCATACTGTTGTCTAGTTTAAAAAGGAAGGTAGACAGATACAGGGACAAAACACTGCTGTGTTCCCTCAGTAGCAATTTTGAGGTGTGAACTATTCCTACTGTTAATTAGTTATGACTATGAATTTGGAGAAAGGATGGAAAGCTAAGAACTTTCTTAGATCATACCATTGGGTAGTTCAGCACGTTTTGTGTCTAGATTTAGTGTCACTGTTGTACTTTTGTTTTATGATGTAAATACAGTAGGAAACACATATTAGAGAAATGCCAGAGTGGTGGTAATTATCAGCTGCATTCTACCATCTTATCCCCACTGCACCAAGACTCAGCCCTTGGCAAACAAAGACATGCACTTTGTCTATGGAATTGAGGATACCTGGTTTGAAAGAGACTTCAAATTGTGTTTGTAAACACATTACAATTATGTAGTTTTCGGTCTTTGTAGGTTATCAAGTGTATTTAGTTGATTGTGCTTTTTTTTTTTTTGACACTCAATGTTAAAGGAGCTTTGGAGTAAATCACACCTGACTCTAAACTCCCACAATGTCCATTGCTATTTGCTTAATGCAGAACTATGACATGTAATATGTTGCATGTTATATATACTTTAAACTGAAAAATATATGAACTATGGAAATGTATTGCTTACAGTCCTACGCAAAGCTGGGAATTCCAAGTTTAAGACACCAGCAGATATGGTATCTGGTGAGGGCTCAATTCAGACCTGCTGCTTTCCCCCTGTACTTTCAGGTGACAGAAAGGGCAGCAGCTCCCTGGGAACCTTTTCCACAGGGGCACTAATCTCATTTCTAAATGTAAGGACCTGATTACCTCCTTAAGGGCCCCACCTCTTAATGCCATCACCTTAAATGTGATGGTATCTCCATTATCTCTCATAACTTAAACCTTGTCTCTAGGTATCTTTTTAACACATTTTAAGTATGAAAGGGAAGTGAATTCTTCGTGGACCTTCCCTCTTTCTCTGAAAAGGTGTTTTGCATCTGCAAATGCCTATAATATGATTGCTTTTCACAGCTGTAAAGAAAAAGTGGAACTCCCAGAACACTAGGGTGTAGAGTTACCGAAACAGATGAGTTTTAATGTTGATTGATGTGTTCTGTTCAAGAACTCAGGTTCTCAGAAGCAGTTGGTGCTTTATTTGGTAAACAAGTCTCCACTGAACACTATGTTCTTCTCTGGGAAGAGTTTGTGGGAGTGGCTGCATGGGGAGAAATGTGAGGGAGGATGGAGAATGTGGTGAGAATGAGAGGCAAATTGAGGCTACTTGCAAATCACATCAGCTCTTAAAATTCACAAACTAGAGTAAGTATAAACGGAGACCTACAAACCATATAATGTCCTGGAAATAGATTCAAATTAGAATCCTCAGGCTCCTTGGGGTTTTGCACTGAGTACGGCAGCATGGGTAGACTCTTTTCTTCCCGTGTCCAGCTGTATCCCTAACCCTGAAGGGGTATAGACTCTACAGCCCTCATCTCCAAGGTTTGCCTACCTTAGGGCCCATGGGTGCACATCCACAGGAGGATGAACCCAAGCTCTGCCAACAGGGTTGCTGTCATTTGGGTAGGGAATTCCACGGTCCTGCTTACTCCTAAGATTCTCCAGTGGCGATGTATAATGCCAGCCACATAAGTAATTTTAATAATGTATTTTATTTAATCTAGTAAATTAAAAATTATTTTCAGTTCTAAAAAATTCATGTGATAGTTTACATTCTTTTTTTGTACTAAGTGTTTGAAGTCTAGTCTGCATATTATATTTAGAGCAGATCTGGATTTGGACTAGCCCCATTTCAAGTGCTCAGTATCCTCCTGGCACTAGTGGTGTCCTGCTGGGCCTTGCAGGGCCAAGGAAAGGCTACCGACTCCTTGTTTTGTGGGGTGTGTGGTCCTGGGGCTGTGGGCAGTCCTCTATCTGGTAGTGTTTATCATTGAGTTGATGTAGAAAATAATTATGCCTCTTTCTCTTTATTTAGTTCTGGTGCCTATTTTAAAATATAGAATGTTTGTATACACTTAAGACCAATGGGAAATACTTGCTAAGAGGGTTTTTTTTTTAACTCTTGCATTTAAGCTTCCATTAAGCTTATCAAATGTGTTTTACTTATTCAACTTATTTCTGCTTTCCTTTGTCCTCAGAAGTGACATGGTCCTAGTAAATTTGTCTGAATATATGAATTATACCTCCCCTCATGCTCTGTTACGGACAAACTTTCTCAAAAGCCAATACTTCCATTTTCCATCTTCAGTAATAATTGGTTCTGAAATCTGTTCATGCCCACTTTCTGAAAAGTCTATGTACTATATCGTGTTGGATAACATCTGGTGGATCTTTTTTCTTCTTTCAGGAACTTTCTTTTAAAGTTCAGTTTAATTGCATGTAAATTTAAAAACTGTGCCCAGTTCTGTCAAATGAGCAAAAGTATCTAGCATAAAGTAGGGTGCTGTTTTTGTTTGGACTAGAACAGCAATTTCATCTGCGATTATCAGTATGAACATTTTATCGCAGATAGAATTGCCAGACTTAGTAGAGGAAAAAATGAGCACCAGTTCAATTTGAATTTCATATAAATAGTTTTTGTAGGTAAGGTTCCATGCAATATTTGGAACATACTCAGTATTTTTTATTTTAAATTCAAATTTAACTGGATACTGTAAATTTCATTAGGCAATCCTATTTTAGGACTCATATACCCTCTCAAAAATTGGGGACCCTAGGCAGCCATCCAAGAAAATAGGTTTCAAGGTAATGCTTTCAGTCTGTCAGATAGGAAGGTACATTGTCAGATATGGAAGTACGTGGTCAACTCTCTATTTAGGACAAACTTATACTTATCTATTTAGAATAAAGCTTAACTTTATTATTAAATTTGACAAGTAGGCCACATGGTAAGTTCTTTAAAATTATGTATGTTGAATTGGATTTTTTTTGGGGGGGGGGCAGAGTCTGACTCTGTTGCCCCAGGCAAGAATGCCATCAGCTTAGCTCACAGCAGTCCAAACTCCTGGGTTCAGGTGATCCTCCTGCCTCAGCCTCCCAAGTATCTGGGACTGTAGATGCCTACCACAACACCTGGCTAATTTTTCTGTTCTTTTGGTAGAAATAGGGTCTCACTTTTGCTTAGGAACTCTTGAGCTCAAGGGATCCTCTCACCTCAGCCTCCCAGGGTGCTAGGATTATAGGTGTGAGCCACCAGCATGGCTTTGGATTTACTTTTAGGATGAGTGTGTCAGTTCCAGGGGAGTGCATACTGCCTAATATTAGACTTGGACAGTTTTAAGAAGAATTAGCATAATGCAGCCACTAATCTAACTCTTATCTAGAAATGGTGCGGAGGTTGTCAGTGTATCCAATGTAAGAGTACACAGAGAGATAAAAAGTAAAGAGAGCTTCTTTCATGATTTAGTTGCTTGGGCAACAGAGAAAATGAAGGTGCCATTAACAAAAATAGAACAAGAGGAAACGCTGGTTTGGAATAAAGATGGTAAGTTCAGTTTTTGGCTGGAAATGTAGAGCATATCATGAGGGGAGCAGGTGTGTAATGGGATGGAGAGAGTTCACATAGCAGTAAAAAGCTTTCCAGGGAAGACAATGTAGAGAGAATGAACTGACACACAGTGTATCTGTGAAGAATACTTCAATTTGGAGTAAGGTAGAGGAGATGAAGAGAAAATGAAGGTAATAGAGGAGGAGAGGGTTTAAGAGAGCTAGGAAGAGGCTGTGTAAGTTAAAGTGAAGTGAGAAGAGCTTTTCAGGAAGGGGTGTATGTGGTCACAAGTATCAAGTGTTGGATTAAGATTGAGGAATTATAATTGGTTTTTAAATTTGGAGCTAAATCACAGTTCCCTTAGAGTGTTGTTCTGATAAATTGTTAAGTTTTTATTACTTTAGTTTGGGGTTCATTTTTGACTTGTCTGGAAAAACACAGAATCCAGAAGGGTAGCTCCAGCTTTCCCTTATTTGAACCATTTATCACTGTGTTAATTAAGCTGAGAGATACCTAAAAAACCTTACTCCAGTAGAACCTCCTCAAATATTCACATTACTTTAGCGTGACAAGTTTGTTTTTAATACAGTATTTACATTTTAGGTAAAACACTGCAAGAAGAGTCAGAAGATGTGGGTTCTGGCTCTGCTGTGCCCTTGTCTTCTGAGAGCTCCATTTCTTCCACAGTTGATCGAGTCAGGCTAAATTATAAGGCTGTGCTAAAATTATGTGATGTTTGCATCTATGACATTTGTCTCTTTTTTCCTTTTGTTTTATTGTAATAGGTTCACCAAGTTGAAGAGTCTTAACCTTTCCAATAATCATTTAGGGGACTTCCCATTGGCAGTCTGCAGTATTCCAACCCTGGCAGAGTTGAATGTGTCCTGCAATGCCCTCCGAGCAGTCCCAGCAGCTGTTGGAGCTATGCACAAGTGCGTACTTTAAACCCGGTTGGTGGGTGTGTCCAGAAAGCCCAGGGAGGCCAGAGGGGGGGCCATGAAATTAGTTAACCCATTCTCTTGTCCTCAAATCAAGAGATTAGGCACTGTGTGGTCTGTGTAGAGTTCTTTTATTAGATTTATACTCTTTAAATCTTGCAAAAATTAAACTATCCTTGCTTAGAGCTGAGGATTCCTGCAGATGAATATGTCTAAACATGTGTGGGTATTACTTTCTCCTTTTCTCAGTCACATTGAATTCTAAGCCTTAGAAATTAATTTTAAGAAATAACAAGGAAAGGTGAGTGTTTGGGCTGATTCACACTCCAGTTAGCTCATGTTGTTCCCCTTTATGCCTATCCATGTTGGGAAAATTGGTCACAACTCTTCATTTTCAATAGAAGATTAAGCTGCCTGTCTCTGATAATCTCTCTCTGCTCCATGATTGCTTTGAGCCCTGTCTTTATGCATTTTGCAAAGAATGGTACATTTTCTAGTAATATGATCTGTACTTACAGAAGTTAAGTATTAGTAATAAAAATGTGAATTAACACATTCTTTATAATTTTTATGTTTTCTTTAACAGCTTACAGACATTTCTGTTGGATGGAAACTTTCTTCAGTCCCTTCCTGCTGAGTTGGAGAACATGCATCAGCTTAGTTATCTTGGTCTTTCTTTTAATGAATTTACTGACATTCCAGAGGTGTTGGAGAAATTGACGGCTGTGGATAAACTTTGTATGTCTGGGAACTGCATGGAGACCCTTAGGTTACAGGCTTTAAGAAAAATGCCTCACATCAAACATGTAGATCTAAGGTAACCATTTTTGAGAACCATAGCTCATGTGCATGGCTGGCTTATGTTTGGGGTGCAGGTTATATCCCTTTTGGTGAGATTAGCCACGACAAACAGGCTAGCTAGTGAATGAGGCCCCATTTTTCTGTTTCTTCTGAGAGGGAAGAATAATGATTGATAGTAGGATTTGCTCTTCCCTGAAACTTGTTAAAAAGTTCTCACTGATGAATGTGTGTGTCCTAAGGGTCCTACTTTGCTTTGCAAATGTGAACCCAATTTCCTATGATAATAGATACAACCATTGAGTGAGAGAGCTATTTATGGTGGGTGAAAATCATGTCATTGAGAGCAAAGTGGATATTTTTCTGTCTTAGTCCTTTTCTGTGGCTTATCTGAGGCATTTGATTTCAGTGAGCATCTCCCCTTTCTTAATTTTTCCCCCCTTAGCTTTCTTAAGATAATTAAGTTAAATGGATAGTATCCATTTATTTTTATTTAAATTTCTTCTCTCATCTTCCAGATGACTCTAGTTTACCATTCTTTGCAAAAATATGAAACTCATAATCTCCTATCAAATCAAAGTTTGGCTAGAACCTCCACTCTCACCGTTTGCAAGAGCAGGGAGCCTGGATTCTGAGTCCTGATCACACTAAACCCTAATTGGAAGCCACTAGCACAGGCCTTGCTGCGTGGTAGATGCGCAGCAATCTGTTCTTAGTAAGTTAAGCTTTAGTTTCTGATGCACAGAGAACCAGTGCACAGGAGGAATGCTGGTATGAGTTTCTCTGTTTTAAAGAAAAAGAAAGACACTTTTCTTGGGCTCAAATTCCTGCAAAGCAACATATAGAGCTGGCCCTAATACTTAATACTGACTCACCCTGTGTGATACTTTTACAACTAAACTAATTCCCCCATTGGCCAGGGGTTGATAAACACAACCTAGTCAAGTTAAATTTTGGGCAACATTGTTAATGTTTCTATGTCTCTTGTGTTCACATCTATAAATCAGAATAAATCACAGAATTGTGGCAAGAATTACATTTCCCAGCAGTCCCAGCAAGTGTTGTGTTTTGTTATTCTTACCTGATTGAGGACTCTTCTCTGTTCGTGGAACCTGTTCAGCTGCCATTCTTGGCATCTTCACTCCCTTCTCTTTGTTAAAGGTGGTTCTTTCCTGGCCTTACTCCCACTTTCCTCTCTGCTGATAACCCCAGACCCTTCCTTACTCAGGCCTGCCTACTTTCATCAGTATAAAGGAGCATCATCTTTCACTCCCTGTTCTCTCTTCATACCATTTGGCCTAGAAGCTCATACAGTTCAGTCCCACAAAGAATTGCTTGGCTCACCATTCCTCAGACTAAGGGAATAAGGCCTGTCCCACCTGGGAAAGTGTTAGCAATTTGCAGTTCCAGAATTCTTAAATGGGAAGTACTAATGGTTATATTTTACCTGACTTTGAGAATGTTTGGAATGTGACAAGATAGGGAACTAATTAATCACTTTGTCTTGTTAACTGCTCTTTGCAAATAATTAACATTATTTGTCTCTGAGTCACTTGGATTTAGAAAACCCTATATTTCAGAATTTACCCCCTTTTTTATTCAGCCACCCAGTGGTATAACTTTGTTAGAACCAAGGACAATGGGTGGCATTGACTTTAGTTACAAGCATGAGGTCATTCCTTAGTTACCTTGTACTGTAAGAAGGTATCATTTTTCTTAATCAGTACAAATAAGATCAATCTAATACGTCTAAAAGTAGTGATCCTAGTAAGAGCTTTGTATGTTTTTCAGATTTCTAGTTCAAGCTTGAGTTTTTTTAATGATGTCACCTATAGGATATTTACATATCAGAATAGACACTGGACACTCTATGGTTGGATGACTATGAGTAGAAACTACTTCCCTGAAACAGGGAAGGAAAAACCAGATCAGATTCTGCTCTGATTCTGCCTTAATACTTTAATTGAAGCTGGTGGAGCCACTTATGGGGAGTTTTCAAAAGGCTAATATGTATTGGGGTTTTATTCCTTTAAATGGAAATATTACATTAAATTAAGTGATCATTTTTCTTTAAATCGTATTCTTTTCCATTTATGTTCTTTGAGTCTGATGTTATTTCTTTTATGGCATTAATCATAATTCCTCTTTTTCCTGCTCCCCCTCCTCTCTGCCCACATGTGGCTTTTACCCTCATCTGTCTCCCCAGTCACTTCTCTTTCCATCCATGTCTCCCCCCTTGGCGGTTACGTGTATTCTTGGGCTTCGTCTTTCAGTTTCTGTCTCAGCGTTAACTGTCCCTCAGTCTTTCGCCAGCCCCTCTTGGGACCAGTTTCACTTTAGCTGCCAGCAGGTCCTTTCTCCCTGGTTTGCCTTCCTGGCAACATTTAACCAAGCACATGTGAAACAGTTCCCTGTCTTTCTTTACTCAGCCACTTCTCTCCCCTAGATTCTTGTTTCTGCCGACAGCAGCACCACCTCCTTGGTTTTTTGACACACCTTTTTGGCTCTGTTTCTAGTCTACTGTCAGATTTTGTCCATTCTTCTACACTGATTTCACTCATGCCCCTTCTGTTTCCTTCTCCCTGTGGCTGTTGCCTCCATTGTACAGACTCTCAAGCAAGCACAGCCTTGCTTAGAGCCTGAGGACTGTAGCACTCGTTTGGCTTCAGCCACTCGCCTGTGGGTCCCTTGAAGATGAGGCTCTATCTCAGAGCTGCTCAAGTGCAGTCCTCAGCCCCTGCTGGCAAGCCAACCATTTGCTACTTTTTATACATCGAGATGAGTAGAGAATTTGAGACTCATATTTTAGAAATGT
Organism: Otolemur garnettii; assembly: GCF_000181295.1. Taxonomy (NCBI): domain Eukaryota; kingdom Metazoa; phylum Chordata; class Mammalia; order Primates; family Galagidae; genus Otolemur; species Otolemur garnettii. The sequence goes on along the minus strand of NW_003852422.1, from coordinate 12,958,343 downwards.
GTACTGATTTGACATTGCCACAGCCACCAAGTGCTTTGTGAGTAGACTCATCTCATCGTCCAGGGACTAGTTCGGGTCTTGTTAGAGTTCCACAGTGAGGCATGTGGTGTGAGGTGTGAGCTGGGCACTGCTTATGTGCTGTGGAGACTGAACAACAACAGTCTGATGAATGACAAGGTTAGAAAATAGATCCTTCACCAGAGGTGACTTAGGCACGGCTCTTACTTTTCCTGGAGCCCCAGTGCTAGCGTGTGGTCGACACAGTTCTTGATAAATACTGTTGACTGCCCCATCTTCCTAGCCACATTCTCTCTGCTCTCACGTATCCTGGCTCCTGAGGAACCCGGCCATGCAGACATGAGGCTCATCTTGTATTCTGCTCTCCAGTGCAGAAGCCATTCTGCCGCTTCCTCTAGGCTGTTTCATTTTCCCATTTACATTTGTTAAAAATTCTAACTGTTCTTGGGATTCAGATGAGATGCTTCCTTTTTTGTAGGATCCTTTTTGACTGTTCTGTGTATTTTTTGGCACTTAATCACATATTTGTCCTTACATTATTTAAAACATGTCTAAGGCTTCTCACTAAATTAGGAAATCTGTTGTCAAGCACCTTGTTTTATTTGTCTCTCACTGCCCCCAGGGCCATAGGTTATTGTCATCACTGTTGTCACCACTCCCCTTCACAGTTTACAAAGTGCCATCACATATTATTCATTTGATCTTCTCAACTGCTTTGCAGGACAAAGAAGGTGTTATCCTCATTTCACAATTAGAATTAGACTCAGGTGTTAGGTGACTTGCTCATAGTCTTACTTGCAAAGGTTGAGCTTCCCAGTGGGCTAGCGCACAGTGCTCCCTCATACCGCCCTGCTGTACATCTGAACTACTCAGTGAATATGAAGTGAATGAAATGGCTGCATTCACTTAAGGGATTATTGGAAGGGAATTTTAACCCCATTTTGCTTCTTAAAAAGTTTGTCCTAGTACAACATGGTAAGTATAGTTAACAAAAGACTGTAATCTTAAAAATGCTGAGAGAGCAGATGTAAAGTCTTCTAACTACAAAAATGATAACTCTATGAGATGATGCACGTGTTAATTATCTAGATTAAATTATTCCACACTGCATAGATACCAGAACATCATGTACACTATAAATACATACAATTTTATCTGTCAGTTTTACAAATAATAATTAAAAAGTTCATCCTAAATAGGTAAATTACTGTGTGAAGCTAAAACCTTGATTGAATTGTGGTGAGAGTTGGCCATTTAAGCCAAATGTTAACCTTCCTTTCATTATAGATTTTGTTTTCTCTCTTCATGAAGCCAACACTTTCATCATTCTAGTATTAACACAATGACATTGTGTGTAGCTATTTACAATGAAGATGATAATGCCATTATGAAGGTTAAATAAAGTGTACACTGGGGAGATGAGACATTTTTTAAATCCCTGTAGTGTGTTGTATTCAAGATGGGATTTTGTTTTTTCCTTTTTTTATTCTGTGTACACATTCCAGCAATCTAGTGAGCATTTGGTTGGGGCCAGTTTTTTAACCTTAGAACCTGGAATAAAAGAAGAGGAGAAGCCAAAAACACATCGTCTTCGGGACATTTGAGAGGCCCATATGCTGTGCTTCCATGTGATGGGGCTGGCTCTCTGCTGTCACGCCTCGTGTTTCACTGGCTTTATGATACTGCTCTTAATAATTCATTTACCATAGTTTTATTTTATTATTTTTTTTTTAAGGGCAGAAATTCACTACAGAGAAACTTAGACTTGTTCCTGCACTCCATCCTGGTGTTATCTTCTACTCAAGAGCATGTCTTGGCACTTAGTTGGCTTTGCAACGACTGGTGGAGGGTTTTGATGTTTGTTTTTAAAAGAATTAGGCATGACCTAACAAAGTGGAAATTGAGATTTTCATCTGTTTTTGACCTTTTTGAAACTTCATGTACCTCTTACATTGGTTCCTAGTCTTCGTTGCTGCTCAGTTATCTCTGGTAGTTCATCCACAGCAGCTGGAATCAGTGAGCTAACCGGTTCTCGCGGAGAGAGGGTCTGCCAGTTTGCCCTTTGCCATGCTTTATCCTAGAGTTACTGATTCCCATTTTTGTCCTTCATTCTATGATTTCTTGGTGAATCCTACATGGCAAGTGTTGAGATTTTCCACACTTTACTCTTTCAAGTAATATTTTATATAATAGATGAAAATTGCCTTGGCCGTCCATCTCGGGCCTGAGCAGCTGGGAGTCCCTGTTGTCATGTTCCCGTCGTCTCCAATGCTCCCGTCCATTATGCGTCTGTCATTGATTATGTGACTCCCATTCATTCCTGTTTTTCCTTTTCACCCTGTAGTTCTGTCCTCTCTTACGCTGCTTGTCTACCTGCTCACTCATGCTCTCTCCTCCCTTAAATATTCACTGTCTTTTTGATGTGTTTAACGAGTTAATGTGGATTTTGTTTTTATTCTTTTCAGTATGCTCTGAGTAGTTTTACAGCCTAATTCTTTGGAAATAAATACTTAAATGGACCTTTTTTCTCCTTTTGAAATGAATTAAGGTAAAGTCAGTAGGCTCACTCCTTTCCCAGCCTTCATGGTCTAACTGGTATTTCAGAATATATTGTAAATTGTAGCTAAAAGTAGAGAATCTGGTTAGTTAAGCAAGGCCAGAAGCTAAGCCTCAAGAAATCATAGAGAACTACAATCCAGGGTAAATCAAGTTTTTTTTTGTTAGCTTATTGTTTTAAGGTATGGCCATTTATTTACAGCATTAGAGTTAATTATAGTCTCTATTTGTGTTCTTTCCCCTCAAGATTAAACACAATTAGGAAGCTAATAGCAGATGAAGTGGACTTCCTGCAGCATGTCACTCAGCTTGACCTAAGAGACAATAAACTTGGTGATCTAGATGCTATGATTTTCAACAATATTGAAGTTTTACACTGTGAAAGGAATCAACTGGTTACATTGAACATCTGTGGCTATTTCTTAAAGGCACTGTATGCCTCTTCTAATGGTATGTAACATGCACCACATCAAAGTTTCTTTTTGGGTGCCAAGAATTTATGCAACAGCAAAATCTCTGCTTCTCTGATTTTTCTTTTCCTATTTAGTTAGTAAAGTCAGTGTCAAATTTTGCTGAAAGTTAGAAGAATGCTGATTTGGTATGTAAATTTTGCTGAAAGTTAGAAGAATGCTGATTTGGTATGTAAAGGAATCAAAAAGGAAAATTGTTCCTCAGATTATTTAAATAAGTTACTTGCACTTTTGCTTTTTTTTTGCTCAAAGGAAGGTAGGCCTTTGCACTGAGCAAACATCCTGTATTGAGTGCCTAAAGGCATTGTTCATACCTAAGAAACATCTTGTTTGAATGCTTATAGGCATTGTTTGCAAGCAAAGGTTAAGATAAGTAAGTCTGGAGCCTTGATTTAATACTGGCAAGTGAAAGGAGATCCCATTCTGGACTCACTCATGTCTCCAGTTTCATGTTCCACTAACAAAGACCTCACCTGAAGATAAATCTGAATTATATGCTCACAGGGACACCATAAAGCAAGAGCCTTATCATTCAGTAAGGTCTCTTTCTCAGAACTTCAAAATCATGAAGTTCTTCAGAAATGAAAACATCATCTGACTATATATTTGCCAAGGTGAAGATTTTAATCCCCTATAATTAGCAAATGAATGAAAACAAGTAGTTACTACTACAAGCAGTTGTTTTATGCATAGTGTAGTACGTGAGTTCTGAAAGATAAGGGATTTTTAAAAATGTGCTTACTGTCATCTCACTGGAAAAACAAGCCAAATCTCAAATAAGCACAGATTCTAGTGTAATCAATTTGGCTGAGCACCAAAGGGTTATAGGATTTGGATAGCCAGTGGGAACAAACTAGGAGGAAAGGATCTAAATGTGGCTTGTTCAGCATTTCGGAGAAGAGAAGAGAATTCTGAACTCAGAGAAGTAATTATGAGATGCATGGCTTGTGGGTGGGCATTGAACTTAGCACATACAGTAAGCTTTAGAGAACCAGTAGAGATTCTTAAGCGGATGAAGGTGATGCTATAAGACTACTAATTTTAAAATATTGCATAGAATGTATTAATGGTAGAAAAGTGAGATCATTCACTACTCTGTTGTGATGGGCTTCATGTAAGCTAACAGAAACTTGTCGTCAGGGCTACAGATGTTAGTTTGAATCTTATCTGCTCAGAGATGATACCTAAAACCATAGAAGTAAGGCAACTAGAAGAGCAGAGAGAACTGGTACCAAAAGTCAACTTACAAACCCTCACAGTTAACTGGGGCTTGAGTGGGCAACTGAATATGTAATGAATTACACGGTAAGTCTTTAGAGAAGCAGAAGGACAGTGACAGTCTATCTAAGGAACATTGCCCCTAGGTAGGCAGTGGTGTCTTATTTCATAAAGTTTTGAGGAAGAGTTTTAGATTGGAGTAGAAGTCATTTGTGACCCTTCAGAGTGCTGTCTCAGTAGAGTGAAGATTTTTTTTTAAAAAGATGTTTTAAGTTATATGGGGAGAACCCTGAGTGTTAGAAGGGGAGTATTTATTCAGTTAATCTTCCAGACATAATTTAGCATGTATAACATAAGAAGAAAACTACAGGAAATGGGTAAGAAAGAGGTAGAAAGGTAAAATGAGTGATTTATTGCAATCTCTGAATAAGATCTTATGATTAAATTTGAAGCTTTTTACTTTCCTGTGGTTTCAAAGTTGGACAAATGAATATATTATATTTCTTAAACTAAACAATGGAAAATAAAGCATAGTAATAAAGCACAGTAAAAAGAGTTTTTGTGTCATTGGGATAGTGATGTTTTCATGTTGTTTCGTTTCCTCCTAGAACTTGTTCAACTTGATGTTTACCCAGTTCCAAATTATCTGTCCTACATGGATGTTTCAAGGTAAGAAGTCAAGTCTTAGAGCGTGAAAATTATTTAGATAAATCTCATTGAGCTTATGTGCTATGACCTTTTCATATTATATTGAAGGCAAATAATTATTAAGTTTAATGTTTTTTACTTATTCTTTAGAAATGCGTATAAATATCTGTCAATTAAAATGCATTTGTACACTGTGATTCAAACCAGAGCATCAGAATGTGAGTATATGTACCAATTTGAACACCCAAGTTTGGGCTTGAAAGATGAGTGAGGTCATATGGCTAGGAAGTTCAGTAGGTCCTCAATCTTTTTTTTTTTTTTCCACTGGAAATACATTTTGTTTTCTTCCTTGCCAGTGTCAGGGAAGAATGCTGGTGAAGTTGGTGAGCATCCGCTGGACCAGCTCCCCAGTATAGAGGGCATGGGTGCTGGGTCAGATGTCTCCTGCTCTGGCTGAAACAGGGTTGGTCCTAATATAATTCTCAAGTTGTGAGGAGTCATGTGATTTTTATCTGTGTGTGTTATCACCCTGCATAAATGCTCCAGGAGGTACCACAGAGTGTCATGGTTGGGCTTTTTAATTCTTGTATCTGAAAAAGGCATTGCTCTGATTTAGAGAGTGCAAGGGCAGCACGAACACGGGACACCAACAGTGAGGGCACCAGAGGCTGTGGCAGCTCACGGAGAAAAAGCTTCAGGGCTCCAGTGACCACATGAGTGTCGGCACTGCCCAGATCTAATCGGCCTTGTCCCAGTTGTTCTGGGAACACATAGCTCCATTGGAGGTGACTGCCCTGCTCTCTGTCTACCAGAAAGCGAAGTTTCTGGACCACTGCCAAGTTCCCACTCACTGAGTAAATGCTATCCACATCTAAACCTCTTTATCCATGGCAGCAATGCAGAGCCACACAAAGCTAGGCGCTGTGTCCCCTTCTCGTTGGCAGAGTGATTCCAGCTGGCAGCTGAATACCTGGTCTCCGAGCAGACCCCGCTCCTGCGGGCTCTGCAAGGGCGATCTCTTTGCAATGAGCTGCTTTAGTTTGTTGCACATGCGATTCTGCCTGGTGCCTTCTGGACCCTGACTGGAGCTCCTGTGGCTGCTAAGGAGCAGTAGCGTCTTGGGGACCGGCTCCCACTCTTCTTCTTGTCCTGGCCTGCGCTCAGTTCCCCCAGCTCCACAGGTCTGGAGCCTAACAGACACAGCTCCAGGCTGTTCTCCCAGTTCACTTGATGACTGTCCACAGAGCATGGTACCAAACTTGCAGCTCGGTCACATGGTCTGACTGTAGCTAAAACTTATGGCCAGGGACTGTGCGGATGTGCAGGACGTTGCAGTGGCTGGATAGGTGGCAGCTACACACCAGGGCCGCCCTGTGCAAGTCCACGGTACTTTCTGACTGGTTACCTGCTGGCTCCAGGCCAACAAGGGCACAATTGCAGATGGGTCTCTGTAGAATACCAGGTTATTACCTGCTGACACCACCCAAGATGGGCCCCAGTTCTTCCTGAGCTTGCTCCCCCCTGGGGTAATCTTGGTCATGTTGAGTAAGTCAGACTTTTCCACTTCATGGGGGTCATCCAGGAGCTCTGGCAGAGGTCAAGTCTGCAAGGCTGGATGCTGGTCTGAAGGGTCAAGCTACAGGGAGCAGTGGCTAAAGCTGGGTGAAACCTGTGGACCCAGAAGTTCTGGAGTCCCCATGTCAGATCTCAACCCTTTGCCTGAGGTTTCAGGACACCATTGTTCCTATTTAGGGTCTGTGTCCCCTCCATGGAGCCTGGGTTTGACTCCCCATGAATGAGGCATGGGGGCTTCCAGGATTTGCAACCGGTTAGCAAGTTTATGTAGAAGCAGCGTCCAGAGTTGGGGTCCAGATGCTCCCAGGCATCCAGCTTCTGCAGCAAGGGACATGCAGGGCCTGGGGTGGGGACTGGGGACAGCTACGAAGGTCCACCAGGTGACAATACAGAGAGGAATCTGACTTTAGGAGCTGGAGTCCTGTCTGTCAGGAGAGGGGGAAGAAGGAGGTGGTGGTTCTGCCTGTGCCTCTTCCCAACCTTCCTGGCCTTACCATCTCCTCCTCCCTCCCCCACCGTTTTCTCACCACCAGCTCCTGGCTGGTGTGACCCAGGAATTGGGGGAGAAACCCCGATCCCCGGCTGCTTTTAAAAAATTTTTCTCCTTCTCAATCTCTTTAGTTATATTAACTGTGCCTTTGTGCCTTTCCCTGGAATGATGTTAATTTCATTTTTTTAAAGTGCTAGATGTCTTTTAACTCATCCTCCTCTTTATTATTTTGTACTTGTATGTCTTTGATAAGAATTCTTAGAAAATAGCAACTATAAAATTTAGGAATTCTGGCTCAGCGCCTATAGCTCAGTGAGTACGGCGGCGGCCACATACACCAAAGGTGGCGGGTATGAGCCCTGCCCAGGCCTGCTAAATAACAGTGACAACTGCAACCCCAAAATAGGCATTGCAGTGGGCGCCTGTACTCCCAGCTACTCGGGAGGCTGAGGCAAGAGAATCACTTAAGCCCAAGAGTTTGAAGTTGCTGTGAGTTGTGATTCCAGGGCACTCTACGGAGGGAGACATAGTGAGACTCTGTCTGAAAAAAAAAAAAAATTTAGGAATTTAGCTCCTTTCTGAACAGGTTGACCATCTTACCCTTTATGCACATTTGCTTCTGCAATATATCATATCATGCTTGTCCCAGTTGGCACAAATATAATAATAGATTTTTTCCTGAGGGTACAAAGGTGTGGCTCTGTCTACAGAATATATTTTCATAAATTAAACTTAAAAAATTTTAATGTTGAATTTTAAAAGTGAAACTCATTTTTAAGATAATTCCAAAGGAAATATACAAAATTTTCTGACATGGGATTCTGTGGCCTACTCAAGGTGTGGCCTACAGCTGTTAACTCGTGTTTGTGTGTAAATTCTGATAGCTTAGCAGTCACCATACGTTGTAATCACAACTGCTATATATAGAAGTTTGCATTTTGTTATGAAGGTACATAGACTTGGCTATTTTAATAATATAATTACAAAAGAATGTGTTAGTATTTAGCTAAAGGGAGTTTATTTGGGGTGGGAGACAGAGTCTTGCTCTATTGCCCAGGCTACAGTATCATGGTGTTAACCTAGCTCACAGCAACCTCAGACTCCAGGCAGGGTTCAAGCACTCTTCCTGTTTTGGCCTCTCAAGTAGCTGGGATTATAGGTGCATGCCACAGTTCCTGGTTAATTTTTGATATTTCTAGTAGAGATGGGTGACTCAGTCTTGCTCAGGCTGCCTCAAACTCCTGAGCTCAAGTGGTCCTCCCATCCTGGCCTCCCAGAATGCTAGGATTACAGGAGTGAGCTACCTTGCCTAGCCAAGAATGTAATTTTTAAATCTTGCATAATTACACTGCTCTAACATTACACTGTTTTCCTTTTTGCTATAATGTCTTATAGTTCTGGTCCCAAGCATCATGTTTTCATAGAATTTTCATCTGTGTGTAAAGAATTATAGTCATAATAAGCATACTATTTTAGGTTCTTTGTGCCTGGTCACTTAACTTATTTTACAGAAAAGGTACAGACTGACCAGGTCTGACTAGGCATGCATGCAAATAGAGTAGATGTGTTTAAGTAATTGTCAGTTCACCTAATAAAGTCAACATCAGTTTACTTCACTTGTTTCCAGTAATTATAATTACTAATGCCCAAGTAAATGTTCTCAAATAATTAATTCTGAATCCTGTCAGTCAACATTTTCACTGCTACCATTTTAAAACCACTTCTTGCTCTTCCCATTTATCCATGGCTATGTTTTCACAGTGCCAGCTGGAGTTGGGAAGTATTTTAATGCTAAGGGTTAAAACGTGTATTTGAAAATAAAATTGTGTCTATGGTCTTACCACCCTGAATGTTCCCGATCTCGTCTGAAAATAAAATTGTGACACCCTCTGACTCTTTGACTTAGCAGAAATGTATGTGTTTTATTTCCAATTTGACATCCTCTCCCTAAACTTGATACGAAATTATAGATTTTTAGGAACTAGGCCTTTTTTTCATTTCAAGACAGGGTCTCTATTACCCAGGCTGGAGTACAGTAGTGTGATCATATCTCACTGCAACCTCAAACTCATGCCTCATATAGTCACATGCCACCATACCTGGCTAATCAAAAAAAAGTTTTTTGTTGTCCAGGCTAGTCTCAAACTCTTGGCCTCAAGTGATCCTCCTGCCTCAGCCTCCCAAAGTGCTAGGGTTAGAGGTCTGAGCCACTGCACTTGGCCTAGACCTTTTTAAAGACTTGAGATGATACAGATGATGTCCACTTTCTTTCTTTTTCTTTACTACTTCTCCCCATCATAATTCATCTTGCTTTTAGAGTAAAATGAGTGCACATATCATTTTTGGTTCATGTTCACTGTACTTTGGTATTTCATTTAAAGTTTTATTCATTTTTTGTAATTATTTTATGTTTAGAACTACATTTGAGGCCAAGTTTAATCAGAAAGTTAATTTTGTGTTCTTGTTTTTTAGGAACCGCTTAGAAAATGTGCCAGAGTGGGTATGTGAAAGCCGAAAACTAGAAGTTTTGGATATTAGCCATAATGAAATATGCGAACTTCCTGCCCGGTAAGTATACAGGGCAAATGAGAGAATCTCAAAATAGATGAGCAGTAAGAAAAAATATTGCTGATTCAGTGTTTAACTTGTTATTATAAACCCTTAAGAGTTTGTTTTAAAACTTTACTTGGTATTTTTTACCCCATGTGGTCTCTCAAGTTACATACTTTCTTCATGCAGTGAGTAGAGTAAGGCTTTGACTTTCTGTCCGACTTTTTAAAAGCCACGCAGGCAGTGGTGCTTGATTAATTTTAAATAAACTGAGAGAAGTTTTTAAAGACTTGGCAAACAATATAAAGCTCACCTCTAGGATCTTAATACTTTTAGAATCTTCTATCTATTGACTTATAGCATGTCTGTCTTACCAGAAATAACTTTTGTTTTCCATGTTTTTTTAAGGGGAAAAATAAGATTGTTAAATAATTAAATCTAGAAAGAGCAAACTAGATTATCTTTTTCTTGGTGTGAGATTTAGTGTAGAAGATTCAAGAACTTTTCTTTCATTCTCTTATTTTCATTTCACAATTTTCACTTCAGTGTCAACGTTTACAGAACAGCCCCATGATGAGGACTATTGATTATAAATACAAAGATTTTCAAGTTGACTAATTGTCAAAGTATTCAAAGTATTCAAAG
>NW_003852422.1:12933708-12947908 GCF_000181295.1 Otolemur garnettii | reverse complement strand
AACGTTTACAGAACAGCCCCATGATGAGGACTATTGATTATAAATACAAAGATTTTCAAGTTGACTAATTGTCAAAGTATTCAAAGTATTCAAAGTATTCATGATAGCCAGGCAGTTAATAACCAAAAGAGTAATCTAGTCAGTGCTGTCTATGAAGAACTTTCTATGAAGATTGAAGTGGTGTTCTGTATCTGTGCTAGAGATACAGAGAATCCACTAGGCACTTATGGCTGTAGAGCACCTGAAATGTGGCTGGAGTGACCGAGAAACTGGGTTATTTATTTCATTTAACTTTAACTCATTTTTAAATAGCTACTTGGTGCTCATGGCTGCCACAAATTAAGTCTAGTTATTGCCACCATTCTCAGCCAGTCACTGAACAGAGGAAGACAGTTGTTTTAAACTATGTATTGTCAAAAATATTAATGAAAATATTGTAAAAGTATGTCATCAATTTGGAGTAAACTTTTTACTTTAGGCCCATAATCTTTAAAGGTATGTGATCAGTATTTCTGTTTTCTTGTAAAGAACAAGGATTATGAAATATACAAGCTTGGTTAGCCTAGTAAAGGTGTTGGAGTTGGGCTGTACAGGTGGTACCTCCCACCCATTAGCCATGTGACTAGTCCTAATTGAGAAGTGCTATAAGTGTAAAGTATACACTTGATGCAAAATATTAATAATAGTATATATTAATTACATATTAAAATAATATTTTGCATATATTTTGGGTTGAATAAAATATACACTAAGCATTAATTTACTTGTTTCTGTTTTTTTTAATGTGATTGTTAGAGAATTTAAATCTACATCTGTGGCTTGCATTATATTTCTGTTGCATAATACTGTGTCAGAATACAGCTCTTCTAAAAGAAATCTTGAGTTACAGATTCAGTACCTGAGAAGCTCAGTTGATTTCGCTTTGTTCCTCAGCCATACATTATACCTATAGATTTGATCTATTTGAAAATGCTTTTGTGTTATGTTGATTAAGCATGTAGGTGACCCATTGTTGAGGGTCAAGAGGATGTATGTCTGTGTTCCTGCCAGACCCTTTTAGAAGAGGAATAGCAAAACTGAAAATAGGCTACTACTTGTAGGGAAAAGATAATTTGTTAAAAAATTCCTTGCTACATCTTCTTCCTAAGATTTGTCTCTTCTCTTTGCCTCTCTAACCCCTCAGTCCAATAGATGTCACATTGGTGTCACATTGGTGTCACATTGGTGTCAAAAGCCTCTTTTGCTGTACGCTAAAACAAAGACATTTTAAATATATGTGTGTATGCCTGAAAACATACATTAAATACAAGATAGCTGGCATTTTATTCAATTTTCTCCCAAATTCATCAGTCTTAGATTTTTGCATCAGTACAGGCTTCAGGGATAGCTAAATAAATGCTTATTCAAAGCAAATCTCAAATTCTCTATTGTCAAAGAATTTAAATCGTGTGTGTATGTTTTAATTCATGAAACAAAAAGAATGTGTATTGTTTTCTTGTTTATGGTGGTGTTCAGTTGAAAGTTTTGTATGAGCTGTATTGTAGTTGTTATATTCAGGCAAGACTGTGAATCATTGGAATTGAGTTAATATTCAGGGTATATGAGGAGTTTGGCAAAACCAATGATTTTTTTAAAATATAAAAATATAAGTTTATTTTAGATTGGAGAGACAAGAGTAGGGGAGCAGAGATAAGAAAGAGAGAAGGGAGTGTGAGAAGGAAGATGGGGGGTACAAGAGAAAAGGAGTGAGAGAGAGAATGGTGTGGCATCTCAAAGAAAGAAAGGATGTCAACCAGAAATTATTATTTGGAAGTGGAAATTTATTAAAAGAGAGGGCATATTTTCATGCTTAGACAATCCACAAAATAATTGAACTAAATTCTATAATTAACGTATGATACTCATCCTGTAGTTAACCAAATCTACTCTCTTATTTGGAAAAATCAAAAGAATTTGTTACATGTCTTTTAGTTTTTATGTGTTAAAAGATAAACAAGATATATGTCTTTGATGAAGCAAATGCTGAATTACTGGGTTAGTGACCATTTCAGAGACAACTGTCCTATGATAACTGCGAATGCAAGGATATCTGCGTGGTCTAGATCATCTGTCTTGTCACACTAATACCTAAACCTGTAAATTTAGATATCTTTTATTATGGTCTGTGGTTTCACAGGATTGAGATAGGTTGCAGCATATTTGTGAGCAAAGAATCTACGTTTGACATTTAAAGTTAAGTTATGCCATAACATATGGCTGTTTTTAACCACTATGAATGAAAAGATACCAAATTTTACTCACACGACAGTGTGATTATAGTTAATATCAGTGTTGAATCCTTGAAAATTGCTAAGAGTGATTTTAAATGTTCATTTAAAAAAGATAGGTGTATGAGATAATGTGTTTATTAGCTTGATCTAGCCATAACGCAGTGTATACATATATCAAAATACCATGATATATATCAGAAATAGATGGAAAATTTTTATAAGTGAACTAAAAAAACAATGGTGAGTATTAGTCACTGAGGGCAGAATGATGGAAAGCAGGAAGTAGGTGGGGAAGCTTTTTCTTTGACAACAGTATAAATGAATTTTTAAAATTTTATTTACTTTTATTTATTTATTTTTTTTGAGACAAGAGTCTTGCTTTGTCACCCAAGCTAGGGTGCAATGGAATTATCATAGCTCACTATAACCTTAAGTTTCTGGGCTCAAGTGATTGTCCTGCCCTCAGCCATACATCACCACACCAGCCTAATTTTTTTTTTTATTTTTCGTAGCGACAGGTCTCACTTTTACTCAGGCTATTCCCTAACTCCTGGCCTCAAGTTGTCCCTCATTCCTGGCCTTAAGAAATACACCACCCACCTTGGCCTCCCAAAATGCTAGGATTACAAGCATGAGCCAAGACCTTGTCTGGTTATAAATTCTTAATCTGAAGCGATCATGATGCAAGTTACAACTTCATTTTTCTATAACTCCAGGAAGTCTGATATAAATCTAGGTCCTGTGTTACCCTTTACAACTCTCAGAGACTTCTGAAGTGGCCCTAACATGGATTTCCTATTAAATTAACACGTATTCATTATTTATGACAATTCTGATAACCCTTAGAAGAAACACAGCAGAGCTTCCCAGCAGCTCTGTCAGGCTCACAAGAAAGTAGTGGATTAAGTGCATTCTGCTTTCTTTAGGAGAGTCTCTACCTTGGTCTAGCATTCACCTAAAGAGAAAGTAACACACAGCCAGGGAAGTGAGACAAGGGACAAACAATTTTTATTGTGAAAGGCAGCTGAGCAAAAACATAACATTTTCTCATCTGACATTTGTAAAAGTTTAGTTGAATAGAAGAATCCTTAGTTTAATGTGGATCCTGCAAAAGACTGATTAGGTATATTTATTCAGGCTGTTGTGGGTAAAACAACAGCATTCTACCGCAATACAAGACACACCCTTTAAAGCTTGCTTTGTGAATTGAACAAGATTCAACGAATCTCTTCGGTGGCTACGTATATAAAACTTACTTTTCCCTGTGTAGAGCTTTGTCCAGTATTCCTTTTCATAGTTTTTCCTTTCCCTCCTTTTGTTAAAGTATAGAAAGTGGTGAAACCTAAACAGTTCGAGTTGGAACTTACATTAAAATGAATTTGCAGTTGCTCTGAATAAATTTATCATTTTTGAAGAGATAATTTTAGGTATTCTAATACTCTGATTCATCTTTCGATCTTTATCTCAAATTAGCTCTAAATGAGTTGCCTCTGTCTCTTTTCTTCCCTTTGTGCACAGCTTATTTTGTAATAGCAGTCTCCGGAAGCTATTGGCAGGACACAACCAGTTGGCCAGACTACCTGAGAGGCTAGAAAGAACGTCGGTGGAAGTCTTAGACGTGCAACACAACCAGATCCTTGAGCTACCGCCGAACCTTCTGATGAAGGCTGACAGGTAAAGTGGTTTGTCTGGTTTATTCATCTGCATCTTTAAATGCTTGCTGCCTCATTTGTCTTTCTGTCTTTATGATCTCAGTCCTTTCTGATTATATGTCTGTCCTAGATTTATGATGGAAATAGTTCTACAGCCATTTCTCTAACCATTTTGGAGGGGATGGAGTCAGAAGAATCCTACAGATTCCTTATTTATTTAATTGCTCTCTGGAGAGAAGTAGGTTTTGTTGTGCATAGAAATGTTTCTTGGGGGTGTAGGATGAGAAGTGCACTCCTGTATCACGGCCTGCTATCTGCGTAGCTTAATTACCTTGTAATTCTCTGTTCCTGCTTTCACAACTTGGGGCTTTTGGTGACAGAGATGGATTTCCCTAGAGTTTGCTTAGTTCTTTTTTCATCAGTCCTGATCTTTGCCACAGTTTCCCTTTCATATTTACTTTATTTTCTTTTGAACAAACAATTTTCCTTAATAATTTAAGCATTTGAAGAAGTTGTTTTGAATGGGGAGGTGAATTTCAACATGAAGTGAAATTCTGTTTTCTATGATGAGTTGCCACATGCAAAATTTTCTTCAGAGATTGAAGTTACAGTGGCTGGTCACCCACTGCAGAGCCTCTTATGTGCTCCAGAGCCCTGTGCTTCATACTGACAGGTTTCTTGGACGGTTGGCAAAAATCATTTTAACATCTGCTTGTGTTTATTTATAAAGAGTGACTATTGCTACAGAAACAATATAAGGGATCTAACTTTTAGTGTATCTCATGATGATAAAAAAAAGTTTAATTTTGCTTCTAGAAGTACAGAGATGAAAAGGATATAATGATGGATCTTTTTACCTTTTAAAAATAAAAGCTAGATATGTTTCAGTATGTGTGATGTTATATAAATAAAATAGCAGTCTGAGAACTCTGTCTCTCCTGAGCTAGAGTCCTGAGCTAAATTCCCCAGTCCTTGTCCTTACTCCTGTCACAGTACCCATCACACACTGTTATTATTTCTTATATTTCTCCATTATTAGATTTTTAATTCTGTGACACCAATGACTATATTTTAATTATAGTTTTGTTTTTTGTTTTAAAGGGACAGGCTCTTGCTTTGTCACCTGCATTAGAGTGCAGTGGCATCATTGTAACTCACTCCATCCTTGAACTCCTGGACTCAAGTGATCCTTCTGTCTCAGCATCCCTACTAACTGGGGCTACAGGTGTGAGCCACCCTACCTGGCTAATTTTCTTATTTTTTATAGAGACAGGTCTTACTGTGTTGCCCAGGCTGCTCACAATCTCTTGGTCTTAAATGATCTTCCCACCTCAGCCTCCCAAAGTGCTGGGATTACAGGCGCAAACCACCACACTCAGCTTTAATTATAGTTTTATCCTCAATATCTTACACTGTGTCTGGAATAAAGGAAAACATTCAACAAGTATTTGTTCAATGAACCGTAGAAAATTGAAGGAGTTTTAGATGTTGACTTCACTCAGAGCTTCATATTCTTTTCTTATTCTCCTTCTCCTTTTTTTTTTTTTTTTTTTTTGAGACAGAGCCTCAAGCTATCCCCCTGGGTAGAGTGCTGTGGCATCACAGCTCACAACAACCTCCAACTCCTGGGCTCACACGAGTCTCCTGCCTCTGCCTCCCAAGTAGCTGGGACCACAGGTGCCAGCTACAACGCCCAGCTATTTTTTTTTGGTTGCAGCCATCGTTGTTTGGCCGGCCTGGGCTGCATTCGAACCCGCCACCTTAGGTGCATGTGGCTGGTGCCTTAGCCACTTGAGCCACAGGCGCCAAGCCATCCTTCTCCTTTTTAAAAAAATCTTATTACCAGAATGTAACTTCTGTTCAGCAAAGTGTATAGCTCTTAAGCTACTGCTTAGTGAATTTATACGTATATAGGCAGAGACCCTTGTAGCCATCACCCAGATCAAGATACAGACCATTTCCAGCACATCCTTTTCCATTTGTTTTTCATTATTTACAAAACAATTATCTTCAGCATACTTAGGTAAATTATTAAGTTATTATTATTAAATTATTCCTACCAGAATAATTATAAAGAAACAGTAGAATTGTGAGAAAATACGATTGTCATTTTGTAATTGACCAGTGTGATATCGTTCTCCTGACAAAAGGTGACTTGTTTGGGGATCATACAAAGAATTTTTCTTGTTTTTGCATCCATATCAAAGTCAGTGTGCAGGAGATACCTAGCTTTTGACATATAGTTTTTGTTGTGAATACCCTAGAAGTTTATTTCTCTCCCTGTGGAGAGTAACCTTGTGTTTTCTTTCATAAAACTAAGTAAGCACAATTTGGATTTGGTTTTGTAATGAGGATTCACTTGTTCCTCTAGCATTCTAATTAAATCTGTAGAGCC
The DNA here is from genome assembly GCF_000181295.1 of Otolemur garnettii. Taxonomy (NCBI): domain Eukaryota; kingdom Metazoa; phylum Chordata; class Mammalia; order Primates; family Galagidae; genus Otolemur; species Otolemur garnettii. The sequence continues at coordinate 12,941,591 of NW_003852422.1, read as the reverse complement.
CAATAAATAGATAGGTTCAGGTTTCAGGAGTCTTTGAGTGAGATAAAACTTATTTCTGAATCTTGCCAACTGTGATAAGTTTACAACTAGTAGGTAATAGTGCTGGAATTTCCAATTGCTAACAGTCATTCTTTATTCATTTCTGAGTGTTTGGTTTTAAAGGACAATTCTGATTTTCACTGATGGGAGGCAGTCAGTAAGCAGTCATTGAGTATCCCTGATGCCAGGGAAGATGGGGAAACACATCCCCGGAGGAGCTGCTTGTTTAGGTGAAACATGTTTGGACACGGATTTGATGAAAGGCAGCAGTAATTTCAAGTTGTTCATGGGGATTCTGATGACTCCCGGGATGAATTACACTGTTGACTTCGTGAACCCATGCAGGTCACTCTAAAACTCAGTTTTCTCATTTTGCTTATTTTGTACATTTCCTAAATGGAAACTGTAAGTTGAGAAAGGAAAGATTGTGTGAACTACAATATTTCTAGCAATGCAAAGTAGACAAATTAGGATGGAACTTAGCCACCGAAAGAGGAAGTTGTTATCATGAATGACATAAGCTAAGCTGGTGGTGTCTACTAAAGGCATTTAGGTAGAAATCACAGTCCAAATAGGCTGACCTTTCTAGAGCCACCTGCATCTTGGAAAATGTTGTAGAGGGAATTAAGCAGCCTCTTTAGGCCTTGAGAGGAGGACAGAACACTTTAAATGTGTTTCTGACACAGGAGAGCTCTGGAATAAGAGGTTGAGTGAATTAGAAGGAGCATGTATGCAGTTTTATTTTATGAGAGAAGACCATGTGACCAAAAAAGGCAGAAATAAGCTTTTTCAAGAAGGCATATTGTGATGCCTTTGTTTTCCAACCAGTATATGTCTACAGCATAGTATACAGCAACTGTTGTAGTATTTGGAGAGAAAAGAGTTGATTATCTCAGGAAGATAGGATTATTGGGAGGGAGGCAATTTTGATTAGGTTTTTGTTTGTTTGTTTGTTTGTTTGTTTGTCTTTTGAGACAGAGCCTCAAGGCATCACAGCTCACAGCAACCTCCAACTCCTGGGCTCAAGTGAGTCTCCTGCCTCAGCCTCCCAAGTAGCTGGGATCACAGGCACCCACCACAACACTCGGCTATTTTTTGGTTGCAGCCGGCATTGTTGTTTGGCACGCCCGGGCTGGATTTGAGCCCGCCACCTTAGGTGTATGTTGCTGGCGCCTTAGCCACTTGAGCCACAGGCGCCAGGCCAATTAGTTGTTTTTTTAAAGCACATTTTTGTATTATTTCACATGTTAGAAAGTTAAGTTTTTCTAGTGATTTCCACCAAGCTGTTGCTTCTTAATGGGTTAATACTGCTACTTACTCCTCTTTTTTCAATGTAAATAATAGAGGTTTTACTTGCCTAGTTAAAAACCTTATTTTTGTTTTTTGTTTTTTTTTTTTACTGAGACATAATGTACATTCAGGAAGATTTGCAGATCTTGTGTATTTGGTTTGATGAGTTGTGGGGGGATGGAGAATAAACTAGTACTGACAGTTGTTAAAGTATGCCAACCCCAAAACCATGCCATTTAAAATATTAAATAAATTATTTTAGGAAAGAATCTTCATAGTAGGGCTCTTACAGGTAGTTTCAGTTATGATTTGTGTCAGTTTATAGGGTCCAATACAGCAAACATCTTACTGATCTGGTAAGTTTTATGTCACTGTGCTGGATGGTGTAGAGCATTAAAAAATGACTAAGCATAGGAATTACCATCAAGGAACTTACAATCTAATGCAGAATTTAAAATACACAAACTGTAGTAAAAGATTTAAGAAGGTAGAAGAGATGGAAAATGGTAAGGTTGACATAATTTAGGCTTAGGATGATGAAGAACAGCACTTTGTTACTGTGTAATGCAAAGCTGTATGTTGAAACTTTGCTTCGGTTTTCTTTCCATTCAGTTTGTTACAGAGTACAAATCTTAAAAATATTTAAATTGTTCCTATTTTCATATTTTTGTGATAATAAATTATTGCTAGCAGCTCTACATTTTGGTTTTATAACTGAGAAAAGGCCCAAATGCATTTGTAACTTACAATGGTTTAGTTCCTGCTTTAAGTAGAACTTGTACCTTGGATGTATAAAGAGAGCAAACTATCAGAAAAACATGCATTATTGGGCACAGAACAGAAGGCCAAATTTTAACTTTCTTTCTTGGGAGTTTTCCCTTTGCACTGAATCTTGCCTCCTTGCCCCAGTCTCATACTTTTAATTAGATGGCATTGTCTGTTAAATATTACAGCTTTAGAATAGTGTATTTAAATCTGTTAGACCTGGTAGCAGGAAGGTATCTGGTAACCAAATAAGAGAAAGGAGAATCTGCCTTTAATTAGATAACTTTTAGTAATGTCTTCATCTTCCTCTGAAAACATGAGATTAATTTTATTAAAATTTTCATGATTTGAATCAATAATTTCAATTTCTGAGTTTATTCTCCATAGTCATCTTTTTTTTTAACCAGTCAACTAAACATTTACTGAGTAGCCCTTTTGAGTTTCCTCATTGTGTTTGTTTTAGTTATACAAGTAGTTATAAATCTTACATTCAAAATAGTAAGTACGACAGCATCAGCTACTTTATCCATATTCATCTTTTGAGTTTTGTTTGTTTTGAATTGTTTTTACAGGAAGCTCACAAATTACAGACATACGTGAACTATGATGGGGACTGTATTATCTCTGAGAAGTCAACTGCGCTTTTGTTTTTTACTAATACAAGCAGACAGGATTTGGTCTGTTGGGTGAACTGGCACATACTCTAATGTGGATCTTACTGGCCTAAAGGTCTCATCTGACCTCTTTTTGCTTAGAGTTGAGGATTTTCTTGATGGAAACCCTAAGAGTTTCATATAATTGGTTGTTCATCAGCAGATGGGTGGGGGGTAGATATTCCCCATAGGTCACCAGGGTAGATGAGACATTGCCAGAGGTACTGCCATCCTTGTAGATGAGACATTGCCAGAGGTACTGCCATCCTTCTGTTCCATCCTGAAATCTTGGCGATGGCTGACTCCCTATCCACCTAGCATCTGCACACATATTTGATGGCCAGACAGATTCTCCTGGGGAAATCAATCTAATTAACAAAGCTTTAACAGACCCTTTAATGCAAAGTTATAGATCCCTGTTGTGGGGGGCATCTAGGTTTGTTTTTATCCCTTGGTGGACTGATATATGGTATTTTCAGGGGCAGGAGTTGAGGGGACTGTATGTGCAAATGAAGTTTGTGGCATATATTCGTTTGTTTTTATTAAATATCCCCAGAACATTAGTCACATTACAAACCATAAGTTTTAGTGACTCATAATATGTGTAAATATCAAAGGAACTAAAAGGGAACAGAAAATGTAGAAGAGCATGATCAATTGACCATAACAACTGGTACCTTTTGGCAAAGGCAGATACTTCTGGCATTTTGAAGAGCCAAGTTGCCTACACTTTATTTTTTTTATTATTAAGCAAAGAAAGCTATCTGGTGACATTTCAATGATTTGAGAGTCATAGTGGACTCAGTGGTTTTGCTCAAAGAGAATCCCCAAGATTAGTTCTCAAACCTGTAGGTTCCTGGCTCTTAGGTCACTTAGACTTTGGAGGCATAGCCTGGGAATCTGTGTGTTTACCAGTGCTCCTCTCATGAGTCCAGTGCAGAGTGTCTGCCAAACACCGTGGGAGCTCAAGTTGACCTCAGATGTTACTGCTCAAACAGGCAGATTTCTATAAAAGAATTTTAATACAAAAATTGAGTGTGAGTCTAGTGATGTTTCTGCCTGTATATCACATACATCTCCTTTCTGCTCTTTAAAGTGTTGTATTTCTCAAGTATTTTAAGAAAGTATATAGTTCTTAGCCAGAGCTACTACATCAAAATTAACTGACACATTTTTCAAAACTAAAGAATCACTCAATGGGGTAAGAGAAAGAGAATTTCCATTCTTTTCTCCCTGCCAACCTTCCAGCCCCCACAAGATTAGTGGCTCCTTAGTCCTAGGGAAAGGAGAGGCAGCCATTAGAAAGTACCTGATTATGTGATCTCAACAGAGGTAGAGTTCTGGTGGCAAACTCTATTTGTTGTTACTCAGAAAAAACCAAAAGAGGTTACCCAGGAGGTTCTAAGCACTCTTGTCTTCAGCTGTGAACACGGCTCTGAGCCTGAGACGAGGCCATTAATGGTTACCAAAAGAGTCCTGCCAGCACTCTTAAGAAACTGCTTTTGTGATCCTTGTGATTGCTTCTCTGATGCTCCTAGAACAGATAAGATGGGCAAGTCTTCCTCATTGTTGGGGGGTGGTAACCCTCAAAACCACTACAGTGGCTTAGGATAGGGTTAGGGCACCACAAAGATTCTCAGTCATCAGAATTATTTTGTATAGATTTTAGGGCTGTCTTCTGACCTACTTAACAAGAATATCCAAAGATTGAGAATCTGCACTAATGAAAACTCCCTTGATAGTTCTGAAGTATAACCAGATTACAAACCACTGACCTAGAGCATCATCTTCTATGGGAATGTTGTTCCTAGCGGCTCCGATCTTAATCCAGAGAGTATAAAGTGTAAATAAAAAGAGAAATAAATGCCAACCCCCAGCAAGCGATCTCTCACTTCTGTTCATCCCTTGCTTCACCTCTGTGGCTTTGTATCATGCCGAGGCAGAATGAGGAGAACTACGGGGGAGAGGCAAGAGGGGAGCCAGCTGTGGGGTTAAGGCGAGTCTGCAGCTCCCACCCAAAGCTTAGGTTAAAAAAAAAAAAAAAGTATGTGCAGCTTGAGGAGTAGCATGCAAAAAATACAGCTTTTAAGGGGAAATTGGCAGTTGGGTTGGTAAAGGGGAAGAGAAGCAAATGGGGAAATTGAAAGGTCCTACAAGACAAAGTAAACCAGAACATCATACTTAGGACACACAGCACTTCCCTGCGGAGCTTAAAACCAACAAAAATCCATTGCTGTATCCTGACTTTGCTAAGCTAATAGATGACACCACTGAACGAAGAATCTCTTAAAGCAACCTGATACCATAAAAATGAATAGGAAGATGAACAGATCCATATTTAGGTATCATCCCCCCAATGAGAAAATTTTGCAAAAAACAACAGACATCCACTGTGGACTATCTCCCTCCCCCATCTATTGTGAAACCTATGAAACTGTAAGACAACTTTTCAGAGTCACATGTACACAAAAAAGCATTTTGTAATAGAGAAGACAAAAAAATTGAGAATATAAGAATAAAAATGAAAAACAATAAGGAATAAAAAAATTAATTGAATTCAGAGTGTGGAAGAGAATGGTAGTTGTCTCAGAAATAAGGAGTAATATTTCAGGATCCCCAAGGGAGAATAGACTCAAATAAAAAGTTAATAAGGGGTATTAAAGAGAGGAGAGTGAAAACAAGATAAAGAAAAATTTAAAAGGTTAGAGATAAAGGAATAGAAATGGATAGACCAAAAATGAATATATTTATATGTGAGCCCTTAAAGAACAAAGACAAAACAATAAATCAGAGCTAGTATTTAAAGCTATAATCCAAGAAAAATTTCCAGCACAAACTAAAGATCTTAATGTACTTTTGAAAGAGACTACAATTGAGTACCTGGAAAAAAGTAACCCAGAATGTTCGATTTCAAGACTCACTATAATAATACTATTACTAATTTTATTATAACTGGCTACCGGAAAAAAGGTCAGATAATTTTAAAAAGCAAATATTTAGGCTGTTGTCAGTCTTTTCAAAAACATCATACAAAGCAAGGTAATAATGCATTAGCATTGAAAAAAAAAAAGTCTTGATGAAAGTATGACCCCAGATTTTTACAGCAAACCAAGTATCCTTTACAATCTCAATTATAGAAAACAGTGTTACACATTTAAGCACCAAAAACATAAGCAACAACAACAAAAATAGATAAATTGGACTTCACCAAAATTTAAAATTTTTATGCTTCACAGGACACCATCAAGAAAGTGTAAATATTAGCCAGATATGGTAGTGCATGTTATCCCATGCATGCTAGTAGTGGTAGTGCATGTTATCCCAGCTACGTGGGAGGCTGAAATGAGAGGATCGCTTGAGCCCAGGAGTTGGAGGTTGCAGTGAACTAGGATGACACCACTGCACTCTAGCTGTAGTGACAGAGAGAGATCCTGCCTCAAAAAAATATATAACTCAACAGAAGTACCTTTGATATAGGTATATAGATTATACCTTTGATAAGGGACATGAAAGAACTTACATATCTCAACAATTAAAAAGATACATAGTTGAATGAAATACAGGCAAAGGATTTGAATAAACATTTCTCAAAAGAAGATACACAAATGGCTACTAAACACATAAAAAGATGATCGATATCATTAGTCATTTGGGAAATGTAAATCAAAACCACAATGAGATATGACTACACCCATAAGGTGTTGTTATCAAAGGTCAGACAATAACAAATGTTAAAGAAGATGTAGAAAAATATATTAGAAACCCTTATACTCTGCTGGTGGAAATGTATTATGTTGCAGCCACTTTGGAAAAGTGTCTATCATTCCTCAAACAGTTAAACATGAAATATAGCACTTCCACTCCTAGGTATATATCCAAGAGAAATGAAAGCTTATGTTTACACAAAACTTATATATGTTCATGGCAGCAATATTCATAACAGCTGGAAAGTAGACAGAATCCAGATGTATCACCTCATGAAATGGATAAACTGGTATATCCAGACAGAGGAATACTATTTACCAGTAAAAATACATGCTACAGCAACTGGTGCATGCAACAACGTGGATGTACCGTGACAGCAGCGTGCTGAGACCAAGGAACCAGACACTAAAGGGTACATACTGTATGAGTCTTTTAATATGGAATGTTTTGATCTGGCAAATCCATAGAGATAGAAAGTGGCCTAATGGTTGCCAGAAAATGTGGGAAGGGAAGAGGTGGTGAGCTACTGGTAATGGGTGTGGGGTTTCTTGATGGAATGATGGAATTTGATAGTGGTGGCAGTTGCATGAAATTTTGAATAAACTAAAAACCACTTAATTGTATACTTCAAAAGGGTTTATTTTATGGTATGTGGACTATATCTCTCAGCTGTTATTTTAAAAGTTAAAGGGTGTAGAGCTCTCTCCACTCTCAAAACCTTGCCTAGCCGTCTTTTCGATGCTCAGCTTGATTTGGTGCCATTGGTCACATGTGGGGATTTAGATACACACATTCACCCTTTTTAAAGTGTGTGATTCAATGGGTTTTAGTAATTTAAATGAATTAAAAAGTATGTAAAATTGTGTTACCCCATTGTACTAGCCATGTTTTAGATTCAGATTCTCAGTAGCCACATGTAACTAGTGGTCACCTTATTGGACAGGGAAGATATAAACGTTCATCTCCACACAGCAAGTGCCATATCATGGACAGTGATATGCCAGAGAATGAACATTATGCAGCCAAGAATTAACTAGTATAATTTTAGCAAAAGGAAAGATAATGAGCATTGTGGTATATATAAATGTAGCTCTGAGACTGAAAGAGCTACAGGAGAAAGAGGGTGAAGATTAATATGCAAAAGCTATAAGTAGTGACAAACTATAAATAACAAAACTACAAATAAAAAGGGAGAAAGTAAAGTAGTGGGAGGTTATTGATTGCTGTAATGGACAATAGATGTGACTTAACACTATCAAAAACCAATAAGCTAGATAGTAAATAAATAAAAAGCCAAGGGACTAAGGTCATTTAATAAGGCATAAATAGAAAAGTAACCACAGCTCGGCGCCTGTGGCTCAAGTGGCTAAGGCGCCAGCCACATACACCTAAGGTGGCAGGTTTGAATCCTCAGCCTGGGCCCGCCAAACA
>NW_003852422.1:12931305-12933475 GCF_000181295.1 Otolemur garnettii | reverse complement strand
AAAAAAAAAAAAGTAAGTGTATTAAAGAAATATATAGAGAGAAACACAGAAAATACATGTGAATGTGAAATATTTGACAGAGTTGAGATGAAGCATCAGACCTGTCATTACATGGGCTTGAACTTAACTTGCCCCCAAAATGGAAACAACCTAAATGTCCCATCAGTTTATGAATGGATAGACAAAGTGTAGCATATTCATATGGGAATTATTAATTATGTCGCAAAGCTGTTAATAAAAAATAATACTTAGCATTATACATATACACACTTAATCCTGACGCTACTTTTCTTGAAGGGGAAGACCCAGTAGCATTTCTTTCTACTAAATTCAGTAACAATGCAAGGACGCCTACTATTTCCACTGTTATCTGATTTTATACTATTAGCCATGCAATCAGAAAAGAAAAACTCAGAGGCCCAAGAATGGGCAAGGAGATAAAGTCTATTTGCAGTGAATATGATACAGTATACTTGAAAACCCTAGGAAATAATTTAGAATGAACTTAGACAATAACTCATTTTAGTAATGTAGCAAAACATAACTTTTCATATATACAAATGTAGCCATTAGAATACATATTATATTAGTAGTGAACACCACATTTAAAAATAGCATCATGGAAAATTAAATGCTAAGGAATAAAGTTAAGAAATGTGCAAAAGCTGTATGAGTAAAACATTAAACTCTTCTGAAATTCACAAATGCCAATTTGAACAAATAGACATCCTGGTTTGGGGTAGGACAACTTAATATTATTAAGATATCAGGTTTTCTATAAGTTACTTTGTAAATCTAACACAATTTTAATATAAATACCAAAAAGCTTTTATAATGAAGTTAGACTAATTGCTACTATAGTTCATATGGGGAGGAAAAAAAGGAACATACAAGAATATCCAAGAAAACACTGAAAAAGTAAAACTACAAAGGGGAGAGAAACCTTACCAGACTGCAGAACATGTGTTCTGGTTTGCTGAGAAAGCCTACAAGCAGTGACCCCCACAGGACCATGACTGAACACCTAGACCTTGGTTTCTAAGTGCCATTATCCAAAAAGGAACCAGGTATCCTTGGAAACAGGACTGATTCTAGGGCTAGAGTAGGTTAACACAAATGAGCCCACAAGTAAAGTAGTGCTCAGAAAAGGATGCAAGCATGTCAAAGGACCCAGGAGCCAACTTGGAGGAGCTCCCAACAGCCACAACTAGGACAATTTGAGCAACAAATACACAATGCTGGTAATGAATTATATCCAGTAGAGTAAAATACATGTCTATAAGGCCATATTGCTATAAAATAAGTAATGTAGGAAATAAATAAGGACAGGCCTTACAGAATAATTCCAGTTAAAAAACTGAAAGTAAAAAGAACCATGGAATCATCATTTGCCAGACGTCGCAAAGTGACTGTTGCAAGCAAGAATCCTAAATTAATGGGCAAAGGTATGATGAGAAATAGGAGATTTTCATAGTCTCAAATGATCTCCTTACAAATCTATTAATTACAAAAGAAAAAGACTTACCTTTGCGGTGAATATACTTGGCAGGTACCTCCTGGTGGTGCACCAAGAAGGGCAGAACTTCGGGGATATTTTTTCCTTATTCTAACAATGAAAAACAAAACAAAGCTAAATTGAGAGACATTTTACAGAATAATTATCTGTTACACTTTAAAAGTGCTAAGGTCATTTAAGATAGAAAAATTGATCGGAGGAAACGAAGACATGCAGCATCCATCCCAAATTGGATCCTAGGCCAGATAAAGGACTTCAGTGGGATAATTGGGTGCAATTAGGGTAAAGCCTGTGGATTAATTTATAGTCTTACATCAATTGATTTTAATTAATATTTAAAGTTAATTTTTGAGTTCTTATTCAACAATTCTTTTCTTTTTTAATTGTTGGGGATTCATTGAGAGTATAGAGAACCAGGTTACATTGATTGCATTTGTTAGATAAAGTCTCTCTTATAATTGTGTCCCATCCCCAAAAGGTGTGTCACACACCGTGAGCCCCCATTCCTCTCCCTCTTTCCCTCTCTCTGCTGTCCCCTTCCCCTACCCCCACCCCCACTGTGTACTAGGTCATCAGTTGTTCTCATATCAGAATTGAGTATATAGGATTCTTGCTTCTCCATTCTTATGATGCTTTACTAAGATAAATGTGTTC
>NW_003852422.1:12921283-12930877 GCF_000181295.1 Otolemur garnettii | reverse complement strand
AAAAAAAAAAAAAAAAAAAAAAAACAGTCTAGTGCAAGTGTCCTTATGGTAAAAGGATTTTTTTTCTTCTGCGTAGATGTCCAGTAATGGGATTGCGGGATCAAATGGGAGGTCTAGTTTGAGTTCTTTGAGGGTTCTCCATACTTCCTTCCAAAAAGGTTGTATTAGTTTGCAGTCCCACCAGCAGTGTAAAAGTGTTCCCTTCTCTCACATCCACGCCAGCATCTGTAGTTTTGAGATTTTGTGATGTGGGCCATTCTCACTGGGGTTAGATATATCTCAGGGTTTTTTTGATTTGAATTTCTGTAATAATCAGGGACGATGAGCATTTTTTCATATGTTAACCATTCATCTGTTTTCTTTAGAGAAGGTTCTATTCATCTCTCTTACCTATTAGTATAAGGGATTGTTGGCTTTTTTCATGTTGATTAATTTCAGTTCTCTATAGGAGCGTGCAAGTGACTTTGAGCAGTGTCCAGACTCCGAGATTGTTCTACAATTCTTAAATCTGTATCATTTTTGCTATTTTCTTGCAGACTTAAGAGTTTTATTGTCCAAGTCAGAAAGACTCTCAGATCGTCAAAAATGATGAGTTCTGTTAGATTGTATGCATTTTCTTCACTTGCAGTCCCCTCTATTAGGAAGTATTGCTAGAGAGTAAATTATCATGGTCCTTTTTTCAGACTGATTAGTAAGGTATAATATTGATGTAGAAGGTTACAACAGCACTTAAAAAATTAAATAGGAAAGAAAATACCAGTGTATATCCTAGAGGAAAGTTAGGTATTGTTTCATGAAACTTTTTTTTTTTTTTTGCAGTTTTTGGCTAGGGCTGGGTTTGAACCCGCCACCTCCAGCATATGGGGCCAGTGCCCTACTTTTTGAGTCACAGGTGCCACCCTCATGAAACTTTTTTTAGAAGAGGGTCTCACTCTGTCACCCAGGCTGCAGTGCAGTGGTACAATCATAGTTCACTATAACTTCAAACTCCTGGGCTCAAGTGATTCTCCCTCCTCAGCCTCCTGAATAGCTAGGGCTACAGGCACACAGCACCATGCCTGCCCAATGTTTAAATTTTTTTATTGGTAGAGATGGGTTCTCACTATATTAGCCCAGTCTGATTTTCAACACCTCGCCTCAAATGATATTCCTGCCTCAAAGTATCGTGGAACTTTTCAGTTACATGTGTCTATGTTGCATTTTTACTGCCTAATCACATAAAATGTACTTGGTACTCTAGGTTCCCACCATAAAAAGTTTGAAAGCCTCTTTAAGAGTTAATCAACTGCGTGAAGGTAGATGAAATTGTCAAAAGTATTGTGTTGTAAAAAAGACAAGCACTAATAAGAAATTCAGAGTATTTTGTTTGACACTTCTAAGACGTCTTAGAGACAACAACCAGGGGATTATCTAAAAATAGAAGAGTTTTATTTGGCTTAGACAGTTTTAACTATTTGGAATACAAGGCCGAGTACTGATCTCCAGAAAAATCATTTAACTGCTGAATACCTACTGGCCTACAAATAGGTAAATTGATCATGGTACAAAATCTGTGCTCAGTTTCATGGACAGAATTTCACTGTAAAATTTAAGGGTGTGCAAGAAATTACTAAAAAGCAAGCAAACAAAAGGAAGCAACAGCGACAACAATTAAAAAAACAAAACAAAAAAAACATAAGATGAGCCAGATGGACAGAATGTGCCCAGGCAGAAGAACAGAACAATTGCTCAAGAAGCAGGAAATGGATTTGTCTTACTGCTATTGTGGGCAACTTTCCAAATGCCTTAGGACAGGACCCATATCTGTGTATTTTTCTCTATGATGTTTGCACTTTATGGCAAGAAAAAAAATTTAAGTAGTATACTACTTACTAACTTAGTTGAAGAATTGAGTTTAACATTTTTCTCTCTCTCTTTTTTTTTTTTTGACAGGATGTCATTTTGTCACCCTTGGTAGAGTGCTATGGAATCATAGCTCACAGCAACTTCAAACTCTTGGGCTTAAGTGATCCTTTAGCTTTAGTCTCCCAAGTAGCTGGGACTAAGTCATGCACCACTGTGCCCAGCTAATTTTTCTATTTTTAGTAGACATGGGGTCTCTTATTCAGGCTGAACCTAAACTCTTGAGATGAGTCGATCCACTCACCTTAGCCTCCCAGAGTGCTGGGATTACAAGCATGAGGTACCTGGCCCAGCCAAAGAATTGAGTTTAAAATGCTATCCATACATGGTCTTTTGTGACCTAGCACGTGCCCTGCTTGACCTCCTGCTTTTTTGGAGAAAAGGGGCCTATAAAAATGTCCCAGGAAAAGTTTGGGTTTTTTTTTTTTGGAGACAGTCTCAAGCTATTGCCCTAGGTAGAGTGCTGTGCTGTCACAGCTCACAGCAACCTCAAACTCTTGGGCTTAAGCAATTCTCTTAGCCTCCGAAGTAGTTGGGACTACAGGTGCCCATCACAACGCCCATCTATTTTTTTGTTGTAGTTATCATTGTTGTTTCACAGGCCCAGACTGGATTTGAACTCGCCATCTCCAGTGTATGGAGCTGGCACCCTAGCTGCTGAGCTACAAGTGCCGAGCCCAGGAAAAGGGGTATTATTATTTGCAACATTTGAATTTTGGAGAGGTGTGTTTGAGAATTATGGACTCTTGGTGGTGCCCATAGCTCAGTGGGTATAGGGCACCGACCACATACACCCAGGCTGGTGGGTTCAAGCCTGGCCTGGGCCACCTTAAACAGTAATGACAACTGCAACAAAAAAATAGCCAGGTATTGTGGCAGGCACCCATAGTCCCAGCTACTTGGAAGGCTGAGGCAGCAGAATCGCTTAAGCCCAGAAGTTGGAGGTTGCTGTGAGCTGTGATGCCATAGCACTCTACAGAGGGCCACATAGTGAGACTCTGTCTCCAAATAAAATAAATAAATAAAAGAATTATGGACTCTTGAGATTGTTGAGAACTGTTTTATTTCTGCCTCTGCCAGTAATTACTATTGAACCATTCCCAAACAATTTGACTTTCTTTGCTTTAGTGTCTGTCATTTGTGAGACGTGAGGTGAGAGTGTACCTTTAGGATGATGGAGACTCCAGTGAGATAGGAAACAGGGAAGATCTGTGGGATCTACCAGGCACCTTAAATAAAGAAAGCCGTGATACCATGTTACTGCCTTTTCTGTAGCTGGAAGAGAATAGCATAGTGAGAAATCTTCTATAATTAAAAGAGAGTTGGAGAATAAGAAAAGTTATGTGGATGAAACATCTCTTGGCACATTAAACCATCTTTTTGTGTATAGTCATTACAAAATCTTGTATGGGAGAAACCTGAGAATAGTAAATCACATAGTGATTTGAGACCAAACTCAGTGCTTTAGGAAATTCACATTTTTACAAGGTTAAAAGCAGGAAGTATGGTTTTTAAAGTTAATTTATTAAGCAAAACTGTTACCCATATTGGAGAAACATTGTAAAACTAAAATAACTATTTATACTAGTAGGAGGATGACACCTAGATCATTAAATTGGCTTCATTTATCTTCTGTTGAAATATCATGAGGTGGGTAGAGTGTTTTAGGAGGGTGGATATTAAATTTGATTTTCCTGAGACCATTATAATCAAAAATCTTTTTAGTCCATTTGGTTGCTCTTTGTTAACCAACAAGGTGATTCGATTCACTTCGCAGGTAATGTGAATGTCCTTTGAAACTAGCCCCTGTAGTTTCTGCTAAGTTAGTTAACGTAGTTTCAATTTCTTGGAAGAGGAGATGATGTGGGATTTTTTCCCCCTTAAATTTGCATAAAGAGTGTCTAGTTCCTTACGTGCAGGCAGATTTCAAAGTTCACTTTCTTCCCTTTATTCAGATGCTGTGAGGGCATCTGAATGCCCATCTTTTAAGTCCCTTTGGCACTTTTCTAGATGAGCATGCACTTGTATGCTTTTAGGACTGCATTCCCTCTTTCTGTGGCCTAAAAATACTCAAACACTGAATTTATTCTCTTTTCTTTTCATGTGTCCATAACTGCTTATTTCCTAGATAATTCTATTTTAATGAGATTGTTAAACGGTTTCTCAGCCAACCCTAGTCCATAATATTTTAGGGCAATAACATGTATTTCTTTCATTTTAATGTATTCTAATTCTACACTGAAGAAATTCTTAACAGGAAATTTAAATCAAGAATAAATGGGACCTGAGGAAACAGACTCATGAAAATGCTCTACAGAATGATGGTGCTGAAACTGGTTTCCTTCCTAGTTCAAAACCATTTTAGAAACGGCATGGGTGACCTTTGTTTTCTTCTCTGTGGCACACACGACTGTAATTTCCCATGACTATTTATGGTCTGTACAGCCCTTGTCTAACGTAACCCCCTCCCTTTTAAATGTCAACAGAATACGTGTTTCTTTAATGGAAAAATTTCTATTTTGAGGAAGCTGTTTTTCCTCAGATAAGTAATAGAGTTGGTATGTGTGTAAATTGTGTGGGGTGTGCAAGACTGAGGAATATTAAATTAGTGGATTGAAAGCTTAGAATGATAGTCTTGGTAAGGACTTGTAATATAAACCTTCTTTAAAATCCAAGACGAAACATAACTGTACCTGGTATTTCACGTTCACCTTTTGTATTTTTTATTTATTTATTTATTTATTTTGCTTTTTTGGTTTGGGCCGGGGCCAGGTTTGAACCCACCACCTCCGGTATATGGGGCCAGTGCCCTACTCCTTTGACCACAGGCGCTGCCCCACCCTTTTTATTTTATGTATTCTTTCATTTTAATGAAATGAAAGATGGTTTTATTTTTATGTCTAACCTATGGCAGAGTAGTCCTGAATTGAATGTGAAAATTTCAAGCCAAGGTGATTGTGAAATGAGAGAACAGGGAGGCTTGTTAGCAGGGTAGGTTTGGTGGGAAGGCAAGTCAGATCTGACCCTGCTCTTGAGGTGAGTTCTGTGCACAGGGCACATTAGATGCCCACCTGCATTGGACAGAGTCATCTTTGACCCAAACCATGACACAGTCCATTCCTGCTCTATCCTTCTCATCCTTTCCAAGTGATTTGGAACCTGATCACGGCAAGGGTTTTGCTGCAGTTCCCCAACTCTGCACTGTGCATCATCTTAATGTTTCACAGTAACTGTGAAGGATAACACATGTGTGGTTGTTGACAATTATAGTTCTCTTAGCTATGAAACTGTTCTCTGTATTTTATTCATATTCACTCTGTCATCTAGAAACTGTGGCAGCGTATATGTTACCTTGTTTATTTTAACGTAAATTTTATTGAAGTATAATACAAATACAGAAAAGTGGCCAAATCCTAAGTATAGCACTTAGTGAATTTTCTCAAAGTAAAACACACTTGTGTAACCAGCACCCAGACCAAGAAACAGAACACTATGATGCTAGAAATGTTCCACACCATCTCCTGGATCCTGTCACCTAGGTGGGGGGTCACCTTCCACCCAGCCTCGCCACCATTCTGACTTCCGTTACCACAGGTTAGTTTGCCGACTTTGAGCCGTGTGAGTTAAGGAACCATGCGGTGCGTCCTTGTCGTGTGCAGCTTCATTTGCTCTGTATTACATTGGAGGTTCGTCTTGTTGATGAATATAGCTGGAGTTCTTTGTTCTCATTACTTTACTGTATCCTGATATTTAATACAGAGCAAATTGTCTCCTGCAATTGTGAATGCATGCTTATAAAAATGTAATTTGGACATCATACTGAAAAGATCTTAGTCACTACATAATTTAGTTGTATTGGGATCTAATGCCTAATTGTTTTATTACTATAAGAACTCTTACTAAAAAGTAAATTGTTTGTCTCACCCTTAAGTGGGAATATTAAGTTTATTAAGTTTACCATACCACTTGCTCTTTCACTCCTCACCAGCTGTAAAAGTAATCATTACTTCCTCTTGCCTTTGGGCTTCCATAAATTTTGATTTTTATCTCCTTGTATTTGATACAGATTGATACCTGTTGTGAAAATTGTAGATGGTGGGTCAGAGGTCCATGTGCCTGCTAAATCGAACTCTACCCAGGGCTTGTCTTTTCATTCATGTTTCCAAAGCCAGCTTCTACTGTGCCTAGCATTGAGAAAGCCTTGAGGTGTGTTGAGGGCTCTGATCTAGCTCTGGCTTATCATAGCATTTTATTGTATTTTGTCATTGTAGCCTGAGATTCCTGAATGCATCTGCAAACAAACTGGAAACCCTTCCGCCAGCTACACTCTGTGAAGAGACAAACAGTATCTTACAAGAGTTGTATTTAACAAATAACAGCCTCACGGACAAATGTGTGCCCTTACTAACTGGACACCCCCATCTGAAGATTCTTCACATGGCCTATAACCGACTTCAGAGTTTTCCAGCAAGGTAAAGGATGGTCATAAAGTGATGTCCTCAATTGCATTTCTAAAAATGTGTTTATGGATAGAAAGAAGAAAGCTGGACTGTTTATTTTCCAGGCAATGTAAAGCCTGCTTACTTGTTCCCTGCTGTCTTTAAGCTAGGTGTAATTCATACTTCCCCAAAGAGAAATGTATTGGTTTTCTTAATATGAGTGAACCCAAAGACCCAATCACAAGAATGTGCTTAAAATTATGAAATAAGGTGTTTTGTTTAGCAGGTAATTTTTTTTTCTGCTTTTCAACCAAATTAAAAAAAAAAGTTAACCTGATATGATAGGACTTTGAATGTAAACCAGGAAACTGAAGGAACTTCATTATCCAGCAACTGTTGGATTTGTGCTCATGTCGTACAAAGCAATGGTAACCTACAAACCATAGAAACCGCGATGGCTCTTGGAAGATTCCATTTTTAATTTTTTTTCATTTTAATTTCTAATTTTAGGGGAACAGTGGCATTACTTCCAGCTTTATGTGAATGTATAGAATCTGCCGTGAGGATTGTACTCCAGTTCCATTTCCCTGGCATTTATCCATCTTATGAGTTAGGACTTGGAAAACACACGCACATCAAGAATGCAAATGCTACCCTCTGTGGTGTCCTGCTAGTCACTGGAACTCAAGGCATGGAGTCAAATCCAAGTACTAGCACAGTCTTCCTCTTTTGCTGTCAGGGCTACCCATCTATAAGCCCTTGCTAAAGGAAGAAGGCCCAAATAAGTGTTGACTTAAAGTATTGCTCTGTTTTTTCTTTTTTCTTTTTTTTTTTTTTATATATGGAATGCTTCATGAATTTATGTGTCATCCTTGCGCAGGGGCCATGCTAATCTTCTCTGTATGGTTCCAATTTTAGTATATGTGCTGCCGAAGCGAGCACAGTATTGCTCTGTTTTTGGCATAATAAAAGTATTTTTTAAAACTCCCGATTTGATATTAATGATTAAATTGTTTTATGTTTACTTTCATGTACTTTTTTACTTTGGAATGAGAATATTATATTTTTGGGAAAACCTGATAATCACATAACAGTAATGCATCTGAAAGGGGGCTCGTTGTCCTCTTTCAGATGATAAAAACTTCAGGATCATTGAGGAAGTTCCCCATGCTGGGTGTAATCACCCACTCTAAGTGCAGAGAATTTTTTTATGCACCTTGTAAAAAATCCATGTAGCAATAATTCTGTCTCCTGGGGGGCTATGACGTCGCTCAGTAGCGCCCCTGAGCACCACAAGAGCCAGGACTGTGACTTTCTTATCTTCATCAGCGTTGTATCTTACACATGGTCTGACCTACCGTCAACTCAACAAATGGTCGCTGAATTAAAGAACATGCCCCAGTGAGCCAGTCTTCTTATCTTCAGGTCTTTTGCTGCCTTTTTTCTATGTTGAGAGATGGAAACTTCTTTGAATTTTCCTATCTTGGTCCTGTTTTCTGTTCACATTTCTTTTCCAAATAGGACAACAATGTATTTAAAGAACACAGTTATAAATTCAGGTGATCATAGATTACTTCACAGTCTGTGTATGTGACATTGTTTGAAGTATATCCTGATACCATGTTGCATGTTTATATTTAATTGTTTCAAGATATATTGTAACAAATGAAACATAAACTGCAGAAAAGATTCCAATAACTGTAAACTAAGAGATTAAGGTCGTAGGCTTGAGTTATGCTAACTGGGAATCTTGTACTTCTTAGAGTCCAGCACCACCAGTGACAGGGAGAGGGTAGATGCTAAGGAGGGTCAGAGGATTTCAGAGGTAGAACAGTTGGTTTTTTCCTCAAAATTTATAGAAAATGCAAGAAACTCTGATTCTAGAAGTTTTGTTTAGTTGGTTAATCTTACTAATTAAGATTATAGACAAAAATTGAACAGTAAAAAACATTCTTATTCGGAAGTATTAAGTTACATTAGAACTTGTTGTTAAGGAAAGATTGGAGATGTTTCTTCTTTGAAAATGTTTAACAAGAGTTGGGAGAATTTTCTTTGGGGCTTGGTTTGAATTTAGCATCTGCCAGATACTGAAAAGTGTTCCAGAGACCTTCCAGCCTATCACCTATTCCTATCTCCAGCCTCTATCTGTCTATGTATGTGGTGCCTGAGGAATTGGGGGAGGAGAGTTTGGGGGGAAAGCATATCTTACTTTGAGATATAGCCCTGTTCTCTACATCCCCTTGATTTTGCATTGCCACTGCAAAGAAATCATACTCTCAGAGGCTTTTGACCCATTTAAGTAGGATTTTCATTAGCGTTCTGACTAAGCTACATAGCAAAGTGACTGTTGCCGGGGTAACTTAATTTACACACAGATTTTTAGGAGGAAAAGGGCATCAATTTTCCTGCTTGTTGCTGATTTGAAGAGTTGATAGTTTTTGCTCTGTGGTGGGGAAGAGTATGTTAAAATGGGGCAGTGCCTGAGGCTCAAGGGGTAGGGCGTAGGCCCCATATACCAAAGTCAGGTTCAAACCCAGCCCCTGCCAAAAAAAGATGTTAAAATGCTTTGATACTCCAAAATAATAGTAAGGAATTGGTTGGTTGCAAAAATGACTGTTGCAAATGATTCTTTAAAGTCATAGTAAATTCATCTTTTGATTCTTATTATATATGATTTTCTTTTTAAATTGCCTTATAATTATTTTTTAACTCCCTCTCCAATGGATTTTCTTCTTTCTAGTAAAATGGCGAAACTGGAGGAACTTGAAGAAATTGACATAAGTGGGAATAAACTGAAAGCCATCCCAACAACTATCATGAATTGCAGGCGCATGCACACTGTAATTGCTCACTCCAATTGCATCGAAGTCTTTCCTGAAGTTATGCAGCTCCCAGAAATCAAGGTAGGTGGCTTAATTTCATAAACTCTGAGCTTCAGGTCAGCAAAGAGAATTGATGTCCCCAGTTCATCAGTTTAAGATGTGTACACCTGTACAGCGCCTGAGGCTCAGTGAGTGGGGCGTTGGCCCCTTGTACTGAAGGTGACAGGTTCAAACCCGGCCCCGGCCAAACTGCAACAACAACAACAACAACAAAAAAGATAGCTGGGCATTGTGGTGGGCGCCCATAGTTCTGGCTATTCAGGAGGCTGAAGCAAAAGAATCACCTAAGCCCAAGAGCTGAAGGTTGCTGTGAGCTGGGATGCCACAGCACTCTACCAAGGGCAACAAAGTGAGACTGTCTCTAAAAAAAA
>NW_003852422.1:12914669-12921230 GCF_000181295.1 Otolemur garnettii | reverse complement strand
GGTGGGTTCAAACCCAGCCCCAGCCAAAAACTGCCAAAAAAAAAAAAAAAAAAAGATGTGTATACTTTTGTTGGATTTACTCAGAATGGAGACCCCAACAGTCCTTGCTCCATGCTTCCTAACCAATGGGCTCTGCTGTTGAGCTAGCAGAGTTTAAAAAAGAAAGAAAGAGAGAGAGAGAAAGGAAGGAAGGAAGGGAAAGGGGGAAAGGGAGAAAGAAAAGAAAGAAAGAAAATGCTAGACCAGGTATTAGGAAAATTGCATTCCTTGGCTCTGTTCCTAACTAGCTGTGTGACAGGAGGCTGGCCACACAATTGTCCCTATACTTCTTGTTCTGTCTATTAATACTTACTTCCAAGGTGGTTATAAGGCTCAAAGGATGAGTCAGGTGCAATAGCAGTTTCAGAAAGTAAATAGTGCCACTGCACACCCTACCCTTTCTAACTGAGCTAACCAAACAGCATCCCCCCACAGTAGCCAGTCAGTGATAGACTAGCATCATTGCCATTGCCATACATTGATTTCAACTAAATAAAATTGACATAACAGGTGCTGAATAGAAGTCAGACACTCGGGAGCTGAAAAATGAAGAGATTTGTGTAAAATTAAGATGGCAGATTGGTGGGAGAGATAGTCTGCAATCCCTGGCTTCCTTACTCAAGGTGGACTCACAGGATGAAACCAGTCACTAGAATGAAAGCCATCTAACTACTTTGTATTCAGCTTTACTTCCTTTGGGGAGTTGTAGGGGATACAAAATTGAGTTCTTTATATATAATGTAATTTTTCATTTGTATCTTAGCATTTCTAATTATCAATTTTATGCTTAAAATAAAAAAATAATTCAGTGGTTTTAAACTTGGAGCATATTCCAATCTAATGAGGAATGAGTAGCCCTTATTTAGCCATTCTTTACTTTTCAGGGATTTCCTGATATAAACCTTGTGTATAAGATTAAGAAATTATATAGACATTTGAAGACTCTTTAAATAGCATGAATAAGTTTTCATCACAACAGTTTTTAAACATTTATGTGGTTAAGGTGTGAGTAAGCCATTTTCTCTGTGTGTGTGTGTACAGATGCTTTAAGCTATGAAATGTCTTGTTCTGGACTTTAAGAGCACTAGTATCCCATATATCACAGGGGCATTTTAAAATGTTTATTATAAATTTCGAGAAACATTTTACTTCCTATGTAGTATCTTTCACAGTGGGGAAATGGCAGGGCTCTGAAGGGGAACAGATCTCCCAGTTGAAGCTTACTTCACTGCTTCATTTCCTATATGTAAAATGAGGAAAAGAATAGTATTTCATTTACAGTATTATGTGGATGAAATGAAAGAATATAGGGCTTGGCCCCCATAGCTCAGTGAGTAGGGAACCAGCCACATACACTGAAGCTGGTGGGTTTGAGCCCGGCCTGGGCCAGCTAAATAATGACAACTGCAACCAAAAAATAGCCAGGCGTTGTGGCGGGCACCTGTAGTCCCAGCTACTAGGGAGGCTGAGGCAAGAGAATCACTTACGCCCAAGAGTTTGAGGTTGCTGTGAGCTGTGATGTCACAGCACTCTACTGAGGGCGACATGGTGAGACTCGTCTCAAAAAAAAAAAAAAGAAGAAGAAGAAAGAAATGAAAAAATATACACAAAGCTTTGGAAATAGGAGTGGCACATAAGAGCTTCCTAAATGTTAGCTATTAACAACACAAGTCCTCCATAGGGTTCGACTGTGATGTTGATTATATGGAACAAGTATTTTGGCTGAAGCTCAAAAAAAAATCCAGGAAATTTACTACTCAAGCAAATGCTTCTTGGCCTCAGCACAGGAAAGATGTCAACTAAGCCTTCTGGGAGTTCCTAAGCTGCCCCTTTGACTTAGGAGCCATGCTGTAACTGTGTTGGCGTTTACAGGAGAGGGGGCTGGTAAACTGGTCTCAGTGTGAGGCACAGGGTGATAGGCTAGCTGTCTCAAGATTAACCTCCACTTTTTTAAGTTTCTAGTTTAAAATACAAATAAACATTTGAATATTTTTAGGTTTTGAGTAGGTTTTACAAATTATGAATCTTGCTATATGAAAACTAGTTTCTCCTAGATTCTTGGTTGGATTCCTGGATTCCAGAATTAGTGTCTTCTATTTCTGTTGAATTCCTTCCCCCTTTGTCTTCTGTCTGTACCCAGCTTTACAATTGCTTTCAAATTTTACTTCTGGAATTGCTTTTTAAATGGTTTCAGTTTTAAATGGTTTCAGTACTTTGATTCTTTTATTGGTCCCACCCCCCAGTTATTACCCCTGAGCATTTTCCTTATGCTGACAATCCCCAGTCTGTTAGATGCAGTTCTTGCCTTACCAGCAGACGAGGTTTTGTTGTTGGGAGGGAGCTTTTGGAGGGGTGGTGAGCAATATCAGATATCCTTTATGTACGAAATTTAAATTTTCCAGCCTGGACAGTTATGGGGAAAATAACAGATATATTATGTGAGAACTCTGAATTGATATTTTAATGTATATTTTCATGAAAATATTTTCAGTTGCATTGTAAGTATTTACACACATTTGGACTAAGAAAATTCCTGATAAAAATGGTACTGATGTATCTTAAATGATAAATATACCAATGAGAGCCTTCATTGCAGGCTCAGTGCCTGTAGTACAAGTGGCTAAGAAGCCAGTCACATACACCAGAGTTGGTGGGTTCAAATCCAGCCTGGGCCTGCCAAACAACAGTGACAGCTACGACCAAAAAATATCCAAGCGTTGTGGCAGGTACTTGTAGTCCCAGCTACTTGGGAGGCTGAGGCAAGGGAATCACTTAACCCCAGGAGTTGGAGGTTGCTGTGAGCTGTGACGCTTTGGCACTCTACCCAGGGCAACAGTTTGAGGCTCTGTCTCAAAAAAAGAAAAAAGAAAGAAAGAAAGTCTTCTCTGCAAATTGAGCCCTAAAGCACGTTTTTAATGTAAAAGAAATGATTTCATTCCTAAGATGTTGTAACTATATTAAAATTTTATTATTGAGTTAATAACACTAGATTATATTCATATTGCTTCTTCAAAATATTCCAGTGCAGTAGGTGTTAGTTGTATAGTATCTCATAAAGGTATTAATATTATTGCAATTATAAAACCTTAACAGAAAACAAATTTAAAGGGATGAGATCGTGGTATGTGTAACTAGCTAGTTCTCTCCAGTCTTTTCAAACACTAAGGAAAAATGTTCACTCACAGCTTTGTTACAAATGCTTTGAAAGCAGTTATGGTTTGAATGGGTAAATAATTCTCCATACTAAACCATGTATGTTAAAATGTTTCTTTAAAACATTTGAAAAATTAGACTGTTATTCAAATATACCTAAAATAGAAACTACGTTCATCTTCTAATCTTGGATAAAGTTGAGCTCTGACATCTTTTTCATTTTGGTACATCCCATAAAGTCTGTTAAAATCATCATCAGGTGTTAATTTCTGTATTTGGATAGGGAGGTCATGTCAGTTGTTAATTGGAAAAAAAAACAAAAACGGTTTTTTCAGAATATTCTGATGACTCACGTGTACCCAAAGTCATGGTACATTTGCTCCTTATATTATTTTCCTCACCTTTGTTTAGTACTTTGAAATTAATCTTCCAAACCCAACCACCAGGCCTGTGTCGTTTGGAGCAGATTACATGCTGTTTGGTTCTCAGGTAGACCTCCCTCTGGATATAGATTAGCTCTCAGTCACTAGGAAGGAAAGCCAGAGCTGAGGCACACGTAGGCCAGACTTGGTGTCGACGAACCCCGGAAGCGGAGATGGCCACGGATGTGGCACTTGGTCCTCCTTCCACTGAACTACATAGCAGTCAGTACTGGTGCTGTAATAGTTGGGCAACAAAATCCACTCTGTTAGTTGAGTGATTTCCAATTAGGGATTTACTCTAACCCTTTTTGAAGTGTATTTTAAGCAGATGATATAAATGTGTCACTCATGTGGTAAATGAAATTTGTAATTTGGGATTTAAACACAATATCAGCAACATCATCATATTTTCACATTTGCTTGGCTTCTTGATTCTAAGAACAGTATCTTTTAAAATGTTTCAGTTCTCTTCGGAAGATTAGTTTCATGTTTGTGCTATATAGTAATAAACTACTTAAATAAGGTTAAGTGAACTCATATTTAGAATCTTTGTTACTTTAACTGGGAAATGGAGTATGTATGAATTATTTTTAATATGCAGTACTCTGAGGACAAAGGCTGTAGGAAGTTTCAAAAATGAACAGACCTACTTCTGGATATAGATCTGCTCTCAGTCAGCTAGAGGGGAAACACACCCTACAGTCCCCATGTAGCCAGGCTTGGCTTGTCCAGATCCTCAGAAGCCCTGTTTGCTCTTGTTACCTGTAAAATGAGATGGAAGAGAGAGTATCAGCACAGTCATAAAGAAAGACACGGAGAGCATGGGGGAATGGCGGGGTCAGAATGGATGAAAGAAAATGGACTAATTCTTTAGGAAGTAGGATAATAGCAATGAAGACATGGCAGGAACCAAGTTAGGTGTCATGTGAGTGGAACAGTTGATGTAGTAGACTTAAAAGGTCAGCTAGGTATAATGCATGTCCCCAAATCAGAAACCAGGAGCTGTCATCATTATGGTCCTGGAATCAGATTGAGTTATAATAGTTATTTAGGAAATTTTCTAACACTCAAGAAGTCTAATGTCAATTTCTGTTTGGGACAGGGCTCCATATAAGGGCTGAGGAAGGAGGAAGCAAGCAGTGTATACTAAGAAGTGGCCCTTGACCCCCCCCTTTTCTCCCTGCCCCATGAGGAATAGACTAACAGAAAGCTAGGACTGCATATTCTCTCTGTATTTCAAAATTGCTGTGATGAGTTAACTCAGATTAGTTTTGTTTTGTATTTGGTTTTTTTAAACTCTTATTTCAGCAGATGGTTCTAAATTCAAAGCCATGCCTTTTCCAACGACATACTTCATATATCTTATGGGGAGGGTTATGTATACTATATACAGATAAGCGACTGGTCCTTTGAACTTGTGCAGATGTGAGCATGTTGACTGTGAGTCCTCAAAACAAGTAGGCTGTGAGGTGGTCACTCTGATGCTGTGCAGATCCCTGAGTGGAAGGGGAAGTGTGCTTATGGACCCAGCAATCCAAGAGACAGCATAGAATCATCTGTACACATTTTTTTTCGGGACCTCGCTTCAATCTAAAATGTATTGCTCATCCTGTGTTCTACTTTTTACTGTTTTTGTTTTTTTTAATGTAAAAATAATGACTCTTCAAGACTCTTTATAATCTTTGAGTAAAACTGAAGCCCTCAGAAGCATGTACCAGGTTCTCTGTAACTTTGTAAGAGACAACTGAGTACCACTGAGGGCACACACAACCAATTTTAAGAAGGTTAAAATTCCTTTATGATATAAAGAAGTTATTGATACAGGATGCATTTTCTAAAAGTCAAATTTCGCAAATAATTTGGTTTTAATGTTTGAGGATATATTCAGTATTTGGAGGAATAGAACACTGAGTATTTTTTTAAACAAATCTTTACCCCAATTTTCATTTTTTCATTTTTATTGGTTCAGATTCTTGCCAATAAGGTTTCCCAATTCTAAAATCCAGTTGGGAAAAATCAAAGAGAGCTAGTATATGTAAATTTAAAAGGAAGGCTTTATACAAGATTAAGGGTCATCTTTTGCAACTCCCTGAAAGGTGAAGATGTTTAAACATTAATAAACATTTCTGAATAATTTATAAATATAATTTTATATAGTAAAGTAGTATTATACTTTGGCTTTGGGGTCTGTGTTTGAGGTATAAGGTAGGTTTAGACTGACTCATTCAGTTCACAGGTTTACTTAGATACATGAACACCCCACAGTAGCGATCACTTAGTCTTTTACAATAGGAATTATAGTTAAGAGAATTTGATTAAAAATTATATATGAGAAATAGTAGTATACACATGTTTATGTTTATTTTAAGCTACAGTGTTCTAGTTCCTATTAGCTGTAACAAGGGGAGAGGCTGTAAACTGCTTCTATATGAGACGTGATGTACAGATCATCATTTGGTCCATCTCTATAGAATAAGCCTTATCTTTTATTCTTTGACCCAACAGTGTCCACCTACACCAGCCTGACACACCACGTATAGATCAGTCCTGTCTCCTTCCTGGTATACATGCTGTCAGCTCGCCTGTTCTGACATGGCCAATTAACTTTGATTCTACACACAAATCCTCTCTTCTGGAAGTGACTCTCAGGGATCTGAACAGCTGTCCCTGTGCTATCGTAACCCATGCACACTCCTGTCACAACATCCATCGTGGAGGCTGAAGATTGTATTGTTTACTTCCTCTCCCAGCCTGCAGGTTCCTTGAGGGCCACCTCTCTGTATCGCTGGTATCTTGTGCCTTACCTGCTAATTTGTAGGTGCTTGAATACATGTTCTTTTGAATGAATACTTGGAATTTATCAATTTTTATCAATTCAGAATGAAAATTAGTGAGCCTGTTCAATGTGGAAATGGGTTATAACACCAACAGCTTTTAGGAAGTGCAG
>NW_003852422.1:12902232-12914649 GCF_000181295.1 Otolemur garnettii | reverse complement strand
GAGTCTGAACAAAGGAAGAAAGCAAGGTTTACAGAGTCTCCTCCAGGAGCTAGTCGCCTTTTCAGGGCAGTATAGGAAGATAATGAATGATACACTACTATGAAAATTAACATGCCTATTTGGTAATGTTTTATGAGAAAACATATGCTATGCTGCATGAATTACACTTAATCTAATTGTATTCCTTTTCTTGGAGATAAGCTAATTATTTCTCTATGGTCTTATCTAAATTGTATTTGTAATAATTTTCCTCTGAATCATGAGTTCTTTCTCAGCTATGAGTTACCTCATGTTTTCTGAGGATTGGGTATTATTTGGGGTATTCTTACCAGAATTATGATTATAACGAAGTAATTTTTGTTAGTTACATTATAGAATGGGCCTGAAAGAGGTAACGGTAATTTTCTGTTAGCTGTGTTTTAGCCAGGGTTAACAATCTATTTAACAGCATAGTTTTTTTTTTTTTTTTTTTTTTGAGACAGAGCCTCAAGCTGTCCTCCTGGGTAGAGTGCCGTGGCATTACAGCTCATAGCAACCTCCAACTCCTGGGCTCAAGCGAGTCCCCTGCCTCCGCCTCCCAAGTAGCTGGGACCACAGGCGCCCGGCTATTTTTTTGGTTGCAGCCGTCATTGTTGTTTTGGCGGGTCCAGGCTGGGGATTCGAACCCGCCACCTTAGGTGTACGTGGCTGGCACCTTAGCCGGTTGAGCTATAGGCGCCGAGCCAACAGCATAGTTTTAAGAAAATTGCAGTACCTTAAACATGGGGTTGCATTCATTAACAAAAAGACTGTATTGGTACTATTTTTCTCTCCAGTCTCAGATATTTTTGTTTTCTTAGTGGTAGCCTTTACTGTTATTCAGCCAACAAGTGTTTGTTAAGTACCTCAGCAGTAAAGCAGTGTTGAGGACTATTAAAAAAATATGAAGTAGCACTTGTGTGTCACTCATTGTGTTAATAACTTCAGTAGAAGAACACCAGATACCAACCTCCTGTAATTATTATTCGATCTCTTTTAATTTTTATGAACTTCCTTCAGTGTGCAGAGCATAAAAGGGTGTTTCTCTGCCTCTCTGCCATTAAGAAAATAGTTACATTTTCATGCAGAAGAAAACAAGTGACATTGAAAATGTATTGGAATTGCACTACAATGCTTTGCACAGCCACCTAAGCACTGTGTTTCAGTTTCTATCCGAGCAGATTTAATTACTGAAGGACCTTCCTAGATTCCTTCATTTATTAATTTAACAAATAATTTTCTCCAACATGCCAGGTGATCAGTTGTTCACTTGTTCACCGGCATCTGCTCTTGCTGCTGCACTGCACGTAGGATGTATGGGGAGCAGCACTCTGCTTGCTGAAGTCACAGGCTAACGGGATGAGTAAATAAGCAGGTGATCATAACAAGGGACATCTCATTCCAACAGGGGTTGGAGTAGAGTTTGAAGTGAGTTCAGTCTTAAAAGGAGTAAGCCAGATTTTTCCAGGTAAAAGGAAGAGAGTCCTGTCACAGAGAGCAGCAAACGAGAGCAGGCCCCAAACAGGAGCTGTGGTTGCTCTGACGGGGCTGGACATGGAGTGTGAGGAAGCAAGTGGTGAAATAGGAAGGAAGGGCCTTCTTGGACATCCTGAGGAGTTTGATGGCAGGTTGAAGAGCTCCTGGGAGCAGCAGAGAGACTAAGGCTGGAGTGAGAGTGGACAGAATAAGCCACAGTAGATAAACCACGCTGACGGTTGAGGGTAGGGCATAATGATGCCAGACCCCAAGGATACTATAGTATAGCCAAGCCCAGGAGTGAGGGGGACTGGGATGCAGATGGGCCAGGGTGCAGACCAGGGTAGTAGCACTCTATGAAGGGGAATGGCTGCTGTGAATGCTGTGAATCAAGGATTCAGTTGGAGAAGCCTCAGGGAGCAAATGGGCCTGGGCTGGTGTCCTGGAAGCAGCATCTCTAAGATCTACATTACAACCTCCAGCTTTATCTTCATACATAATTACCCTACAAACTCATTTCATAATTTGCTAATTTAGAGAATGAGCTATTTTATATTTGTAGAACTCTGAAAGTTTAAATCTTCAGATAAAATTTTTAAAAGTTCCTATTACTTTTGTAAAATTCGGTATTGCTGTAGAATCTCTTTAATTCTTCACCCAAGACGTTCTCTGAGCCCTGAATTTGTTTCTGTCAATGATTTATACCCTAAGTTCCCCACACTTGTTAGACCGATAGCTCACGATCCTTTACTCTCCAGTAGATTGGGTGTGTATTCATCCCCATGTACTGAAAGGCATTCTACCTCCATAGCAGGTCTTACTATGCTGACGTGTACTGACTATGCTGGCAGCATGACCCGTTACTAACAGTAGTATCACAGTTCTTCATTAAAGTTTGGTCAGCTGTTCATGCAGCCATCGTTTATAATTGAAAAACAAACCAAAAAGGAACCAAATGTGCAGTGTGTTCAGCATAGGCCCGGGTGAAGACTCAACTGCAACTTGAAGTTTGTTTACTTTAGAATTGAAAACAGTGTAACCCAAACATTTGTACCCTCATATTAACTTGAAATTTAAAAAAAAGAAATCATACTCTGGTTTCTCTTCAGATCATATAAAGCTTTCATCTTTTACTAAAAAAAAAAAAAAAAAAAGAAATGAAAAAAGAGATGACCGCTTCTCAATTATTATTGTGTAGGTTAAGTGAAGTATATGGAGCTATTAAAGCTTGATGGTGTCAGGCCATTCAGGCTGCTGTATCAAAGCACTTTAGACTTGTTACTGTATCGACTACAGAAATACATTGCTTATACTTCTGGAGGCTGGGAAGTCCAAGATCAAGGTGCCAGCCTATTTGGTCTTTTGAGAGCCTGTTCCTCATAGACGATCTCTTTATGTGTTCTCACTTGACAGGAGGAGTGAGGAAACTCCACTGGGCCTCTTTTATGTGGTCACCAATCCCACTCACAAATGCAAAGTCCTTAAGACCTACTAACCACCCCCAAGTCCCCTTCATAATATTATCATCATATTGGGGATTAAGTTTCAACACACAAATTTTGGTAATATACCAACATTCAGACCATAGCAGTAGAAATGAAGATGAGGAAAAATGGTTGCAATAGAGTGATAGAAGAGTAAGTGAAATGTAATGAAATT
The DNA here is from genome assembly GCF_000181295.1 of Otolemur garnettii. Taxonomy (NCBI): domain Eukaryota; kingdom Metazoa; phylum Chordata; class Mammalia; order Primates; family Galagidae; genus Otolemur; species Otolemur garnettii. The sequence goes on along the minus strand of NW_003852422.1, from coordinate 12,911,496 downwards.
GTACCTACATTTATGATTTTTAAAGACTTTTTAAAAATATTAACAATAAGGCTATAAGGGGGGAAAGAAAACCTCAGAATACTAACACTCATTGTGTCAGGGTGGTAATTTTAAGGGTAAGTTTTCTGAGCTTTTACGTTTGCCCAGCATTTTGTGGGCAGTGTGGTTATGATGCTCTTAAAATAAAATGTAATCATTTAAAATAGCAATATAATTATATGTCATTGCCACTATTTACAAGCAACAATATGAAACGTTTGGGGTATTATGGTATGAAGCATTATTTTTTTGAAGTCTGTTGAAAATATCTTTCTCCAAAAGTACAGGTTTTCATTTTACCCAATCTCTACCCCTCCTCAATCCCCAACAAATTCTTTAAGAATTTTTCGAAATGAAAGGAAGATTTTGTCCACTTTCAAGATCTTGAAATTATTGAATACAATTTGCCTTTAAGCCAGCAGGTCTCAACCTGTAGGTCGCGACCCATAGGAACTGTATTAAAGGGTTGCGGCATTAGGAAAGTTAAGAACCACTGCTTTAAGCATTTTTTAATATTCTAATAAGGTGCTAGCTAACTCAAGCCAGATACCTGAATGCTTCCACCCTGTTCTATCTAATCATGAAGTCCACAGCCCTGGCAAGTTGCTTTCTCTTGTACGTGATGAGCCTTCTCCACCCAGTTCCGCAGCTCCTCTTTTTAGAGTTTGCCTCATTTGAGATATAATTGGTTTTGTGAGAGGGGAGATAGTCCCATTTACTACTTACAGTTTTTGTTCTAATCAGCATGCTGACCCTTCTGTGGTGGTTTTTCAGGCTAAATTAGGCAGGACCTGTGGGCAGAGTCCAGGTGTTCTTACCTGAGGGCAGGATCCATACCTGACTCAGCCTTCTGCTCCTTGCCCCCAGTCGCAGGCCCACCTGGTAGTCTACCCTTTACCACCAACTTCTTATTTAGCTTCTTTTTTTTTTTTTTTTTTATTGCATGGTAACTATGTACATTAATGCACTTCTGGGGTACAGTGTGGGGTTTTCACATGCAATCTGAAATACTTCCATCAAACTGGTCAACACAGCCTTCATGTCATTTTCTCCTTATTTAGCTTCTTTTGAAGCATCTTCTCAGTTGGGATATGTGTTTCCTGCTTTTTTCTTACTTTGCATGTTTTTCTGTTGTTTTTTGTTTTGTCTTAAGAAAGCCCCTTGCAGTTCATTACAGTGTTTGAGGTGTAGCTCTCATGGCCACAGCAGGCACAGAGATTTGGTGAGCAATGAGAGAAACTTCCAGCCAGGCACGGTTGCTCACATGTATAATCCTAGCACTATGGGAGGCCGAGGTGGGTGGATTGCTTGAGCTCATGAGTTTGAGACCAACCAGGGCAAGAACGAAACCCTGTCTCTAAAAAATAAAATAGCCGGGCATTGTGGCAGGCTCCTGTAATCCCAGCTAGTCAGTCAGGAGGCTAAGACAAGAAAATCATGCCCAAGAGTTTGAGGTTGCTGTGAACTGTGATGCCCTGGCACTTTACAGAGGATGACAAAGTTGAGACTCTGTCTCAAGGGAAAAAAAAAACCTTCCCATTCTCAGGATCTTTCAGTTAACATGCTTAATATTTGTCATTATAGAGGTGAACTTAATGGGAAAGGTAGGGAGAATAAAGAGCATAGATTCTCTCTATTACTCAAGAAAGTAAAAAATTCTACTGCATTTAGCAAAATTTGTTTTAAATGTTTATAGCAAAGTAAAAGACAAGCTTTTTGTGTTTGACTTTTAGGGACTTAAGTCCCCTATTAAAGGGATTTAATATAATTGATTTGCCTGCAAAGGGCAGGAGTAGAGAGCTTCCTAAAGAACTTCTTCAGGCCGTATCTCTTTCCTATTTGCTCTTGTTCCTACAGTGTGTGGACCTGAGCTGTAATGAGCTAAGTGAAGTCACCTTACCAGAAAACCTGCCTCCTAAACTGCAAGAACTAGACCTGACTGGAAACCCTCGCCTTGTCCTTGATCACAAAACCCTGGAGCTCCTGAAGTGAGTATTTGGGAAAGCCCTGTAGCCCCATTATCTTTCACTGGCAATGAGACTTAAGACTTAGTAAAAGCACAAAACAGAAGATAGGAAGCATCATTCAATTGTGGTCCACATCTGCACACATAACAGGAGATAGACAATGAACAGCCAGGATGCACACTTAATTCTCAGTAGTTACTGATGACGTGGTTGTGACACTTAACACAAACGTTAAGAACAGATTTTGAAAGAGAGAAATACGTAAAGAAAATTCACAATTTGGTGCTGAAATCCAGATTATTTAAACAAAACTAGGAACGTGGAGTAGTTAGATACTGTTAATGTTCTCTTTGTGTTTTGGGGAGTAGTTCATTGATAACCATTTTCTTGGTATTGATAAAGAATTACAGGTTGAAATTTGCTACTTAAAACATTAAAGCTTATCTCAGTAGAAAAGATATATTTGTAAGAGTGTACATCACAGAACTCTAAATGTCTCTCAGTAGAATTAAACAAATTATGCTCCGTAATTGAATGTTACGCATCCACCAAAAATGGTGGTATAGGACCTTGGAAGAGCTCTATCGTGCAAGACATGAAAAGTAATTTTTATAGTAGAATTTCATTTTTTTGCAAATCAAATTAATGTGCATTTGGGTATATGTATGTGAGTATGTGCACACATACCTAGACAATGCCTGAAAGGGTGTGTAACAAAATGTTACAGTAGTGTTATTCTCTGGATAAAAGGATTATGGGTGCTCTTTATTGTCTTCTTTAAACTTACCTGAATTTTCAGGATGTTTCGTAGTGTATCAGCAGCAGTCTGAACTGAGCTTATGTGCACCATCCTCTCAGATTTGTAAGTAATTAGCATCAGACAATGAAATCACAACACTCATATAAAAATGTCAACCTTCTGTTCAGCATCTAGAAGCTTGTGGGTTCTTAATAACTCAAGAATTTCTGTCTATTATTTGCTTCTGGAGGGTTATCATGTGGAATTGAGTGCCGGTGTAGACTCAGTTAAAGGTGAGCGAGAGTGAACATTCAGAGCACTTCAGAGAGCTGCTGAGCCACTGTGTGTTCAGCTGGGCAGAGAAGAGAAATTGCTGCTTTACTAGAAAGGATTATTGAGGCAAGAGGGAGAGTAGGGAATTTTTTCTTTAATTATCAGGCTAGAAAATAATTATTTCTTTGAATAGTCTGTGTTCTGTAAATATTACAAACCTCTTTAGAAATTAGCCTTCACTTTTCCCTAGAATTCAGAAAGGTAACTTAAGAAGCTCATTGCATTGTTTACCATTTTAGATGAATAATATTGAACACCAGACCATATGGAGAGCAAATGATGGAGGACTGGTTTTTGTTAATGCCTGTCTTTTATTGATAGGATCGAAAATGTTGAAGGAGGATTTATAGCTGTAGCTTTACTGTAAAATGAGGTATTAACTTGAGTTGGGGATTTTCTGTTGACACTATGATTTATATGTCTTTTCAGCTTTTTAGATTATGAGGGAAAGTGAATGTTTGCTAGTAATTCAAAATAGAAGCATTTCTTTAACCATATATTTTTAAATTTCAGAGAAATTCTCACAAGTTATTTTTAGAATCAAATTGAGTACTAGTTAGATATTGATTTACTTCTTTTGAGTTATAACTGGCTTTTAGGAAGGATATATAGTATTTGTTAGGTTCTTGTGGTCATGATTTAGGTGTCAAGTTATCAAAAGATGATTTTATTTATATATTTATATGTATATATAATCTCTTGTCAACCTGACACATATATGTGTGTGTGTTTTTTTCTCTTGTGTAAATAATGGGAGGGATCCTGTTGGCAATTTATGAGTAATCAGAATTTATTTCACCATGTAGGCTTTTTAACAGACTACATGTCTGTTTGGGGGGCACTAAATGTTTTCTAGTAGGCTGATTTTTAAGAAACCCCAATTGAGAGTTTATCCTTCTAATATTTATATTTGGGGTCCCATTGGACCACTTATGGCATATGAGGGCTGAGGTGACGTAAGAACTTAAGTCTCTCAGATTTTAAATACATGTAGTTAACTTGTAATTTATTAAACCTCATTAGCTTTGTAATTTTACATGTACATTTTATGAAATTAGTCTCAGCCAAGTGGCTGTCCATGTGAGGAGACAATTGGAAGCTCCAGGGAATAGGAAGTCCTTGATGATGTTCATGAAATATTTGAAGGGGTTATGTGGACAGAAATTAGATTTGGAGATGAATGTTCTCTCACATCACCTGAACACAATATAATTGTGGCCAAGGCTTTGTTCTTTCCAAGTCTGAGTTTTGAGAGAATATACCCCAACGTATTACTTAAATTTTGCTGTTTCATGCCAAGACTGAGAGCTGTTCTTTTCATTCCCAGGAGAGAGCAGCCATTGAGTGTGTGAAAGCCTCTAATACTTGTTTTGTAATGCTCAAAAAAACTAATTCATGCTCAGTATATGCCCCTGGGTTTTCATTATGGTGATAGCTGTTTCTTGTTGTGATAAGTACTTCAGACACATTAAAGGTAGTAGGAAATGATAAGTACAGCATGCTTAGCAGGTGTTTTTCTTTTCTCTAATAAAGGTAGCAATTTGCACATGTTTGGTTTTAATGATTCCTGTTCTCTCTCTGTTTCTCTTGTTAGTAATATCCGCTGTTTCAAGATTGACCAGCCTTCAGCAGGAGACACATCTGGAGCACCGGCTGTTTGGAGCCATGGTTACACTGAAGCTTCGGGGGTGAAAAACAAGTAAGTCGGATATAACTTTGGAGTGAGAACTGCTTCCTGCCTGCCTCAGTTCTTTGGTGAGGATAGAAACCCAGGGCTATAGCGTACATTTTTCTCATGTAAAATTTCTTTGAGTACATTTCCCCAAAATGAGGATCCCTTATGACTTATGTTTGAACGTTAAGCTAAGCCCCTGTTTGGTATCATATAAACTCCCTTTGTGAGAGACGTTGCTAGGATACAGTGTAATTGACACGTTATATCTATACAAGACTCCAGTGTTTGGAGAAGGCCTAAGTATTGAAATGCATCCCTGCTCCTTTGAAAAGCCCCTTTCTCTTTCTCTGCAGTCTGTTTACTAAGCGAAACGGGGATAGTATTAAGGAGAAGAGGCTCTGATTGTCTGTATTCAAGATCACTCATGTTATTGACTGTGGGGCTAGTTTTACAATCTAAATTAGCTTGGTAGGAACTTGATGTCCATTCCCTGTAATGTCATCTGCTGGTCTTGCCGCCAGGACTGGTCCATCTTAATTTCTTTTTCTTTCCTATTTTCACCATCCATCCCTCTCTTAGATACAAACATTGATTTTCCTGAGAAATATAACACGCTTTTCAGGTTTGCTTGCATGTACTAGAAAGGTAAAGAATACTATAAATTAGAATAGGTATTATTTAATTAGCTAAGGTACAAGAACACAGAGTGTTGAGAGTAGGGGAAGAACAGAAAGTGGAAGCAGATCTAATAATAACTAAGATTAGTATTCAACCCTGGGTGCACATAAGAACCAGTCGGATAAGGAAATTTTTTTTAAATCCCTGAGCCTAGACCTATTGAATCAGAACATTTTTAAATCTCCCCAGATGTCACTAATGTGTATCTAGGACTGAGAACCACTTACTGGCTAAAACTTTCCTGCAAAAATTAAGGTGGAGTTGTTGCTGCCATGCTGACTGCTTTTCTTCAGGACAAAAAGCAGCATCTGCTTAAATTCTGGATCTGGTACATTGATCCTTTCCTCTTTCCCTGAGGTGTGATTTGGCCTTGTGCTAGCTAGAGAAGGGGCAGCCCCCTACGTCAACACCTCTGTTCTATTTGCTCAGTAAAGGCAGAACCAGCAGAGGAGGCCTGCTCATCTCTGCATGGGCTCCGGTTACTGCCTTATTTCTATAGGCTTTGCATTGTGTGCCTTTATATTGGGGAGGAGGGCAGTGTATTCTTCAAAGCACCCAAAGTTCCTTTCTGAAGATGATTACTATTTAGGTCAAAGGACTTTGTGTCTTGCCTTATTTAATTTCGTTCTTTTTTTTTCTATTTATTTTTTGACAGAGTCTCACTTTGTCACCCTAGATAGAGTGCCCTGGCATCATAGCTCATAGCAACCTCACAAGAGGGCTCAAGTGATCGTCTTGCCTCAGCCTACCAAGTAGCTGGGACTATAGGGTCTGTCACAATGCCTGGCTATTTTTAGAGATGTGTTCTTGCTCTGGCTCAGGCTGATCTTGAACTCCTGAGCTCAAGCAGTCCACCTGCCTCGGCCTCCCAGAGAGCTAAGATTACTGGCTTGAGCCACCACACCCAGCCTGACCTTGTGTCTCAACATGCTTTGTGATGCTCATGAAAACTAATTCATGTTTAAGTGGTGCCTGAAGCTCAGTATGTAGGGTGCTGGCCACATACACTGAGGCTGGCTGGTTCGGACCCAGCCAAGCCAGCTAAAACACAATGACAACTGCAACCAAAAAATAGCCAGACGTTGTGACAGGCACCTGTAGTCCCAGCTACTTGGGAGGCTGAGTCAAGAGAATCACTTAAACCCAAGAGTTTGCGGTTGCTGTGAGCTGTGATGTCACAGCACTCTACCGAGGGCGACATAGTGAGATTCTGTCTCAAAAAAAAACAAAACTAAACTAAGTCATGCTTGATATTCTAATTCCAGAACAATGATGTGAAATCCAAGATTGATCTTTAAATACCTCTAGATATTAGAATTTATTATCTATTCATACATAATAAATGAATCCATTAGCCAATTAGATGTTATGTTTTTGCATAATTTACCCTTCCACAATTACTGTTTTAAAAACTTTTATTGTATTATCCATGTATAACATATGTACAGAGAAGTGCATAAATACAACTCTGTGAGCTGTCTTAAACTGCACACTTGCAGACCACCACCTGGATCAACAGACTTAGGTGAACAGCACCCGCTGGCTTAACTTGCTCTCTGCCCCTTCCCTTGCTTCTATTCCCTTCAGTTTTGCTAGTAGAATTTTATCTAGGTTGCTTTTTTTTTTTTTAATTTTTTGGTGATTATTATTGTTTGTGTTGTATTATAGATAAAGTGGTCATTTAAACAAAGAACATGCTGCTTGCCATCTTGAAGGAAGGGGGGAACTGCACTTGTCCCTGCCTTTAAATCTCAATAGGTGTCTGTTCTCTCTCCCTCCCTCCTTCCCTTTCCCTGGGGAGCAGTGTTGCCTTCCTGTCAGGTCACTCAGATCCTGTGGGGAAATCCAAGAAGGGACTGCAATTTGATAGCCTGTGCTCTTCCTTAGACTAAAAAAACAAACAGGAAACTTCAGCAGAAATCCTAAAAATGATTGCAACTGTACTTTTTTTTTTTAAATCACCTATTACTATATATTTTTTCTCTTTCACACTACCTCATTCTGACTAGCAAGGTGATCTTATAGAAGAAAGAATTGTAAGATGATTATAAAATTTAACTTTACCACACATTGCCATGTAATTCTGGATGACTTGTTTTTCTTAATAAATGGAGGCAAAAATTTCAAAGTACTGAGATAAGAGCCAGACTGCCTGGCTTTGAATCTGAGCTCTATACTTATCGCTATGAGGGCCAGTTTCTCAGTCTCTTTAAAGAGATTGAGATAAAAGCTAAAGTTTAATTTCCTCATCTATAAAATGAGAAAAAAATACTGTCTGTCCTCATGGGGTTGTTACAGGGTCATATGAGTTAATGTATGTGATGAACTTAGAACAGTGCGTGCCATGTAGTAAACCCTATTTGAGTGCTGAATACTATTATTAATGATGATGGTCATTACCATTATTATTTATCTCTGAAAATCCTTAAGGTCAGGGATTATATTTTCAAGTTCATATCACTGGTATCTAGCCATGATACCTAGCAGGTACTTAATAATTTTTTCTTTTATATATATATATATATATATATATGTTATAATCTATATTCATTAAAATTCACCCTTCTTTAGTGTATAGTTCTGCAAATTATTTTGTTTTTTAAACAGCCATTGTCACATTTTTGGAGGTAGGAAAGTGTACTCAAATGATGGGGAAGGAGGAAGGGATGGACGGCTACATAGGTAGGTAGATGTGTAGATCGTCACATTTTGATGAAAGAAAATCATCGTGTAACAGCCACCCCCACAATCAAGTTATAAACTAGCTCCACGCCCCCCAAAGTTTACCCATGCCCTTTTTTGTCAATTCTTCTCCCCAGCTTCAGTTCCTGGCAACTCCCATTTATATCCCAATAATTTTGCCTTTTCCAGAATGTCATATAAATGAAATTATATAATATGTAACCATCTCAGTCTGACTTCTTTCACTTAGCATGATGCATTTGAGATTCATTTGTGTTGTTACATGTGTCAATAGTTTGTTTCTTTTTACTGATTTTTATTGCCAAGTAGCATTACATTACATTGCGTGGATGTATTATGGTTTGTTTTATCCATTCACCATTTGAAGGGTATTTAGATTGCTCTGAGTTTTTAGCTATTAAGGATAAAAATGCTACAGATTGCAAATAGTAATATAGAGATTTTTGTATAAATATTTGTTTTTGTTAAATGCTTAAGGGTAGCATTGCTGGGTCATATGGAAAGTGTATATTTACTTTTGTAAGAAACTACTAATCTACTTTCCAAGGTATCCATACGGTTTACTCTTTTTTACTTTTAAATTTTCCTCCTTATATTTAAAATGGATTTCTTGAAGGCACTGTGTAGTTAGGTCTTGTTTTTTTTATTGAATCTGAATTTTCTGTCTGTTGGGGCATGAAGTTATTGAGACGGTTAGGTTTCCAGGGGTGTCTAACCTTTTTTCTTTCCTGCATATCAGAAAAGTAAGAGTTGTCTTGGTTCACATATTATTAATTACACAAATACTAATGAAAGCTGATTAGCAAAAAATAAATAAACAAAAGGTCTGTGTATAGTTTTCATGATATCTGACACCACAGGTAAGCAAAAACATCCTCAGAAACTCAACATGCGGGCGACAGGTTGGACACCCTGGTTTAGACCATCCAACTTACTGTTTTCTTAGTGTCATTGGTTTATCTTACTTTTCCTCTTTTTTTTTATTCTTTTGGATCAAGTATTTTTTTTTTCTTTTTCTTTTGTTTTCTGAGACAGTCTCACTCTGTGATCCTGGGTAGAGTGCCATGGTGTCTTAGCTCACAACAACTTCAAACTCTTAGACTCAGATGATCCTCTCACCTCAGCCTCCC
>NW_003852422.1:12899595-12901974 GCF_000181295.1 Otolemur garnettii | reverse complement strand
GCCAGCCTATGATTTTTTAAAAATTCACTCTTACTAGTTCTACTTTGTCTGTGGTTTGTTAAGGTTTATATTATATTAGAATCATGCATTAGCTTATTACAATTTACCTTCCAGTGATACTTCACATGTGAGAACCTTGCAGGTAATGTACTTCTGCTCCACTTTTCTGGTCTTTGTGCTGCAGTTGTCGTATGTTTTACTCCCACAGTTGTAATAAACGCCAGTCTACTGTTGTTACTTTATTTTACTGAGTTATTTTCTAAAGCAGTGTTTCTCAATTTCAACACTGTTGACATTTTGAGCCGGGCAATTCTTTGTTGTTGGGGGCCAGAGGAGAGGCCGGTCCATGCACAGGGTAGGGCGCTTAGCAGCCCCGGCCTCTACCCTCTAGGTGCCAAAAGCTCTGACCCCTCAATCTTCACAGTAAAAATGTCCCTGGGGGCAAAGCCCTCCCCATTGAGAACCCCGATTCTGAAGTGATTTTTGGAGGACATTTTTATACTTACTCACCTGTCCGTCATGTCCGTGTTTCACTCTTTCCTGCAGATTCAGATTTCCGTCTGGCATCATCTTCTTCCGCCTCAAGAATTTCCTTTTACATTTTGTACAGTGCCCGTCTTCTGGTGGTAAATTCTCGTCTTTGTGTGTATGAAATATCTTTATTTCACCTTAGCTTTTCAGAGCTATTTTTACTGGTTTAGAAATCCGTGTTGTTTTCTAGCTTTTCCCATCAGTACTTTACAGATGTTGCCCCACTGTCCTGGCGTGATTTCCAGTGAGGAGTCTGCTGTCATTTGTGTCCTATGCCCCCCTCCCGACTTTGCTCTTGGTTTCTTAGTAATTTGTTTCAATGTGCCTCAGTTAGGTTTTTCCATGTTCCTCGGCTTGCAGTTTGTTGATCATTTTCCATCCCTCTCTCCTCTTCTAATAATCCAATTCTCTGTACCCTCATCACTTGCTAACACCCTAGCTTTTTCTTTTTTCCTGGTCTTGTTTGCTCCCTTTGTTTCATTTTGTATAGTTTCTAGGACACAGCTAAATTACCTGGAAGCTGTTTGAGTCTTTGGAGCTGAGCCAGGGAGAGTCTCTGCAACTCCCAGCACTTGTGGGGGCAGCACTGTCCCTCCAGTACTCTGTCTCTGAGCTCCCAGGTCGTCCTGCTCTGTGCAGGGAGACCACAGGCTCTGCCTGGACCTTTTCCCCAGGAGTGAGCTGGGCAGGCTTCAGGCTCTCCCAGGGACCATCAGCCTCTGCTGTTTACCATTCAATTGTCTGAACACTGTTGGTTTTCCTTTTTTCTGAGTTTTAAAAAATTGTTTGAGGCTTTTCATATATTTTTACTTACTTCTCCTATATGTTTTATGTATTTTTCCCAATGTTTTAGTTGTCACACTATTTTGGCTAGATGTGGAAGTTCTGCTTAATAATTGTTTATTAAATTAATGTGAAGGTATGGATTCATAATCTTGAATGAAAATCAATCTTTCCCATGTCTCTTATTCCCCTTTCACTACCATTTAAAAATAAACCCAGACAAGAGCAGGGTGGAGGAAGGCATGGTGAAGCATAGTGTGTGTTCCTCGTTCTCTGCTCATAGACACTGGCTGGTTCAAGTTAGCTGGGCTCAGCTGACCGCTTCTCAGTCTTTCTGGAGCTATCAAGAAAGAGATGGCAGTGGACAGGAGAAATAGAGTTGGGCTGGACATGGAGCAAGCAGGCTGAGCAGACTCAGCAGAGAGCGTTCTCGCTTTGCAGGTTGTGTGTTGCAGCCCTGTCAGTGAATAACTTCTGTGACAACCGGGAAGCCCTGTATGGTGTGTTCGATGGGGACCGCAACGTGGAGGTGCCCTACCTGCTCCAGTGCACCATGAGTGACATTCTGGCTGAAGAGCTGCAAAAAACAAAGAATGAAGAGGAATACATGGTCAATACGTTCATTGTGATGCAAAGGTGAGCCTCACCCTGCTGTGTTGTCTTCCTCTGCGAGGGTTTGCCCTCTGGTTAGGAAAGTAGGTGCCCAGTGGTCTCCATGCATGTTCTTGACTGTGGTGTTGCCCAAGCACTGGAACTGGGCCAGCCTCAGTCGAGATATTCTGATGTTCAGACAACTTTGGAGAAGGAGGCAGTGGCAGGGATTTAGTTTCTCTGAAATCCTGACCTTACCGGTCAGTAGTGGCTGCAGATTTTCACCAGATTGTTTGCAACTCCCTCCTTCTCCCCAGATGACTTGAGCCCCAGAGGCTTTTTGGACTTTCCAGTGGGTGGGCTACTTTTTGAAATGGGCTATTTCTATCTCAGTTTGTTGACCCTTAGGAAATACTGTCACTGGTTTGAGATAGTTCAAACCTTTGGTGAAATTGAGATGGTCAGATTTTAGGC
>NW_003852422.1:12895413-12899448 GCF_000181295.1 Otolemur garnettii | reverse complement strand
GAGTGTTAGAGGGATTCCTCATTCAAAGAATTGTTCATTCGTGACACCTTACTGGCTTTACAGGCTATAAAAGAAATGCCTGTTTATAAATATTGCACTGCAGACTCTTCCTCATGTGGGGCCCAGAAGTGACATGTGCACTAGCACTCCAGAGGTCATGGGAGCAGTGATATTCTTCTCTCTTCTCTCCCTGGATAAGCTACCAAAGGAAGTAGCTTTGTGACAGGGGTAGGAAAGTGTCTGCTGAGGATTGCTCCTCAGAGCGGCCTTTGGAGTTGCCCCAGTGGTTCCTCTCAAAGACCTTGGAGAAGCAGGCCCAGTGTGGGTCCTGGTGGCTAGACTCCCTGTCTTTCAGATTCTTAGCGAGCATGTACAGTTACAGTGGGGCAGGGGTAGTAGCTCATGCTGAGCAAGCCCTTACTATGTGCTTGTCATTGTTTTAACTTTTGCCAGTTAGGTAATGTTGCTATTCTTACTTTACTGATGAGGAACTTAGGAGCAGAGAGGTGAAGCAAAAGGTCCTGAGAGCTTATTGTTGGTACAGCCAGGATTTGACCTTGGACAGTAAGACTCCAGAGAATGTTCTAACTACCAAGCACATTGACTTATCTGTTTTCATCATCTTTTCATCCTAGAAAAAAAGCAGACGTGTGTCACACACAGAGACATAAACATATGCACACAGACCCTTCACAACCCACTAAGAGGCCTATCTTTTATGGACCCACAAGCTCTGGATAAGAGTTAAAAACCCAGAACCCCAAACTATTTACTAGCTGTACTTTTGACATATCATTGTGCCTATGAAAGCTGCCTTAGAAGGGTCTAGAGCCCGATCTGGTCATGAATATCTAGAAGTTGCAGTTTAGAGACCTAGATTGTAGGCCCATCTCCAGAGTCTTCAGTAACCTGTTACTTTCCCTGTTTGTCAACAGGGTTCAGGATATACGGTGAGTGCTATGGCCCTTGGGGACCTGTGTGTTTTCTGTGATGCTCTCGTAGTCACCCAAGGAGGCAGCACTGGTTTCCTTTGCCGTTCTGGCCAATTGCTTGCCTTAGACACATGACAGGGGCTCCCAGTGCCTGAGGGTCTGCCCTGCTAAAACAAGAGAGGCTGCTTTTCTGAACATCTTTGCTCCTGTTCCACTTTGGGCTTGTGATAGGAGTTCTTTGCCTCGTTTGAATTTCACATTTTGTAGGTGCTTCTGTATTCATTGAGTCTATGGATTAATAATGGTTATGAATAAAAGGGTACATCACAAGCATTTGATATTCGATTACTAGAATGTCATTTCTCTGAATTTTCTAGAATAGATAGTATGGTCCAGAAAGTCTTCACTGTATAGGGCAAGAACACAAGCAGTCCAGTACGTCAAAGCTCACACTAACACAGACTCTAGTCAAAGGGCAGAGAGTGGTCAGCTCCTTCCAAAGTGTGTCTGTCAGTGGGTGCAGTGTGCTCAGATCTGCTCTTCCATGCTTGGTCCCTTCAGTGTCCCTCTCCTGGCAGCAAGGGACCTGAGTGGTGGATGGAGAAGGCAGTGGTCATTCCCCGGTGCCTTGGAGTGTGCTGCTAGGGCAGAGTGGTTGACGGGGGCAGCAGGCTGGACACAGTGGGCTGGGGCCCCTGCATGCCTGGCTGGCTCCAGTGGCTTTTCCTGGTAAAACACTACCTCCCAGTTGTGAGCACAAGCCTCTCATTGTGTGTTTTGTGACATCCAATTCCAGGGGCTCTTCTCCTTCGAGAAGTTGGACAGTGTGTGCTTTGATGATGGGGCTGAGTTGAGTCCACGGGTTCTGTCCCCCAGCCCTGGCCCTGTCCAATATGCCGTCTCCCTGTTGAGTTAACAAAACAGGCATGTGAGGGGTTGCATTTGAGTTTTCACCCCCTCTCTTTGGGTTCTAGGAAACTTGGAACTGCTGGGCAGAAGCTTGGAGGAGCAGCTGTCCTTTGTCACATCAAGCACGACCCTGTGGACCCAGGAGGCTCCTTCACCTTGACCTCCGCTAATGTGGGCAAGTGCCAATCAGTTCTCTGTCGAAATGGAAAGCCACTGCCTCTGTCCAGATCTTATGTCATGAGCTGTGAAGAAGAACTGAAGAGAATTAAACAGCACAAGGCCATTATCACCGAGGTGAGGAGAGGGATTTTCCTTCAGTGGGGAGGAGAGGGCCAGGGCATGGCAGAAACCAGCTGGGGAGCATTTGCCTTCAAGGAATATTTTTGAACTTTTGACTTCGAATTCCGAATCCATGGTGTCATAAGCAGATTCCTGGCATGTCTGTGTAGAAGAGCACCACACATTCGCTGCCTAAGTGCCGCGTGCTCTGTGGGCATGATCGCATTGACCCTTGTCACCACTGGTTCCATGGTTGGGGGCTCTACCCCGAGATCACACTGCTGGTTTTTATCCCTTAGCTTTGCTACCTACAGGCTGAGACCTTTACACCTCTCTATGCCTCAGTCTTCTCATCTGTAAGGGGGTAATGGTACCTGCTCTATCTTACAAGGCTAGTTTCACTGAGAAACTATAAATGTCTGTGTACGTGTTCATATCTCTTGTTCCATTTGAGTAATGCAGTGAGTGGTTATCCCCATGGGACATCTGGCAGGGTATGGGGACATTTTTGTTTATACAGCTGGGGCAAAGAACGATATTGGCACATGGTGGGCAGAGGCCAGGTATACTGCTGAACATCCTGCAGCTCACAGGACAGTTCCACAAAAGACTCATCTGCCCCAAATGTCAATAATGCCCCTGTTGAGAAACCATGGAGTAAATCTATACTGTGAGAAGATTCATTATCAGAAAAAATTTCCCTACGAGCCCCCAGGAGTTCTCTATTCACTAATTGATTATATCTGCAGTGTCCTGAGAAAATGATGTGGGGATACCTCAGTGATCCCCACAGTACACACTTGCCTTCAAGAAGTTTACAGTCTTGTACTGTTGATAAAACCTACGTCTAGGGTGGCACCTATGGCTCAAGGAGTAGGGCCGGCCCCATTTACTGGAGGTGGTGGGTTCAAACTCAGCCCTGGCCAAAAATTGCAACAAAAAAAACCATGTCTAGCTCAAGGTAGACCCTGTGAAAGTTTCTAGTCCAATAGAGGAAAAGACTGAATTCCAGATAGGCTTTGATAAGAGTCCCAAGGAAGTCATAAGAAAGAAAGACAGAAAGGTTTGAGGTACATCCTGGGATCGAGTGGAAATGAATCTATATGTACATTTTAGTTCTCTGCCTATTCCAGGAGAGAGAGGGATAAAATGGACATTAAGTTAGAGAGCAGAATCTGGTGTCCAGAATGCATAGAATTGAATGTCCAGCATTACACCAACGTGATTGGAAGGTTCTGTAAGCGAATCACAGTTTTGTACATCAGACTTCTCTTATTTTCTATGTCTCTGGTTTTTCCTCACTTTTTTTTTATTTTTTTATTTTTTTAATTTGTTTTTTATTAGATCATAATTGTGTACATTAATTATTTCATAGGATACAATGTGTTACTTCTATATGCAGCTTGGAAAACTCTCATCCAAGTGGCTAACATAGCCATCATGTCTTTTTAATTGTTATGTTAAGACACTTATATTCAACCTTTAGACAAATTCACCTGTACCCTTTTCCTCACTTTTGTCTGTATTGCTGAATACTCAACAATGAGGTTTTGTTTTGTGTTTTGCTGGTCTACCCTGAAGCATTCACAGTAACACACAAAGTCTGGTTCTGATGGATATACATCCGAAGGGGAGGGCAGCACAGCAAGGGTAGTTTTTGCCAAAGTTCATGCTTTGGGGACAGATCGCACCAGTAGAATCAAGGGCATTTAAAATTGTTTTGGAAGCCCCCACCTCCATCTTACTAATTTTCCTTCCAGGAAAGTTGCTTGCTTGTGAGTGTGGCCAGGTTATGTGAAGAGTTTGGAAAGCCCACCCCCACCCCACCCCCAACAGAACAAGCAGACACCTTGCAAAATTCCAAAGGAAGGAAGGTGGCAGGATTGGAAAGGAAGTTGAGGTTCTCAGAAGAGGC
>NW_003852422.1:12886529-12894969 GCF_000181295.1 Otolemur garnettii | reverse complement strand
ATCAGTTTATCATCCCTCCAGAGCTGGAAGAGGAAGTGAAAGAAATCATGAAACATCACCAGGATGTTTCTGCCTCTCTAAACATGAACATTCCTCACCAGCTAGTACCTCACCAGCTAGTCACCATTTAAGTCCTTCCAGTGTCTGTCCCCTCTTCTGGAACTTTAGACACAACCACCACTCATCGATGTACTGTTGGAGAGGAACTTAGGATTTGAGGCTGTTACCTGGAAGTGTCCCTGCCTTGTGCATCTTTGCTTAGGCCTGACTTGTTTCAGAAGGGCCTTCCCTGGGTTTGCAGGAGGAGCCGTTCAGCTGTGCTCACTGTGTAAGGCTACAGTTAGGCTTGCTTTAGAGAAGTGATGGGACTTACTACCTAGCACAAATGTGGACCCACTAATGCAAATAACCAAAATCTTTTTCCAGCTGCTCCTCACCTGCCCAGGCCCACCACCCCAGGGATTCTGATGACAGTGTAGTGACTGCTCATTAGAGGGTGGGCACGTCATGCTGTGGGGGCCACACAGCACCATCCCTGCAGTCCTCCAGTTGGGTGGCCCAGAGGGAAAGCTGCACAGTGCTCCCAGTGCTCTGTTAACTGTTTGGAACCCTTCTTCCTCCAGGATGGCAAAGTGAATGGAGTGACTGAGTCCACGCGCATCCTGGGCTATACTTTCCTGCACCCTAGTGTGGTGCCTCGCCCCCACGTGCAGTCCGTGCTCCTGACCCCCCGGGACGAGTTCTTCATCCTGGGAAGTAAGGGGCTGTGGGACAGCCTGTCCATTGAGGAGGCCGTGGAGGCGGTGCGTAACGTGCCTGACGCACTGGCTGCCGCCAAGAAGCTGTGCACGCTGGCCCAGAGCTATGGCTGCCACGACAGCATCAGCGCCGTGGTGGTGCAGCTCAGTGTCACCGAGGACAGCTTCTGCTGCTGTGAGCTCAGCGCCAGCGGGACCGTGCCTCCACCCAGCCCTGGCATCTTCCCTCCTTCCGTCAACATGGTGATCAAGGATCGGCCTTCCGATGGGCTGGGCGTGCCGTCCTCCAGCAGCGGCATGGCTTCTGAGATCAGCAGCGAGCTTTCCACCTCAGAGATGAGCAGTGAGGTCGGGTCCACAGCCTCTGACGAGCCCCCTCCTGGAGCCCTGAATGAGAGCAGCCCCGCCTGCCCCAGCGAGCAGCGCTGCATGCTGCACCCGCTCTGTCTGTCCAACTCCTTCCAGCGCCAGCTGTCCAGCGCCACCTTCTCCAGCGCCTTCTCCGACAATGGCCTTGACAGTGATGACGAGGAACCCATCGAGGGCGTCTTCACCAATGGCAGCCGGGTGGAGGTGGAAGTGGACATCCACTGCAGCCGGGCCAAGGAGAGGGAGAAACAGCAGCACCTGCTCCAGGTGCCAGCGGAGGCCAGCGACGAGGGCATTGTCATCAGCGCCAATGAGGACGAGCCCGGTCTGCCCAGGAAGGCAGACTTTTCTGCTGTGGGGACCATTGGGCGCCGGAGGCCTAATGGCTCTGTCGCACCTCAGGAGAGGAGCCACAATGTGATAGAGGTGGCTGCAGATGCACCTCTCCGAAAGCCAGGAGGCTATTTTGCTGCCCCAGCTCAGCCGGATCCTGACGATCAGTTTATCATCCCTCCAGAGCTGGAAGAGGAAGTGAAAGAAATCATGAAACATCACCAGGAGCAGCAGCAGCCACAGCCCCAGTTACAGCCGCCACCACAGCGGCACTACCAGGTGGACCAGCTGCCAGACTGTTACGACACACCACTATGACCGGACTGGGCGCTATTTCCAAAATAAACTAACCAAGAAAGACTATGTTGCAAGAGTCTCCCAGGCTCACATTAAACCAGGGGTTTTACTCCACATCCTTATCCCTGACACTGTCCCCAGCCCGTCTTTGCAGCTAATCTGTAGGTTCTCCTTCTGTTGGTTATTTTTTTAAATACCACTTTTCTTCCTAGTGATGTTTTATCAATATGATTTAAATTTGTTAACTTTTCCCCCTAACATATCAGATATGTAAAAACAAAGAAGAAAAGGTTTAATATATTACAGAGAAACAGTTAATGATAATGTAATATTTTTTAAAATGGCTTTTTGTTTGGAAGACAGGGTGGGTTGCCATTGCTAAATGATTTATTAATATTGTAATTCTTGGGGGGCTTTTTTTTGTCTTGAAAATGATAGACATTTGTAGAATATGGAGACTAACTCCTAGGAGTTGCTTTACTCTGTCAGGTGACTTAAGTCACTGGGATTCACTAATTTTCTCTGAGAGAACAGTTGATTGAGAAATTTCTATTGTAAATAGCTCAGTGTTGTATAGTGATGCTTAAAATGTTTTGTAGTCTTGGCACAAGGACACAAGCCTAAATAACTGACTTTTCTCTTCCTCCCCTTTGAGGAGCCCCTGCCCACCGTCACCTCACAATTCACCTTTACTTCATCTAAGGAAGATGCGGAGCAGCTGGAGGTTTCTGTCCACAGGAGGCCGATCGCAGGCCGCTAGACAGAACCTGCACCCACAGGGCCCTGAACCTGTTTTCCTCTCTCCTGTCCCCAGCCTCCTGACTCTGTAGACACTTTTTAATTGTGTTCCTTACTGCTGCCACAATCAGCATGGTTGTATAGCATTCCATTAGACCATTTACATACCCAGAGTTATATTAAAGCAGAATGCACAAATGGACATGTCATAATTTTTGTTATAATAAATACAAAATTTATAAGTATTGGACCCATCTGCTTTTGTCTCAGCAGCCAGATGTGTCTTGTAGACAATCACATCAGCTTGGGTTTGTAATAAAGGGATGGAAAGTTGGGGTTATCAGGTATTTCTGACTTGGATATTTTTTAAAAGGGAAAAACACCCAATAATTTAACATATATTTAATGAGATAGTGAAATTAGCTTTATGGCTAGCAGTATAAAATAGCTGATCTTACAGCCTCTATAGTTGTTGTTATTAAGTAGGGTAGATGTTAAAAGGGGAATAGACATTGCATAGAAGAGATCCTGGGAAAACTTATCCCACAAAACCACGTTCTTTTTCAGTTTTCCCAGGGGCCCATAATCACATGAACAGGTTAATACTCCTTTCATTTAACAAGTGAGAAAATGAAGAGATGGTCGGCTCACTTTCCAACACTAGCAGAAGTCACATGGGCACAGTGGGGTGCACTAAGAGCACCAGTGTTCTGAGCTGACTTAGCCATTCTACAGACTGGATCTCCCACACACACCTCACTCCCAACCTGTGTGTGTGTATGATACCACTGGTCATCTTCACCTCACATGGACCAACTTTCTATGTGGACCTATCTTCCTTCAGGTCAGCGGTTCTCAACCTGTGGGTTGCAACCCACAAGAACTGTATTAAAAGGTTGGGGCATTAGGAAGGTTAAGAACCACTGCTTTAGGTGGTCCCTGGCTGGTTCAGTGACTGGCAGTTGATAGTTCTTACCCTGTAGACTCAGCCGTGGGCTCTTTGTCCCTCACAGGCCCCCGTGCTCTGGCTTTGTTGTGGTAGTGACCATACTTCATTTCCCTGTGGGGCTGTTGCTCAGTGCTCTCAGAAACTACTGCGCTCAGTGCTCTCCAGAAACTACTAAGGAAGAAGAATCGTCTCATCTCCACTCACTGAGGGACCCAGTGACCAAGGGAGCTGAACTCCCTGAGTGCAGGCCAAGTGCTCTGCCTCAGTGCCCTGCCCCAGATGCCTTCAGCATTCCCTGGCCTTCCTCAGTCTGCCCCACTCGGTGGGCTGAAGCTCTGGGCTTTCACAACGGTGCTTTAATTCCCCACAGAAGATCTGGACAGGGTTCAGCTGTAAGCATGGGTGGCCTCAACCCAGCCGGTCAGTGGGAATATCTCCTCCTACAGGCCACTTCCAGAGGGGTCAGAACCCCAAATGGTCAGCAGAGGCAGTGAGTGCTTCAGGGTTCTATAATGGGCCCAAGGTCTCCCATGGGGACTTAAAATTTCCCAGGTCTTCGATAAGGGAGAAAGGATCTGAGACTTGGAATCAGTATTTCCTAAGCCCCACAGCACATCTGTGGCTGTGATGTTCCCTGCGTCACAGAGCCCCTGGGCACATGCTGCCTGTAAGTTGGTGTGGGATGCAGGATGAGACTTGCCCCTAGGAGCTTGTGGGACATGGGGCCTGAAGGCCAGAAGACAATTCAGTGGAGTGTGTGCTGAGCCATCAAAGAGGCCCAGGCTTACCTGCAGGTCTGGGCACCCTTGATAGGAGCCTCCCCTGTTGTTTTCTGAGGAGTTTCATTTTTATCAAGATAGCGTCTAACTGTATACGGAGACCTCCTTATAAAACTGTCAAGTGCATTTTGAATATTAGAGTGCTTATTATCAAAGATTCCTGAAGCCAGGTGCTCTGCGGTAGTCGAGTGAAGGCATTACTGCTTCCTGCTGGGATGTGCAGGTCTCTGGCAAGAGGGCTTCGGCGGGGAGGGACTCCGGAGGGCTGAGCCTTGTGACAGATTAGGCACACGCGGGCCGGCCGGGTTTCTCCCGACCCTCGGGGACCTGCCGACCGACCGGTTTCTCCTGATCGCTTTTGTCTCAGCGCCACCTGCTGGTAAGTTTAGACTTGGGGTGGAAATGGGCTGAACTTCTCTTCCCCTACTCTCCAAGAAAAAACGAAGCTTAAATTTCCTATTACTGTATTCTTCTAGCACACAAAGAAAACCTTTTTTTTTTTTTTTTTTTTGAGGTTTTTTTGAGGCAGCGTCTCACTCTGTCTTGCTGGGTAGAGTGCAGTGGCGTCAGCCTAGCTCACAGCAGCCTCAAACACCTAGTTCAAGGAATCTTTTGGCCTCAGCCTCCTGCTACAGGCGCCCCTCGCCCCTGGCTATTTTTTCTATTTTTAGTAGAGAAAGGTCTAACTTTTGCTCAAGCTGATCTTGAGCTCCTGAGCTCAAGCAATCCACCCACCTTGGCCTCCCACAGTACTAGGATTACAGGTGTGAGCCACCAAGCCTGGCCAGAAACCCGTCTTTCTGTGCTACCATCAAGTACAGCAGAGGAGCTGTTTTGAAAGGTATAGTATAGTTAACGGTACCTGTGGCGGTTTCTGTGATAGACACTGTCTCCCATGGAAAGCTGATAGGCAGAAGTAGTAAGCTGTATAACCAGAATCATAGCTTTGCTGGGAGGGAAGTCTGTCTCCAATATCCATCCAATTTCCAATTCCCCATTTAAAAAAGCAAAACAAAAAAGCATCTTGTAGGATAACATCTGAGAGTCTGCTCCCTGTTGCAATAGGGCCCGAAGGTGAGAGAAAAAAATCATTCTCATTTGATCATGTGAACACTCAACAAAAGATATTTTGAATTCATCCTTGACACTATCAGAAGATAGAATTTCTATAAAGTGTAGGGTTGTGGTATCTGCCCTACCTGCCTCTACAGAGATCAAGTCAGGTAATGTATTTAAAGTAACTTGTAAATAGTAAAGCCTTATGTAAGTGTGTTATTGTCATTGTTATAAATAAGAAACTAAGGGTACTTCAAAAGGAAATAACAGGCAATGCAGCAAAAGTATCTTTTTAGCTGGGTTAGGTAGCACACACCTGTAGTCCCAGCTAGCTATTCATGAAGCTGAGGCAGGACGATTGCTTGAGTCAAGAGATTTGAGACTGGCCTGGACAACATGGTGAGACCCTATCTCTTGTTTTTAAAAGTACCATTTCAAATAGAAAACTCTTAGAGAAACATCTGCTGAATTGTTGTAGGAGGAAAAGATAAGGTAATGATAGGGAAAACAGGATTTTCTCATGTTTTGCCATTGAACTTAATCTTTCAATGTATCCCTTGACTCACTTTATGCAAATTAGTTTATGGAGACTTTGTTTTATTTCACTATTGTCATTCATCTGTCATAACTGATTTTTATTGCTATCTGTTTGAAACATGACACCAAAGGTTTTTGTTTTGTTTTTTTCCTAATCCTCACCCCATCTAGCACCACAATTCCTACAAACCCCAGACTTAGTTTGGCAAATCTGTTACCCTGGTCGCTAAGTGAGAGTGGCATTTACATCTAAGTTCAAGCTAGTGATGGAAAGTAAGCACCCAGCTCTAACCTGCACCCACCTCATTCTCTGTATCCAGGAAACACCGGCCAAGAGCCAGCCACTGTGCTTGGCTCTGAGTCATGCCTACAGGGCCCCAAGTACATGGCTTAGGTGTGACATTGGCTGTGCCAACCTCATGATGGCATAAGCCAACATAAGGATGGATGGCCTACCGGCCACGCCAATGTCAAAACCAGTCTGGAGGTGAGGAGGAAATGGGCAGACAGACCCCCAGACTGCCTTCCATCATCAGGGCAGTGTGGTGAGGAGTCAGAAGCTGTGCTGTCGCCTGCCCTGAGTTTAAGCCCCATGAACAAGTGCTGTGTGTATCAGACTTTGGTTCATTAGTCCCTTCATTTTATTCTAAATCAGAAACAGTGTTCCATCCTGTTCAAAGGAGAAACAATAGAACTCTGGGAGGATTTCCTTCCATCTGCTCACAACTAGAATTACTCCTATTATCATTCCTCTCTTTCTCTAAGGACGAGGAAGTAAAACTGGCTTCAGACTGAAATTTCAAATACTTTCTAGTCATTACTGTTTCTTCGGTCTTATTCCAATAAGCTTGTACTTTCCCCTAATTACCAATCTCACCTACTGAAAGAGATTTGAAATGGCAGCTGAGATGATCTTCCCAAGTGCTGCACCTCCAGATGTTGACTTTGCTTGAACTCATTTATAGGTGATTTGCTTTTCCAAGTCTTTAAGAAATCTGTTCCACAATTAACATTTAGAGGTTTTATAACCAACTCCCACTTAATAGAAATTGTCCTATGTGCCAGGAATAAATCAAACACACAAATGTCCTTTATTTGCCTTATGATCTGTAATACTTTCTAAGACTATTCAAATACTTCTCCTGAAGCACTTCAGTGTTCCTTTAAATGTGTGCCACATTCCTGCTCACCCTGAGAATAAGCCACACTTCAGCCATGCACTGACACAAGCAAACCCTTCCGGAGGTGTGTATTACAATGTTACCTACACATAATTTGCATTCTGTTTTCATGTAAACAGTTTTGAGAACCCTGAGTTTTCCAGTTGAAGTGTCATTGTCACAGTCCTGGGACTGCAGTGTGTAGGGTATGTGTCTGCCACTGTTACTGGCACATGTACTAGGGGATGATCTCGTGGGGACCGGGGAGAGAAAGAGCGATGGATGGAAATGGCTGAGCACACCAGTTTAACCAGAGAAGCTGTTTGCTTTCCCTTTCCTTCTAGTCTGAGCATCAGAGTGGACACCTGGTTACCACTTCCAGGCAGAATCCAGACTATGTCGTTCTGGTGAGTGGTTTTCTTGTGTTTTCCTGCTGGATCTCCAAAGAGAGAGGCTCCACGCTGCCCCTGCTGGGCACTGGCGTGAATAAACCGATCACCTATGGTAGAACTTCCATGCCGTGGGCTGGGAGTGTACCCCAGAGAGGGATAACCAGACTGAGTCCCAAGAGATGACAGGCTGCTGGAGAGACACCTGCAAGCAGCAATAGCAGCAATGGGAGGGGCCAAGTTGTGCCCCTGGTGGAGGGTGCCAGTGGGCGCACCCAGAGATCCCAATGGCCTTTAAGCCTCAGCCCTGCCCCATGGCCTTTGGAAACTGACTCAGTGTGAAATCCTTGCTGCCTGGTGGTCTCCAGACTCTCTGGTGACATTCTGAGAAGTGATACTGACTTTTTACCTCTAGTTATCCAAGAGGAACAAGTATCCTTATCCTGAGAGCTGCTGCTCTCTGCTCCCCAGACAAGGCTTATCCCCACAATGGACAGCCATTAGCTATTGCTGCTGCCACACCTAGGAGGCGCTTTCCAATGTGCTGAGGGCAAGAGTAGACAAGAGAGACCCTTGAGCAACATAGCAAGATGTAATCTCTACCAAAACACTTTTAAATTAGCCAAGCATGGTGGCTTGCACCTGGAGTCCCAGGCACTTGAGAGGCTGAGGTGAGAGGAAGTCTTGAGCCCAGAGGTCAGGGTTGCAATGAACTGTGATGATGTCGCTGTGCTGCAGCCTGGGCAACAGAAGACCCTGTACCAAAAAATAAATAGATAGGCCGGAAGCGGCAGCTCACACTATAACCCCAGCACTCTGGGAGGCTGAGGCCGGTGGATTGCTTGCACTCACAAGTTCAAGACCAAACTGAGCAAAGTTGGTCTTTATAAGCGACTCCATCTCTACTAAAAGTAGAAAACCTGAGGGAAGAGGATTGCTTGAGCTCAAGAGTTTGAGGTTGCTGTGAGCTATGACGCCATGACACTCTACTCAGGGAGACAGCTTGAGACTCTGTCTCAAAAAAAAGTCATAAATAAAAATAAATACATAAATAAATAAAAAGATAAATAAAAAA
>NW_003852422.1:12879721-12886432 GCF_000181295.1 Otolemur garnettii | reverse complement strand
AGGACCAACGCTGCTTCTCCACATCAAACACCATCGAAACCCTTTTTAGCTGATTCTCTTGAATGGGCAGGTTTGACTTTGATACACTTTCAATCCTGTGTGCTTGGGGAAGGTGGACGCAGCACCCCCCTTGTTCCCATCCGGCAGGCTCTCCTCTCAGCTCCCTCGGCCACGTGGTTCCCTGGCCCCTTCTGCAGCCCCTAGGACCATGCTTTCAGCACCCCCATTCCAGCACACTGAGGACAGGCCACACACCCACTAGCAGCAGCAGGTGCCCTGGGTGCTTTGGGTTGGCGTTGGAGCTAAGTGATTTGGCCCCTGGGCACTGACTTGCTACTTGGTGAAAAGCAGCCTCTAATCTCAAGGTCTTATCCTTGAGATCTGGCCACACTTTTGCCCCCTTCGTTTCCCCCTGGGGCCGTGGAAATGGGGCCAGAGAGTTCCAGCCTCCATCCCCCCCCCCCCGAACCCTCAGGCTGCTCAGCCCCCTGCCATTTGCCTCAGGGAACTGTAGACACCTTCACCTTCCTCATCCTCAAGGAAAATTGAAAGGAGGCCCCCCAATTTTCTGCACTCACCTGCGGAGACCTCACTTTGTCCTCTCCCACCATCTAGCTTTCCTGTCCTGAGAAAGAGGAGCTTATCCCCTTACCACCTGCAAGTTCTGTCCCCTGCCTGACCCTGAAGGTTGATGGGTCCCAGATCCCTTCCCTTCGCCTCCCCTCACACTGGGCTCGCCCTTGGGCTTTAGGTTGCTCTCACGGCTGCATCCAGGCTCCTCTCCTACCCTCTTGGGCACCCCCATGATGTGGCACCACAGACCCAATGGGCCAAAGCCTTCCCCTGCCTCCTCAGCCCCACCTCCTATCACCACATCCTGCCAACTCTGCTTCCTCAGCACCCTGCAGGTGCACCTCTTCAACCTTATCTGCTGAGATGCTCAGTTCTCTCCCAGGTGATGGTGACATGTGCCTGGGGCTCCTCCCAGCCACTTTCCCTCTCTTTTCATTTCACTCAATCTTGTCCTATACATGACTGTCCAATAAATCTTTCCAAACCACTGATCAGATCATGTTCCCCACCCCCTCACCCCTACCTATGGGCTTTGAGTTGCTATTTCTCTTATCCAGGCAAAAATGCAACTCTTCAGTCTCGCATAAAAGGCTCCCCAGTTTGACCCCTGGCTGCCTTCCCACCGTCAGCACCCACCTCTCTCTGGGCACTTGACTCATCCCAGTTTGCCCAGAACTTTGCCAGGTTTTAGCTCTGAAAGTTCAACTCCACCACCACCACCGCCTCCCCGAAGATGGCTGGTACCCTCTCACTCCCCACTGTGCCGGGGCCCAGCTGTCCCAAAGTGTGTGCAGTCCCCATGTTTCCTGCTGCTATTTGTTTAGTTCTTCCAGAGCTACCTCTCCCTCTCTGGGATTTTATCATTCACCTTTTTTTTCGTTGTTGCTCTGTAACCAGGCTAGAGTGCCATGGCATCATCATCTCACTGCAGTCTCAAACTCCTGGACTCAAGTGATCCTCCTGCCTTAGCCTCCTGAATAGCTGGGACTACAGGCACATACCACACCTATATAATTTATCTATTTTTTTTCGAGACAAAGTCTCACTTTGTCACCCTAGGTAGAGTACCATGGCATCACAGCTTACAGCAACCTTAGTCTCTTGGGCTCAAGCAATCCTCTTGCCTCAGTCTCCCAAGTACCAGGACTGACTATAGGTGCCCATCACAATGCCTGGCTATTTTAGAAGAGAGGTCTCACTTTTGCTCAGGCTGGTGATGAACTCCTGAGTTCAGGCAATCCACCTGCCTTACCTTCCCAGAGTGCTAAGATTACAGGGGTGAGTGACTGTGCTCGGCTTAATTTGTCTGTTTTTTGTAAGAGACAGGGCTTCGCTCTTGTTCAGGCTAGTCTTGAACTCCTGACCTCAAATGATGGCCTTAGGAGACCTCAGCCTCATACGTAGACTATAGGCACATGCCCCTACACTGTCTGATCTTATTTTTTAATTTTCCAAGGTGATCTCAAATTCCTGGATTTAAGCAGTCCTTCCACCGCACCTTCTCAAAGAGTAAGGATTACAGGCTGAGAGACTCATTCACTTTCATTTACATCAAAGATAAACATGTAAATAATTTTCCTTTTTTTTTTTTCAACTAGATATCTTTTTTTTAATTAAATCTTAGTGTACATTAATAGTATCATGGGGTACAGTGTACTGTTTCTGTATACAGTTTGAAGTACTTTCATCCAACTGGTTAACATAGCCTTCATGTCTTTTTCTTAGTTATTGTGTTAAGACATTTATATTCTACGATCATTTTCACAGTCAAACAGTAGAATAAGGCCTCCAGAGAAACATCGGTTCTGCCTCTCCGTCCCCAGCTCCCAGTCCCTGTGCAATTCCTCAACCAGAAGAGGCTTAGATGCCCGCTCTTCCTAACTTCCTTCCACAGAATCTGAGGCTTTTGCTCTCTCAGCCTCCCCTTCTGGCCCCAGTACACAGCCTTTCTCCCATCCTCCTGATAGTGTTAATCAAATTCTGTTAGATCAATAGTCAGTGTTTATGTATTGTGAACATCCTGAGCCTCACAGTGTATTCTGATTATGTTCCTGTCATAACCAGGTTTTGTTTGTTTTGGACGTATTACTTGCCTTTTAATTTTAATTTTTGCTTTCTCAGCTTTGTATGTAATCGCCATTCATTCATCCCCAGTCTCCCCACAGAAATGTGAATATGTTCAAACACATTCACTAAACTATTGGTTCCTCTTTTTTCTTAGTGACATCCCTCTAATACCCGCTGCCTGGTCCAGTCTAGTCTCTTCCTTCCCAGGCTGGGGACACAGCCATGATCTGGGTGCATCCCTCATCCCCTCCCTGGGCCACCTGTCCTGAGTTCATGCTCCTTTCACTGTGGGTGTCCTGCTTCAGCTTACTGGGAAACAATTTCCAGTAACCGCCTTGGAACACATGCATAGGAAGTACATTTTCTAAGACCCTACCTGTCTGAAAATATCTTTATTTTCCCCTAACACTTAACTGACAGGGTAGCTGGACAGAATATTCTGGCAGAAACCATTTTCCTTCAGAATTTTCACAGCATTGCTCTCCTGTCTTCTGCCTTCCACTGTTTCTGTGGATGTTGTTCAGATACATGGTTGTTCAGTAAAATTTTATCTGTACAACTGTGTGTCCTGTTCCAGCAAAACTTTACTTACCATGTATATGTTCTCTGTGGCTGCCTTTGTGTTATAGTAGCAGAACTGAGTCGTTGGGACAGAGACCATAAGCCCCACAACACCTAAGATCTTTACTGTCTGGCCACTTAATCCGTTTGCCGACACCTGTGCCGTCCGGAGCCTTTCAGCTCATCTTGGACAACTATGGATAATTCTCAAATTTTCTGATCTTTATGTTCCTTTTGTCTTTCTGAGAGATAATCCTACTTTATCTTCCAAACTTTTTTACTGAAAATTTTTTCTATCATGTTTAAAAATTTTTTTTTTTTTTTAGAGACTGGTGTCATTCTATCACCCAGGCTGAGTGCAGTGTCGTGATCATAGCTCACTGCAACCTTGACCTCCTGTGCTCAGGAGATCCTCCTTCCTCATTCTCCTGAATAGCTAGAACTACAAGCATGCTTTTATTTTTGGTAGAGCTGAGATCTTGCTGTGTTTCCCAGGCTGGTCTCGAATCCCTGGACTCCAGCAATCTCCCCACATTGGCCTCCCAAAGTGCTGGGATTACAGGTGTGAGCCGCCTCACCCAACTTGCTATCATATTTTAATTTCCAAGTGCTTTTCATAGTTCTCTGAATGGTACCTTTTTCTACATCCTGTCTTGTTTCTTTTCCTGTATGAGAACAGTGAATGGAATCAGGTTTTTATTTTGCTGCTTGCATTGTCTCTGTCTCCTCCAAGCCCCTGTTTTGTTTGTTTTGGCCTCTGTCTCGCCCTAGAGGCTTCCAGCAGATGGTGGGATGCCTGGGCTTCCATTCATACTGGAGAGTGTGGCATTAAAATACTGACTGAAAGCTCCTTGTGACTGGGTGGGGCTTGACCTAGAGAGGCTGTGCTCAGAGGGGCAGACAGGCTGGGTTGCTTCATTTGAGGGCCATCCCTATTGTCAGGGTCTGTCACTGTTTTCTTCTGGGCCAGAAGGAGTTCTCTTATGTCCTTCCTGTGGAGAAGGGCAAGGATGTGGGGTGTTTATTTGGGCTGTTCGCCTATTTCCAGCGCTGAGAATTTATCCACTAAGCACCTCCTCCATTCCAGGCACTGTTCCAGCCACCGAGGCTGGTAATAAAGAGGTCAGAGGTGGTCTTTGCCTTCAGGCAGGTCCTCCAAATGTAGGAGATAGGCAATGAATTAGTACATTTTAAAAAATTAACATCATTTCAGATTGTGAAAAAAGATGTGAAGAAAATAGAAGAAGGTAATGTGATCAAGAGTGATATTTGACCTAAGAACTGATGGAAAGGAAGTCAAGTTAGGATCTAGGGGATGAGAGTTTCAAGCAGAGGAGCTGCCAGGTGCAGACCCTGAGGGAGGAGCCGCTGCCGGGATATTCCGGGGAGTGGGCAATAAAGACAGTGCCCTCTTTCTTGCCCCAGCTTCTGAACCAAGGGCAAAATGAGACAGGGAAATACAGAAGAGGGCAAAAAGAGCACCTTTATTTCTTAAAGCTGACGGTGGGAAATGTGGTTTGTGTCTCTTGGTAAGTGAATTTTTGATTAGATTATGGGATGCGGTCATCAGCCGGATTTGCCCCCAGCTGTGCGGAGCGCGCCCCCTGGCGGGACGACTGAGAAGCGGGCTGGGGAGAGGGCGGGGCCGCGCACTCGCAGTCTGTCCTTCTGGACTTCCGGTAGGTGGCTGGTGTTGCTGCCTAGGGGTACGGTGCTCCTGACGGTGAACTGGGTGCGGGGGTACCCAGGGAGGGCGGTGTGGCTGGGGCTCAATGCCCCAGAGGGGCGGGTGTGAGATGAGGCCCAAGTTGAAAGCTAATGCCAGGAGATATCCCCCACCCAAGGGCAAAACACAAACCGCAGACAAGCTGTGGCTGTTTTTCCCAAGGGACAGTTGGAACCTTGAGCATTTTAAAGGCAACAGAGAGAAGGGAAGTGGCAGCAGGAGGGTGATGGGGGAGGTAGAGACTGCATTCTGGTGAGGCCCAAGAAATCTACATTTTACATAAAATAAGGGTGTGAAGGAAGTATCAGTTACGTAGATGTCCATGGGTAGGTAGAAGACTGATTATGTCATGTCTCCATTCTGCGAACTAAAATACAATTTTAAGTCCCCCAGCCTATTTCATGGACCTCCCACCTTTGGCCAAGCAGACCCCAGAAACCCACTATAGCTGAGTTGTTGGCCCTGAGAAGGGAGGTCAGACCTGCCTGGCCATGCCCCTTCCCTTCTTGGAGATACCCTTTGTAACACATTAACAGGCCGAGGGCCACACAGGACTGGGTTGAACCACACCTGCAGGTCGTCAGTTTACTTAACAGATCACCTGAGCCTCCGTATATGGCCAGTGGCTTCTCTCTGATTAACAAACCTACCTTAAAGCATTCTGAGCCTTAGAGGAAGCTTCATTTCTTTAACCAATTATAAAGCAAAGTGTCTTGAACCCACCTATAATCTCCCCACCCTCCTTGGAATGTTCCACCTTTTCAGGCCAGACCAATGTATGCCTTCCATGTATTGATTCAAGACTTTGTGTGTAATTCCTGTCTCCCTGACATGTATAAAACTAAACTGTAACCCAAACACAGTCCACTTGTTCAAGGCTTCTGGGGCAAGGCTCTGGGCCATGGTCACTCACACTTGGCTCAGATGAAACCCTTTACAATTATTTTACAGAGTTTAACAGTTACCAACCTATAAGATACATTTGTAATTTATTATTAGTGTGCACTCCCCATAGGCTTTCGTGTTAGATATTAGGGGTATAATTGTATCTCCTTGTTTACAGGGATACCTGTAAACCTATGGGCCCCTTCTTCACAGGTGCCTGAAGCTTTTTTAAATTATTATTATTGTTTGGGATTCATTGAGGGTACAAAGAATTAGGTTATACTGATTGCATTTATTAGATAAAGTCCCTCTTATAATTGTGTCCTGCCTCCAAGAGGTGTGCCAAACACCATAATCCCCCTCCCCCTCCCTCCTGCCCTCTTCCCCTCCCTCATTCTCCTTCCCCACCTCTTGTATTAGCTCATCTACAGCCCTCATATTAGAATTGAGTACTTTGGATTCTTGCTTCTCCATTCTTGTGATGCTTTACTAAGAAGAATGTGTTCTACTTCCAGTGCCTGAAGCCTTTACCTTCTCTTTTACACAACGAGTTGGAGAGTGGCCCTGAGACTTTAATTTTCTTTCACAAAGCCAGTACCCTGTTCTCAACATGACAAAGACAAGTGGGGATTTATAGCCAAGGGCCTGGGTGGGTTGGGGGGGTCAGTGGATGGAAAATTAAGAGGAAACATCAGTAGTAAAGGGGACTCTGACACAGGATTCTTGCTGAAGGCAGGTTGAGAAGGTATGGGGGTGGGGGCAGTGAAGAGGAATTTGATCAAATACGTCCAGGTTGGAGGGTTTTCTGCTAAAGCAGCCCAGAAGGATTCTTGCTGACACTGGACTGAACAGGCCAAGCGGAGAGCCCAAGGTCAGAGACTAGTCAGGAGGAAGAACCA
>NW_003852422.1:12865017-12879419 GCF_000181295.1 Otolemur garnettii | reverse complement strand
CCTTAGCCGATTGAGCCACAGGCGCCGAGCCAGACTCAAGTTTTCTTAAAGGAGAGTCTGTTGCTCTGACCCCAACAGTGGGAATTTGACAAGTTCCTTGGACTCCATGGTCTTTTTTTTTTTTTTTTTTTTTTTTGCAGTTTTTGGCTGGGGGCTGGGTTTGAACATGGGGCTGGTGCCCTACTCCTTTAAGCCACAGGCACTGCCTGGACTCCGTGGTCTTTAAGTTTGTGAAGGAAAGCTTTGGGGGCAGTGGCCTTGGATGTTTCCAGCTCTGTCATTCGCTGCTCCCTGGAGAGCACTGCCCCAGGGACAGACATCCATGGTGAATTCATCCCACTGAGCTGGCTTAGGAGAGGAGAGCAGTTTGTCCTGGTGTTTGACTGCCTGTGTCACTAGGAGAGCTTTAGCGATGAAGTAAGCACTTTGGATAGTTTGTGACCTTTTCATTCTAGATGAATGTGATCTGGCAAAATTTAGCTTAAAAAGGAAAAGAAAGAAGGCTTTGGGTTTTTTTTTTTTCCATCTCTGTATCTATTAGTGACTGAATTGTGGCATCTGTGTTCCTATGAAGTCCAGGGAGCATTCCCCAGGAGAGCAAGTCAGGAGGAGGGTTGGTCTGTACTTGGGGGGGCTCCAAGGTGTCCCACAACAAATTACAGAGCATGCTTGGAGAGGTCTCCAGTCCATTGCTGTGGAGGAAGGATCTGTCGGACATGATGCAATTTATGGGTAGGGAGGTGGTTTTTTATAGAAGGAGGAAATATAACTCTGAGGTAAGGCTTGAGCACAAGCCTTATTTGGGAAGGTGGTGGTATCTGCCATTATCTTTTTGTGGAGCCTATTTGATGAGGAAAGAGGGATTACAGCCAGCCCCCAGCAGTTGAGAATGGGTTTAGGAAAAATATTTGGCACCCCATTTAGGTTATCACTTTTGCATTTGATCAAAATTGTTTAAATCCCTGGAAAGTTTTTTTAGAGGAAAGTGTTCCTCATCTTTAAGGATTTGGGTCCATATCTTTTAAACATTTTTTTTCTCATTCTAAGATTTGAAATGGGCATCTTATGTCTTGTAAGCCTCTTGAGGGCCTTACTATCATTTGTATCTAAGGGGATCCTGCTGTGCCTGGCACATCAGAAGCCTCCAGTATAATCTTATGTACAAGAACGCACCAGCTTCACAAACAACATGTCCTCTTCTTTTTTACTTGGTACTCTTATTATTATTATTATTATTATTTTGCAGTTTTGGTCAGGGCTGGGCTTGAACCCGCACCCCTGGTATATGGGGCTGGCGCGCTACTCCTTGAGCCACAGACACCACCCTTGGTACTGTTCTTTTTTTAGCACTAGATATGACTAACCAGATTTACAAAGGAGCTGGAAATGGATCAAAGCCTTTGCCCCAAATGCTATGGACACTTTTTCCCCACTATAAAATAATGCACACCTAAAAGTTAGACATCCAGGAACATTAATGAAGGGAAAAGATGGCTCGTGAGCTCACGATCTGGAGATAAATACATTAATGTTGCTTTGCTTTATTTTCTACCAGCTGTTTTGCTAAGCATCACTTTTAATTAAGTAACTGTGATTATGCTATAGTTGATATTCTTTTGAATGTTTCGTGCGACTTGAATTTTTCTTAAAAATTCTTGGTAAACATTCCAAAACTGCATAACATTCTGTCCAGTGGATTACTGTATGTTGCAACATAGGAATAATGCTGGCCATTTGGATGGTTTTCAGCTTTCTGTTGTAAATAACATGGCATCAAACATCTTTGCTATTGTCTTGATTAGTTTATAAACAACTGGAGCAAGAGGTGGGGTCTAAGGCTATTCCTTCCTGCCACTTAAGAGGATGTGGCCTTGGATTCCAGATGAGGGCAGATTGTAGCCTTCTGGCAATGGTGAAGAGTTGGGTGACCCGGGACAGTGGGAGGAGAGTGGTGAGGCCAAAGCACCTGACACAAAGGGAAACGTATTATAATTTTTTTTTCCTTCTGGAGGAAAAAGGAAGGTCAGTAAAAAGAAAATTCTGGTATAGCTTTGGGTTGATTTTTAAAGGGTTAAACATCTCAACTTTGATAAGGAAAATCAAAGTTTTAGTTTTCCCATTTACAAAATGTTTCTTTGGTAGCTCGTGGTAGGCAGCAGATTTTAATGGCCTGGCTTATGTGCTCCAAAGGCTGAAATCTGGTAGCTGCAATTTCACTTTCACAGCAGGATTTTAAATGTTAAGATGAATTCCAGACAGGTGGTTTTTTGCAAATTTGAGACATTGGCATTTACCTTGAACCCAGCTTGGCATATTTTGTTCTTTGGGAACTTCACAGTCTAGTGGAGGAAAAGTCATTTAAAAAAGTAATAGGATCGGGGGTTCTGGAGCACACAGCCCTGAGTTCAAATTCTGACTCTGCCCCTAATTAGCTAGGTCTGTTTGTGTTCTCCTACTAAAATTCATATGTTGAAACTTAATCCCCAATGTGATGGTATTTGGGTAGTAAGGCTTTTGGGACGTGAGTAGGTCGTGAGAGCTTTGCCTTCATGAGTGGGGTTACTGCCCTTATAAAAGATCCCCAGAGAGCTGGGGAGCTTCATGAGTGGGGTTACTGCCCTTATAAAAGATCCCCAGAGAGCTGCCCACAGAAGGACACAGAGAGAAAGTGCCCTGAAAGTAGACCCTTCCCAGACGCCAGATCTGCAGACGCCAAGTCTCCAGAATTGTAAGCAATAAAGTTCTGTTGTTTCTAAGTCACCCAGCCTATGGTGCTGTGGCAGAGTAGCTTGTGTGCACTGGGATAGCAGCCTTGGCCATATAACTTCCCAGTGAAGTGATGTGACGTTGTAAACTGGGATTTATAGTACACAGTTAAAGATTCAATGAGACCATGTACATGACATCATTAGTACAACCCTGGCTCATAGAGGGCTTAATCTGAGTGTCTCACACGCACAGCAAAGAGAACAGCCACTCAGGTCGTGAGTGGAGATGGGTTCATACAGGGACCCTTCTCTGGTTCTTTTTCATTTTTTTTTTTTTTATGAGACAGAGTCTCACTTTGTCACCCTCAGTAGAGTGCAGTGGCATCACAGCTCACAGCAACCTCCAGCTCTTGAGCTTAGGTGATTCTTTTGCCTCAGCCTCCCAAGTAGCTGGACGCTACAGGCACCCTCCACAATGCCCGGCTACTTTTTTGTTGCAGTTTGGCCGGGGCTGGGTTTGAACCCACCACCCTCGGTATATGGGGCCAGTGCCCTACTCACTGAGCCACAGGCGCCACCCCCTTCTCTGGTTCTTAAGAGGATGTTTAGGAAATGACCATGGAGAAATCGGGTAACAGCGTCCCTGCGGGGTAGCAGGAGGTCCAGGCATGTGAAGTTTGAATGCCAGTAAGAAGTTCACATTCTCTGAACCCTGACTTTTAACTGCTTCCGCTGGGTCATTCTGCATTTGTGGACATCTTTTGAGATCATGCGTGAGAAAGAGTGAGAGGTGTCCTGCCTCTTTAAAAAATTATTCTGAGAGTTACAGATTATTAGAGCTTAACCAACTTTTTGTTAGGCAAACAGCAAGAAGAAAATATCTTCCTCTATTTTTCTTTGATGGTGAATTTAGTATTGCTGTGTAAGGAGTCTGGCATAAAATGGCAAACTGTGAGCTGATTTCCATGTCTTCTCTCCTTTGAGTGCCCATCTGTCTGGGGGCCACTGTCTACTGTATCTGCACGTGTAAGAGGCACCACAAACTTGGCGTCTGAACCGAGCTTCCTGTTTTCTGTCCCAATGTATTTCTTTCTTCATGTTTCTTATCACAAAAACTCACCAGGATCCCCCCATTTGCTCTGTCTGGACCCCCAAGAATCATCCTTGATTCCTCCCCTCACCACTCTGCACACCCAGTTCATTGACGTCTGCTTGCTTTTAAGACGCATCCCAAACCATCCTGTTCTCTCCATCTCCACTGCTTGTCCAAGCTACCATCACCTCCCATTTGTGTTGCTTGGAGGACAGGCCCCTGGTGGTACCCAGCCCTGTCTATTTCCTTCCAGAAGCATCATTTTGAATGTAGGTCAGGCCAGGCCCCTAAGGAGAAGTTTCTGTGCCCTCAGTGTTTTGCAGCACAGCCCAGCTCCTCCTTGGACACTCCCCCCGCCCCCTGTCCTGGGGCTTTTGCAATCTCACCCCACTCACACCCTCAGGCCAGGGTTCCTCAAACTCAGTGCCAGTCACACTTTGGTCCAGATACTCCTGTGACCTGGGTTCTGTCCTGTGCATTGTGGGGTGTTGAGTGCCATCTCCAGCCCCTACCCACTAGCTGCTGGTTTTCACCAACTGGTGAAATGTCACATTTTTGTCTTTGTCGTGTTAGGGACAAAACAAAAATGCCTCTAAACATTGCCAAATATCCCCTGAAGGGGGCAGTCACTAAGCTATTCACCATTTAGGCCTAGGGCTGCTCTTTCCTCCCAGTCTCTGTGTGGGGCCTCTGTTCTGGCCTCAGCTGGGGTGTTTCCTCAGATGGCAGCAGAAGGGTCTTTCCTGACCACCCTAACTCGGAAGTTCCCCCTTCTGGGCCACCCTGCACATCATTCCGCATTTCAGCGTCTTTATCTCCTCCATCACCATGTGAGGTGGTGTCTGTGTGTTCACCATCTCCCCAGCAGGCCTGAAGCTTCCTGAGGGTAGATTTCTGTCTGTCTGAAGTGTCCCTAATATGACAGACAGTTCCAGGCATGGAGCGGGCGTATGACAAATGGCAGGTGTTGACTGGAGGCATGAACAGCTTCCTTCTCCCTCAGTGAGGTCTGATGAAGGCTGGGGCTGGAGGCGGGGCGGGGGAGGTCACAGAAGGCTCAGGTTCTTTCTAGGCTGTGAGTCTTGGTGAAGGTGGAGGGGGTGTTTGGTTTTGTCAGCATCTTTTAGCCTCCGTTTTCTCCGTTGATTAGCTAAGTGCCCAGGGTGGCTGGTGACTGACTCCCGGGTCCAGTCTTCTTACTGAGGAGGTTCTGCTCGGCCTCCTTGGCTCTGACAGAGAGGTCACTTCTGGGACAACCCCAGCAGGAGCGCAGTGGGCCAAGAACAGTCTGGTCTTGGAGGGGTCATTTGACCAAAGGGGGTGTTTAGTGTTCTGTCTAGTCCAGGAAGGGGAAGGTGCCCTGCCGGGAGCCAAGGTGTGGAGCCAGAGCACCCCGTTCCCCCAAGGTCGTCCTCCACATCTCATGTGATGCATTTCTTTGTGGCCCAAGCTCTTGGCTCTCCTCTTTTTTGCCACGTCCCAAGGCCAGCTTGGTCTGTTCCTTCTGACGTCTCTGAAGCTGTGGATACAGGGAATCACTTTTCCTCCTAATTGTCTCCTCCACTCAGCAGGGTTTCTTAAGGGGGAAAAAACACTTTGTGAGATTAATATTAACCACAAAGGATAAGTTTTCCCACTTTTTTTTTTTACAGCTTGTTTTTCAATTTCAATTGATTCAGCTTGTTGCAACTACAGTTCATTACAATTAAATATTAGAGGCAGGAATTGAGGAGGGAAGGCATATTGACAGAGTTTATGTCAAATATTGAAGTTTTCAACATAAATATGAACCACTTTATTATTTCCTATAAGCTGGCAGTTGTTCAGAATAGCAGGTTGCTCAAGACAAATCGATTGGCCTAGAATACTTCCCCTTGGACTTGAACTAAGTGTCCAAGACTCTTTGTGGGCTTTGTCCTCTGGGGAGGAAGGCCGAGCCAGGGTCAGTGGTTCTCAGTGCAACACATCTGTGTGTGCACCAAGGCTGGGATAGCCGGTGTCGTTGGACTCAGAAGAATCTGTCACTTTTACAGCTCTGCGGTAAGCTCATGCTGATGACCGTCCTGACTGCCGCTTTCTGCCTGGATAGATAGATCTCGGTGACAGTGCTGGAGAAATAAATTGGAAGAAGAGGAGTTGGAGAATCGCGATTTGAAGGCAAGATTGCAGATTATTTTACCAAAGGCTTATTGAACTGCTGCGACACGCACACAAATGCATACACACTGGACGCCCTCGCTCAAACTCATCTCTTAGAGTTTTGAAGTCTTGGTAGAATGTACTGGATTCTGTGGGAGACTTTTTCTGTCTCAGGAAGAAGCTAAACCTTGTCCTTTTTGTACTGACTCTAGTACAAAATCCACTTCTGATAGGCAAAGAACCATTTTGTTCTAGTAAAGCCACGAAGTGTGCTGAGTGTGTGTGTGTAGACCGAGGCAGTCTTCTGTCCCCTCCTGCCCCCTCGGGGTAACCACTGCTCACAGTCTGACATGCCCTCCCCATGCTCATGGAGACTCACCTCATCATTATTATCTGCATGCATGTCTATTTTCTTTTCTTTTTTGAGACAAAGTCTTACTTTGTCACCCTCGGTAGAGTGCTGTGGTGTCATAGCTCACTGTAACCTCAGACTCTTGGGCTCAAGCAATCCTATTGACTCAGCTTCCCAAGTACCTGGGACTATAGGCAGTTGCCACAATACCTGGCATCTCACTCTTGCTCAGGCTGGTCTTGAACTCCTGAGCTCAAGCAACCCACCCACCTCGGCCTCCCAGAGTGCTAGGATTACAGGTGTGTACCACCACACCTGGCCTATGCATGTCAGTTTTCATCAAACAGTTTGAGATGTGGGGCAGTCACCTTTGTTGCTTAAGCTCCTTAGGTTGGGTGTTGACTGTGTGCATGTGGACACATCCTACCCTCAGAAACTCACATGGGAGGGAAAACTCAGGAAAGGGGCAGCCCTGGGTTTACATTGTGCCTTAGTTTCCTAGAGCGTCCGTAGCAAAGCACCACCAATTTGGAGGCTTAAAACAGCACTGATTCATTCTCTCTCAGTTCTGGACCCTAGAAATCCCGAATCCAAGTGTAAGCAGGGCCAGGCTCCTCCTGGAGGATCCAGAGGAGTCTTCCTGCCTCACTGACCCCTGGTGTTCTTTCAGGTGTAAATGCATCACTTCAATTTCTCTGGTGTGATGGGCCCCCTCCCCAGGTGTCTCTGTCTCTGTCCAAATCTTCCTCTTCTTGTGAGGACATCAGTCATATTTGCTTAATCCACTATGTCTACATCTTGACATCTGATTTCATCCATTTTTCATTTCATTTCATTTCATCATTGACATTTTATCCCTATTCCCGAATAAGGTCACATTCACAGGTTCTGCAGGGACATGAAATTTCAGGGGATACTGTTCAACCCAGCACCCTCTCAAGCCTGTGTGGTCTGGATACGTATTAACATATGCAAACCTGGGGGGTTTCTGGTTACTAGTATAAATCAGGTTCAGAGTATGTCCAATATCAAATTCCTTATCAGCCTTTTCCCAGATTGTCTGACCTTCTACTGATCATACACCTCAAAACTTTATTCCAATACATGCTGCAAAATGGTGACTTTCTAGTTATGCTAGTCCTTCTGAGATAATTAGTTGAAATTCTATAAAAACAGACTTTTCCTGTTGAACCATTTGATTGCCCTGAAATGCAATTTGTTCAGAAGAGACCTTTATCAATTTTTAGAACAATGAATCGATGCCATTGTACTGTCCAGTGGCGACCAGTGGTTTTTCTAGTCTAATTGTTAATTGGAGGGTTGTGTATCTTTCACGTGTTTTAATCCACTGCATTCATTCTGCTTGTAAATGCTCAAATTGTTCCAAGTCAGATCAGTGGGAACCCTTTTAGGTTTTGGCTTCTATGGCCAGATTCAACTTATTTCGCTATTCTTTCTTGTCCTTAGGGCATAATTCCATCAAGTATGCACAGTCAAAATGTTGCATTTCAAAGCCACCAAAAGTCTTTCTTTCTCTATGAGTTTTCACCAGATGCTTAATATACATTAAGTTCAGTGTACATTTTCTTCTCTTTCTGTGTGCTCTGCAGTTTCCATAATAGAAAGTTTAAAAATACATGACTCTTTCAACAATTCCTCTCTTAGGAAACCATCCCATAGAAATGAAAGATCTAACATGTAAAGACACATGGGGAAGGATGCTGATTGCAACATTGGGCAAAGTGACCTGAAACCAGGGAAAAGGGGGCACTCATTAATAATGCTGGGTTTTAACTGGGTGCAGTGGCTCACACCTGTGATCCTAGCACTTTGGGAGACCAAGGCAGGTAAATTGCCTGAGCTTATGAGTTCAAGACCAGCTTGAGCAATAGCAAGACCCCGTCTCTAAAAAATAGCCAGGTGTTTTGGTGGGTGCCTATAGTCCCAGCTACTCGGGAGGTTGAGGCAAGATGATCACTTGAGCCCAGGAATTTGAGGTTGCTGTGAGCTGTGACGTCATAGACCTCTACAGAGGGCAACAAAGTGAGACAGAGTCTCAATAATAATGATAATTTTGTGTTTTAGTTGTATAGCAGTTGTGGGCCCCAATGTTGAAACAGTAAGACAAGATACATCTCAAGAAGGCTAGCTTCTGTTCTTGTTAACCATTTTATTAATTTTCTTCATCCTCCGTTGTTTCTTTCTGTCTTGAGAAGCCCCCAAAGTCGTGTACTGTGAAACTGTTGTGCTCCGCACCTTGTTTCTCCCCACGCCCCTCCCGCCATGGACAGTATGGCCTGAGGCCTCTCCCTCTCCGTCTCTATAGAGCTTCCTTGTTGCTTTTTGCAGTGGCGTGCACGTCCTTTGTGGAGTGTGTGCACCGGGTTTCGTGCCATCAGTTGGAATGCGGGTGGTTCCCAGTGTTGTGCTGTCACACATGATGCGGCATTGCCACCTGTGAACTTTGTTTCACTTTTCCCCAGCGTCTCACTGAGATAGATTTCTGGAAGTGGGATTACTGGGTCAAAGGGTAAATGCATATGCAATTTTAATAGACACTGCCAAATTCTCACTCATAAAGGTTGTGCTGTTTTGCTTTTTTTTTTTTTTATTCCTTTTTTTGCCTTGGTAGCATGCTGTGATGTCAGCCCAGCTCACAACAACCTCAAACTCCAGGGTGCAAGCAATCCTCTTGCCTCAGCCGGCCTCCAAGTAACTGGGGCTATAGGTACCTGCCACCATGCCCGGCTAATGTTTCTATTTTTTAGTAGAGATGGGGTCTCATTCTTGCTCGGGCTCGTCTCAGACTCCTGAGCTCAAGGGACCCACTGACCTTAGCCTTGCAGACTTCTAGGATTAGAGGTGTGAGCCACTGTGCTCGGCCCTCTCTATAGTTTAAATGTGTATTTCTGTCATAATGAATCAGGTTTTGCATCTTTTCATGCCTTTAGGGGCCATTTGCCTTTATTCTTCCTGAATTATCTATTGTGCTTTTGTCAATTTTTTTGCATTTAAGCTGTTGGTCCATTTCTTCTCAATTTTTTAGCTCTATATTCAATCCCGAAATTAGTCCTTTTGTCTTTGCCATGTTGTTGGTATTTTTAATTAATCGAGTATTTTTAAGAGAAGATTTCGATTGGAAAAATTGTGCGTAAACTGCCAACTAGCCCATGTAGCCACTCTTTCCCTGGCAGTCGCCCCTGTTACATGGTAGCATCTTACGTCAGTGTGCGCATTTGTTACAAGTTAGGAGCCAGTGCTGATACATTATTATTCGTGGTGCATTTGTTACAAGTTAGGAGCCAGTGCTGATACATTATTATTCGTGGTGCATTTGTTACAAGTTAGGAGCCAGTGCTGATACATTACTATTACCTAAAGTTCACAAGTTACATTAGTGCTTACTCTGTAGCCTACAGTTCCCCCTATGGGTAACGTCACCTATCCACCACACAGCATCCTGCAGTCCTAAAAATCCCCTGCGCGCCCCCTGTTCATTTCTCTTTTCCTTCCTTGCCCCCAAACTTCTAACCTTTTCACTGTCTCTGTTGTTTTGTCTTTTCTAGAATGTCCTATAAACGCTACCTGTGTGTGGTTTCTCGGGCTTCTTTCTCTTAGCACTGTGTGGTTCAGCTTCTTCCGTGTCTTCTAGTAGTGTGATAGCTCACCATTTTTATTGCTGAATAATATTCTTGAGTCCTGATGTATCACAGTTTATTGATCCCCTCACCTACTGAAGGACACCTTGGTTCCCTCCACATTCTGGCAATTACAATAAAGCTTTTGGAAACATCCATGTGCAGGTTTTTATGTGGACATATGTTTTTGATTCATTTGGGTAAACACCAAGAAGCATGATTGCTGGTTCATATTGTAAGAATTTCATAGTTTTGTAAGAACTTGTGAAACTGCCTTCCAAAGCAGCTGCACTACTTTGCGTTCCCATCAGCAATAATGAATGAAAGCTCTTTTGGTTCCACATTCTGGCTGTGAGTGGGTATCGCTGATATTTTGGATTTTAGCCATTCTGATAGATGTGTGGTGTATCTCGTTTTAATTTGCAGTAGTCTAATTGTATATGATGCTAACCATATTTTCATATGTTTAATTGCCATCTGTATAGTGAAGTGCCTGTTAAATATTTTGCCCACTTATTTTGCTGTGTTATTTTTCTTACTGTTCAGCTTTAAAGCATTTAGTCCTTTATCAGGTATGTATTTTGGCAAACGTTTTCCTCCAGTCTGTGACTTGTTTCTCATTCTCTTGACAGAGTGTCAAGAGACACTAAAAACAATTAAGTTTTTAATTTTAATGAAGTCTGCCTTGTCAAGTTTTCTTTCATAAATTGTGCTTTTGGTGTTGAAGCTAAAAGGTCATTACCAAACTGAAGGTCACCTACATTTCCTCCTATTTTATATATAAGAAGCTTTATAGTTCTGCATTTTACAGTTAGGTCTATGACCCTTTTTTTTTTTTTTTTTTTGAGACAGAGTCTCACTTTGTTGCCCTGGGTAGAGTGCTATGGCATCATAGCTCACAGCAACTTCAGACTCTTGTGCTCAAGCAATCCTCTTGCTTTAGGTCCCCCAAGTAACTGGGACTACAGGCACCTGCCATGACACCCAGCTAATTTTTCTATTTTTAGTAGAGACAAGGTCTTGCTCTTGCTCAGGCTGGTCTCAAACTCCTGAGCTCAGGCGATCCACCCACCTTGGCCTCCCAGAGTGTAGGATTATGGACATGAGCCACCGTGCCTGGCCTATGATCCATTTTGAATTAATGTTTGTGAATGGTGTAAAGTCAGTGTCTAGAATCATTTTTTTTGGCATGTGAATGTCCTGTTGTTTTAGCATCATTTGTTAAAAGACTATTGTTTCTCCATTGAGTTCCTTTTGTTTCTTGGTCTGAGATTAGCTGATTATATTGTGTGTGGGCTCTCTGTTCTCTCCCATTGTGCAGTGTGTCTGTCTTTCACCAGTCCCCCCCACCCCCACTGTGCTGATTACTGTACCTTCTAAGTCTTGAAATTGAGTAGTGTCAACCCTGTGACTCTGTTCTTCAGGATTGTGCTGGCTATTTTAGATCTTTTTGCCTTAAACTTTAGAATTAGTTTGTTGACAGCCACAAAATAACTTTCTGGGATTTTGATTGTGATTACACTGAAGCTATAGATAAAGATGGGAGGAACTGGAATTTTAACAATATTGACCTTTTCTATTCATGAACATGGAATATCCCTTCATTTATTTAGCTATCCTTTGATTTATTTCATCAGAGTTTAATAGTTTTCATTTTATAGTTTTTATACATATTTTGTTAGATTTATACCTTAGTATTTAATTTTGAGGGTGCTAATGTAGGTGGTGTCATGTTTTTAATGTTAAATTCCAGTTGTGCATTGCTGGCATATAGGAAAGCAATTGACTTTTGTATACTAAACTTGTACCCTGCAACCTTGCTATAATCATTTGCTAGTTTCTAGAGCAGTGGTTCTCAACCTTCCTAATGCCACGGCCCTTTAATACAGTTCCTGTGGGTTGCCACCCACAGGTTGAGTACTGCTGGACTATATTGATTTTCAAATGATGGGCCAGCCTTGTGTGCAGGAATAAATCTCACTTGATTATGGTGTGTAATTCTTTTTATACATTGCTGAATTAGATTTGCTAATATTTTGTTGAGGATTTTTACATCTATGTTCATGAGAGGCAATGAATGGTCTATAGTTTTCTTGTCTTTTTTTTTTTTTTTTTGAGACAGAGCCTCAAGCTATCCCCCTGTGGCTTCACAGCTCACAGCAACCTCCAACTCCTGGTCTCAAGCGAGTCTCCTGCCCCAGTCTCCCAAGTAGCTGGGACCACAGGCACCCGCCACAACGCCCGGCTATTTTTTGGTTGCAGCCGTCATTGTTGTTTGGCGGGTCTGGGCTGAATTCGAACCCGCCACCTTAGGTGTATGTGGCTGGTGCCTTAGCCACTTGAGCCACAGGTGCTGAGCCAGTTTTCTTGTCTTATAATAACTTTGTCTGGTTTTCACATAGGATGTGTTCCCTCTCTTTCTATTTTATAGATGAGATTGTAGGGAATTAGTATAATTTCTTCCTTAAATATTTAGTAGAATTCCCCAATGAACACATCTGGGCCTTTCTGTTTGGAAGATTATTAATTATTATCCAATTTCTTTAATAGATATAGGCGTATTCAGTTTATTTCTTCTTACATGAGTTTTGGTAGATATGTCTTTTTAAAGAATTGGTCCATTTCATCTAAGTGTTCAAATTTGTGGGCATAAAGGTGTTTGTATTCCTTTGTTATTCTGTCAACATCCAGGGCTATGTTATTTTTTTGCCATGCGTAAGTTATATAATGTATTCTCATTTATCATCTTTTTTTTTCTTCTTTACTGCTTCTGGATTTAAAAAAAAAAAAAAAAAGTTGCCCCTTCCTGGTAATGGAGCAATTTACCAAGGCTTTCCTCTAGGATTTGTATGACTGACTCACTGGTATTTACCCTGGTGTCTGGTGCCATAAGCAGATTGAATTTTATCTTTTCCCATATAGGTATCTAATTCTTCAAACATCCTTTACTGAAAATTCTATCTTTGCTCTAATTTGAGATGTTGCTCTTATACTACGGTATATTTTCTTATATGGTTAGGGCTATTTCTGGATTTCTGATTCTTTTTTGTTGGTCTGTCCATTCATGTCAATACCACATTCTTTAATTATAAAGATTTGATGCTGTGTTTCACTATCGGACAGGCTGCCCCATCTAACTCACCCAGATTGCTCTCTTTTTTTTTTGAGACAATCTCATGTGCCATGGCATCACAGTTCTCAGCAACCTCAAACTCTTGGGCTTAAGTGATTCTCTTGCCTCAGCCTCCCAAGTAGCTGGGACTATAGGCGCCCATCATAATGTCCAGCTATTTTTTGTTTTTTGTTTGTAGTTGTTTAGCTGGCCCTGGGCTGGGTTCTGCTCTCAGTGTATGTGGCTGGCACTGTACCCACTGTGCTCCGTGTGCCGAGCCCAGATTGCTCTTTTATCCTGGCTATTCTCCCCAGAGTTTTCTCTCATCTGATCTTTTTTTTTGTTTTGTTTTTTGGCCGGGGCTGGGTTTGAACCCGCCACCTCTGGTATATGGGGCCGGTGCCCTACTCCCTTGAGCCACAGGCATCACTCCCCATCTGATCTTTATAACTAACTTGGCTTGCTCCAGAAAACAAAGCAAAGGAGACTCTTACTATACATTGAATTCATATATCTTAGGAAGACTCAATATTTTTATGACATTGAGTCTTTCTATCAAAAAAAAAATGTGATTTTCCACCCACTGCACTTCTGTGTCTTTCAGGATTATGTTATAGTTTTCACATATTTCAGTTTTATATATTTTGTGTTAGATTTATGTTTTATTTAAAATATTTTTGATATTATAAATATATTCTATTATATATCTCCTAATTGATCATTGTTTATATAAAAGCTTTTTTCTGGATGCTAAGACTCTACTATTTTTACCCAATTCTCTGTTTGCAGCTATTTTCCCATTAATTTTGGGTTTCCCAGATAGATAGTTACATCATGTACAAACAGAGATAGTCTTACCATTTTGTTTTCTGTTGTTCTTACTCTATTTGCTTTCTCTTATTTGATTTAATTATTGGTTTGCCTATCAAGAAATCTTCACACAGTATAT
Organism: Otolemur garnettii; assembly: GCF_000181295.1. NCBI lineage: Eukaryota > Metazoa > Chordata > Mammalia > Primates > Galagidae > Otolemur > Otolemur garnettii. The sequence goes on along the minus strand of NW_003852422.1, from coordinate 12,865,428 downwards.
TCACCTATGTAGCCAGCACCCTCATGAAGAAGTGGGTTACTATTGCTCCAGAAGTCTCCTTCATGTCCCCACCAGTCAACAGCCCTCCCAGGGACCACATCCTCCAAGCTGCCAACTCTGTAGACTGCTGCTGCCTGGTTTTAGACTATATACCACAATTTATCTATCCATGCTATTGTTAATAGACATTTGGGTTGTTTCCGAGTTGGAGTTTTTATGAATACTGGTGCTGTTTACATTCATGATGAATTTCTGTTTGGTTTATTCCCAGGAGTAGAATTTCTGGGCCACACAATATGCATATCCCCAACTATAGTAGACATAGATTAACAATTTTCTGGACTATTTGTGCCAAATCATACTTCCAGCAATCCTTGAGAGTTTTAGTTGGTCCCAGGGCCATCGACCTGT
>NW_003852422.1:12858363-12864311 GCF_000181295.1 Otolemur garnettii | reverse complement strand
ACGAGTCTGGTTCGCCAGTCTGTTCTCTGACAGTGAGTGCTTATGAGATATTCTGCTCGGTTTTCTTATAGATGACTTGGTGTTTTATCTTTCACATTCAGATCTCTGACACATCTGGAATTGATTTCTGCGTGTGGTGTGAATTAGGTGTCAAGGCTCATTTTTTCTCATAAGCTTACCCCATTGATCCAACCCCATTTATAGAAAAGACCAGTCTGTCCTTGTTGTGCTGCTTTGTCACCACAGTCATCAATCAGTGACCGTGCGTCTGCGTCTGGCCTTTCTATGTGGTCCCCTCAGTTTATCTGTTCTTAGGCCTTTATCACACCGCAGCCTTATTTGCTGTAGCTTTAAAGCAAGTCTTTTAAAAATTCATGGTGAAATATGCATAACAAAAAATTAGCTATCTTAACCACGTTTAAGCATATAGTCCAGGGGCATTAAGCACATTGGCAGCGTGTGGCCGTCACCACCATTCATCTCCTGAACTTTTCTCATCTTCCCGCACTGAGTCTGTGCCCACTGAACCATCACTCCCCTCTCTCCCCCATGCTTCTGGCGATCACCTTTCTCCTTTCCGCCTTTTCACATCCGCCTGGTTTAGGGAGGTCATGTAAGAATCACACAGCCTGTGGCCTTCGTGGCTGGCTTATTTCACTTCACGTAGTGTCCTCAGTGTTTGTCTGTGTTGTAGCGCCTGTAAGATCTTCTTTGTAAGAGGCCTGAATAACCTCCCACTGCATGTGTGCGCCACATTTGGGCTCTCCGTTCATTTGCTGATGGTCACTTGGGTTGTGTCCACCTTTTGGCTGCTGGGAATAATGCTGCTATGAACACGGGTGTACAAATATCTGTGTAAGTCTCTACTTCCAATTCTTTGGGGCCTATGCCCAAGTGGGGAATTATATAATAAGCCTTGAGATCTGACAGTATAACTCTGTTAGCCCTGTTCTTTTTCTAAAATCATACCTTGCCTATTTGGGGGCTTTTTTCTGATAAAATCTTAGAATTAGTTTGCTCATAAAGAATATCCTGGCATTTTGATGGGGATTACTTTGGAAGAACTGACATCTTACACTATTGAGGCTTCCCCTCCATGAACCATGTCTCTCCATTTACTTAGATCTCCTATTATTTCTTCTCATAATGTTTTGTAGTTTTCAGTTTAAGGGTCTTAAACCCCTTTGTTAGATTTATTCCTGGGTAGTAATGTTTTCTTGATGTAGTTGTAAAAGGTGTCATTTTAAAAAATCCATTTTCGCATTATGCTTTGCTGGTACAGAGCAAATCAATAGATTTCATATAATTTGAATTCAGTAATTTAGCTCCTGGGGCAGTTCTTGTAACTGATCTTCTAGGGCACAAATTCTGATCTCACAATGATCACCACACTCTCTTTTAATTCATCTACAGCTTTTTTAATTTTGTGGAGTTGGGGTGTGTGTGCATGTGTGTGTTCGTGTGTCCGTGTGTGTCCCTAAGGCCCTGAGGTCTTGTCTGGAGCGAGCATCCCCACTCCCCTGCATGTGTGTCTCGTGGTCCTGCCTCCTTCCATCCTCTCTGGCTTCTCAGCCACCCAAGAACATGCCACTGTTCTCAGTGTCTCAGCTCTCAGGTCTCACTGTGGCCTGCCCTAAGTGACAGGACTCTCACAGGAAAATAAGAGACAAAATGGACTCTGGCCCTTGGACCTCAGGGAGAGGAACTTTCTCAGCCCTCGAGTCTCCCATACCAATTCCAGCTCAAGGGTAGGGGAGCCCCATCTACTCATTCTGCTCTTTCTGGCCTTTTGGGGTCAGGGAAACCCTGCCCAGGAATGGGGTGCTTCTTTATTCCTTAGGAGAGACTAGGGACCTCTCCCTGCCTGTCTCTTCCCGAGCTCTGTCTTCTCTTGCTCCTGCTCTGGACTCTGTGTCCAGCTCCTCATATCGGACCCTGACTCTAGGGACCCCAGCAGAGCCCACTGGCCCTCAGTCACCTGTAGGTCTCAGCAGCACCCTGCAAAGGAGGGCCACTGTCTTGGGGCAGGTATGGAAGAGAGGAGGGACTCTGTGGTTCAGACCTGTGGCTCCCACTAGCCTGGCTGCTGTCAGTGAACGGTCTCATGTTCTGTCCCTTGGGTGCCCAGCGGGACACGTGGAGGAGGATAACCCACTGATGTAACAGCTTTGCGATTCCCCCTACATATTCCCCTCCCTTCATTTCATACAGGTAACCAGCGTCTGTGCGGCCTCCCCTAAGGGAAGGCTTGAAGATAAATCCATTTAATGCCAGTGGCTCTTTCCATCTTTTAAAACTGCTGGAGGAGCTGGCTTCAGGAGGGAGGAAAGAGCTTGGCTGGGTCGAGAGAAGCTGGCCCCCGGGGTCCTAGTGGACCAGCAGTGCTCAGAAGTGATGTCTGTGTGGGTTCCGTGCTGCTCATGTGGGTGCTGTGCTGCTTGGGCCCTGGACGCTGCTTCTGCCAATAATGACAAAGAAGTTTAGGTCCTCAGCAGGACCTCAACCCCTCCCAGTGGGCTGGCCTCTGCCTCGGAGAGCCCAGATGAGCTCGGGCCCTTGGCAGTGACCAGGACAGACAGAAGAGCAGAGGGCTCTCCCAGGCACTTTGATTCACCAAAAGCATAGAAACTGAGTTCTGGGTGGGGACATGGGGCAGTCAGTAGCTAACCCAAGTCAAGGTTAGGTTTTTCTGATAACTTGGCAGAATGGAGATATTTGTATCCCTCCCACTCAAAAAGAATTTACACCGAAGTTCTAACCTCTGGGGCCTCAGGGTGTGACCTTACTTGTAAATAGGACCATTAAAGAGGTAATCTAGTTAAAGTTAGTTTAATGCAGTGAGCCCTCATCCAACATGGAAAACTTTGAACACCAGACAGGGGAGATGCCATGAACTTGGAACTGTGAACGAATGCAGTTCTGTTGTTTAAGCTGCCCTGTTGGCAGGAGATACTTCGTCATAGTGGCCCCAACGAACTTGTCCAGACTCAGAATTGGATCAGGGAAAATAAAAACCACAGTATTTCTCACAATCCCATGTTTGTGGACAGAGGTTCTCACCAACCAGAGACAGAAGAGCCAATATGCTTAGGGCCGATGTGGTTTCCTAGAAGAAGACTGTCATTGTTTTAAAAATTGAATTTAGACTTTTGAGATAGGGCCTCAGGCTGCTGCCCAGGCTGGAGTGCAGTGGCATGGTCATAACTCACTGCAGCCTTGAACTCCTAGGCTCAAGTCATCCTCTCTGCTTGGCCTCCCAAAATGCTGGGATGACTGTGAGCCACTGCCCAGAGCCCCTGGAAGATGTTTTTAAAATTGTACATTATCCTCTCCACTCCAGGTGGTAACGTGGCCCCCTAGACAAGTTCTTCCCTTCCCTTTGCCCTCACTTGAGTGTGTAGGAGTAAATTCCACATCACCATGAGGCAGCAGGACTCCTGCTCCCTGGGCCCAGAGCTGTCTGGGGCCCCACGATGTTCTCCCCTCTGTGGTCGAAGTTCTTCAGGCTGGAGTTGTTTCTAGTGAGTCAGATCCTGGTCCTGTCTCCAGGCAAGCAATGGGGATGAAAATAAAGTGTCCACGGCTATGTTGAGAAAAGAAATAAACCACTGTTAGAGGACAGAACCTGAGGGGGCAGGCTTGACGCCCTAGGCAGGAAGATGGCCTGGGGGTGTCAGCGGTCACAAACCCAGTAGAAGCTTACTGAATCCTATGTGTGATAAGGGAACAAACTCAGAGTGACCAACGTGGCGTAAATGAAGACGTGGTGTCTGCGCTGCATGGGGAATAACTGTGGTTGGTGTCGGTCAGCCAGTGGGAGCGATGGATTCTATCAGGGCTCCGCCCACTAGTGTTTTTGCTGGGGGTGGGATGCTCTCTGCAGGGGTTGGGACTGAGCAACCCAGGGGCTGGGCTTGGCTGGACAGGATGGCGGGGCTGGGGAAGACCGAGGGGGGAACTCAGACCTGCCTTGGAGGTTCCAGGGAGGAGAGCCTGTAGCTGCGGATGCTGTGAATGTTTCACATTGGATCAGATGCAGCCGTGGAGTGAGGGTCCCCACACTGGGGACCAGGTATCCCAGGAAGCGTTTACACCAAGGGTAGTGGCCGCGGAAGGAGCCTGGAGATGGAATCACTGCTCGAATCCCAGGTGCCCTACGTCTAGGATGGCGTCCCCAACTGCACACATTTTCTAGAAAAAGCACAGTTACAATTCTTTTTGTTTGAAGGATAGGGAACTTTGAGGTCGTACGAGTTTAAGAAAGTCTCTTTTCACGAACAATAAAAGTGGTAAGAATAGGAGAAATGAAGAAAATTGTCTTTGAGAAGAAACGACGCGAAGGTGTTTGCAGTTTGTCATGGCGACACTAGGGGGCAGGGGACGATAGCTCTTGGAGCCACCAAACGCCATAGCAAACCCAGTCCTTTTTATCCCACCCAAAAAAATGCTTGAATAAAAAAGTATGGCCCAACCCCCAAAAGGGCTTTATCATTATCAAGCATTTTTAGTTTTCAGAGGTAGCTTGTATTTCATGGTTAGAACACTGGGCATCAGAAATGCAATTCTGCCTTTAAATTCATGGCTCAGTATTCAGTCAAACCTACTATTTAGCACTGTGTGCCCTCCATGACCTCAGGAATATACGCATACATGTGTGTTATGGTCACTGCCCTGTCCATCTAGTTGGGAAAGTGAGGGACAGACAGTGGACATTTGGAGTTGACACAGCTGCGTTCTGGGTAGTAAGGATTTTGATTTTGAAGGATCATAAGTCCCAGGCAAGCCCAAAGGGAACCAGTATCCAGCCTTGTTCTGGTCTCAGAAAAAGTTTGAAATTGTTACTCTATGATGGATCTTTTCCATTGGAACCGTTCCTGGCTCACAGAGCACAAAGCACAAAGCAAGACAATGATGTTACAGGGAACCAGCTGCCAGGTGCAGTGGAAAATCACAGCCATTTACCTGTGTTGGTGCTGCACAGCTTATGACGACCTTTCAGTTAATTATCTCATGCAGGGAATTAGGCATTTGATGTGGTACTTCTATGGGATGAATTAAAGCACCTTTTGACCCTGAGATGTTGTGATCTTCCCAAAATCTTATATAATAAGATAAGGATGAAAGATAACATCCCATTTAAAGAAGCTGAGGTTCTGATAACTTATTTCTCTAAATTCATTCACTCAGCACTTGGAGCACTGAGCTAGACCTGGGGAAGATTAAGGAGCTCACAGAACAATAGAGAAAACAGACACATCAGCTCAAACTGAAGTGTGAACCAAGGTGCCATAGCGGTGTGTGCAAGGTTCCAAGCCTTAGCTGGTGAAAAAGGATGCAAGGTACAGCACAGAGCTGGTAATTTTTTCAGTTGCCTTGATTATCCCACATACACCTGGAAAAAACAAAACTAAAATCATTATGGAGGGATATGTCTGTGATCCAAGCTGCACAAGATTCCTATAGAAAACAAGACCATCCCTGGGGAAGACAACTTATAACAACAACAACAACAGCAACAACAACAAATACATAGCAGCAAAGGATACTTTCCATCAAGAGTGAAGACAAGCATTCACCACAAATGTTTGTAGCTTTCAGATAATAAAATTCTCAAAGAGTACAAAGTAGTATGTTTAAAAATAATAGAAGAGACACTAATAAGGATAAATATAACCAGATGGATTTGAAGAACAAAATAGAACTTCTAGAGATGAAAAATAGCATCATTTAAACTACAAAATAGGTGAGGTTAAGCAACTGCTTAGACATAGCTACAGAAAGAGTTTGTAAATTGGAAAATTAAGTCAAGGGGAGATAGGGAATATTAAGACAAAATTAAGAGATATGGAAAATAAAATAACAAGAGCTATTAAATCTCTAATAAGAATTTCAGGAGAGAATAGAAAAAATGGGTGATAATTCTCAATGAGATAATGGCTCATTTTTTT
>NW_003852422.1:12855231-12857439 GCF_000181295.1 Otolemur garnettii | reverse complement strand
GGGGCAAGAGGATGTGGGCGGGGCTCTGGCAGCATCCGCCTTAATTCAGTATTTTTGGGAGAATGCACTTTTTTACAGGTGAATATAGAAAGATCCAAACAAGCTCGGGGCAATAATTGGTTGTCTTCTTTATAGACAAGAAGAATTTTTAAACTTCCTGTTGCTTGCGGACACTTTAAATGAGCCCCGGTCCCCAGCTCCAGTTCTCTGGCAAACACTGGGAGGAGTTGTGGGCAGCCTGGAGCCTTTCACTATCACCGTGACAGAATCTAAAAATGCCCAAGTGTGTGGTTTGTCCACCGGCTCTGCTAACGGCCTGGCTGATAGTCCAGCAGGTAGACGTGTGCTCTGAAAACCGTGCAGGTGCAGCTGGCGCTGGACACAGCCGGTGATGAATTCCAAAGAAGCAGGAAGTCCAGGATACTTAAAATACAAAAACGAGGACTCACTTGTTACTGATAGTTTCCCAGATTCAAGTACTATAAAAAGAACTAGAGAGAAATAAAATTAGAAACACACCTTTTGGCACTCCTAAAATAAGTGTGAATAAAAAGCTTTCCGGAGCGACAGGAAGAAGGCCTGGCAGATGGCGTTTCAACGCTGTAATTTAGCCTTGGCTCCCGCTGCAGTGGGTGACCTGTCCTGTCCTACGGAGGGGCTTTAATGACCCTGTTCTTTTTCTTCTTTTGTTCATTTTTGTGGTCTACAATTTTATTTTCAATGCTTGGTATTGTATAAGGCCTCTAATAGCTTGGGCATTCTTATTCTAAAGGAGGGTTCACTTACCTCTTCTGTAATATAAAGGTGCTACTCCCTGGCACCTCCTCCTCTCAGTTTCCTCTTGCTGGAGAGGAAGGATCTCAGCTGCCAGCACTGCACGGATTGGCAGCTGCTGATGAGACTAGTAAATAAAAGAAAACTGATTTTTCCACCCTTCCTGGAAGAGAAGAGAATTATAACAATTCCTCTGTTGCTAAATTGAGACAAGCCACATTACTTGAATGAGTCTTCAGTATCAATTTCAGCTTTTCATCATCTATTCTGTTCCTCTATTAATCCATCTTTTCATCCACCTGTCCATTAGTCTGTCACACCCAGCCAGCAGCCATCACCCCTCCTTCCTCCCAACCATCCTCCATCCATCCCTATTTCTCCCTTCTTTTCTTCCCTCCCTCCTTTTCTCCTTTTTTCTTTCTTTCCTTTAGTGCACATCAAAGGGCCATCCTTTCGTCTCTCCATCGCTCCATCCTTTTCTCCTCTTATCATAACCATTCAATAGTACCTCTGGTCTGAGCTGAAAAATGCAGATGTAAAAATGGTTTTACTATAATAGAATTTATTTTTTAATAAAGAGAAATCTTTAAAATTTAGTAATGGGGAAATCTTTTTTTCTCCTTTTATTTAAATGGAAATAATTTTCTGTAGAAAAATTTGTGAATCTTCCCACATTGAGTAATAGGCACATTCAGGGGAAAGTGAAAAGTGAATTCTTGAGAATTTTATTGCAATTCAAGTGTCTTCCAAGGGGAGTCCCGCTTGTTGTTCAGCCGCCTTCCTTCTGTGGATTTTTACCGAGCATTATTGATGACCTTGCCCACTTTTCTAACGGAGTGGGAATTAAGAGCCAGCCTTCCAGATGTCCAGGAGTTTTCAGAGCTTGTGCCTTTGCAGGCAGAGTGAGTAGTCCTGGTGTTTTCCAATACGTGGTCCCAGCTCAGCCTCACTTTATTGGTATACTAAGCCCCAGCCGATCTCATAACCTCCCAGGTCTCTGGATCTCCATATAGAGTTGTGGCCCTTTCTGTTTGTGCCTACGTTGTGTGTAAATGGTCTGTGAAAAGAGCATTGATAGCTACCAACTATCAGACAAAGGAATTTCATTTTTATATATTATTTCTTAATTACCTCAGTGCTGAATGTTACGTATAGCAAAATCAACAGAGTCAAAAGCAAAACAATTATAACAAACATAAAGCTCTATAGTCCCACCACTCTGAGCTGACCTAAGGTGTGTTTATGGACTTGGAGAGACACTGGTGATGAAAGCTCAAGTTGGAAAAACAGATTCTATAACAGGATATATGTAATGAGCCCAGCCATCATTAAAAACATAATTTCATATATGTGCATATATCAGGAAGATTATTTTATTAGCTTTCATTATAATGTATACTATCAACAAGTAAGATAGGAAAAAGATAAAAAAAA
>NW_003852422.1:12842580-12854987 GCF_000181295.1 Otolemur garnettii | reverse complement strand
TATCCATTTACCCAACCATTCCCCTGATATTAAATGTCCATCTTCTAAAAATGTGGACTTTTCCTCTTTGAACAACACATAGTCAGCGTCCCTGCAGTTAATTTTTGGGGGGGCACACATTTGTTACATTTGGAAATACAGAACTATTCATTCCCCATTGTGGTGTATCAGGATCCTCCCCACCCCTTCCATAAGTCAGGAGATGCTGGTTTAGCTTTGCACTGGATGCCTTCTTATTGTTCAATAACCAAGAGTAGCAGAAAGAGCGTGGAAAGTCTTCCTCTGAGTCTTTTCCTGTCAGTTCAGTTGTCCCCCATAGGTAACTTATTTAAGCAGTTTTTCTATATCAGTTCAGCTTTTGGGGGAGGATTCAGAGTCTCCCTCTGTTGTTCAGGTTAGAGTGCTATGGTGTCATCATAGCTCACAGCAACCTCAAACTCCTGGACTCAAGTGATCCTCCTGCTTCAGCCTCCCAAGTAGCTGGAACTACAGGCACCCACCACAATGCCTGGATAATTTTTTTTTTTATTTTTAGTAGAGACAGAGTCTAACTCTTGCTCAGGCTAGTCTCAAACTTCTGAGCTCAAGCAATCTACTGCCTCAGTCTCCCAGAGTATGAGGATTACAGGTGTGAACCACCACACCTGGCCTATAGCTATTCAGTTTTATTTTGCAAAACCAAGAAAATTCAAATATAGATTTTTATCTTTTAATCTTTTTGATACAAAAGGTAGCAAATTATGGTGAAACTCTTTCCACATCAGTACTTCAAGCACACCTTGCTAGTGGCATAGCGGTCCATCCCAGAGGGACTGGCCCCCTGTTCATTTCCATTGTTTTCTGTACAAACCATGTTGAATGAATAATCTCATGGATATGTCATCTTGCATGCACGCCTGTAGCCATGGGATAAATTCTCACAAATAGAATTATGTATTTCTGATTTTTTAATAAATATGGCCAAATTCTCCATAACAGACGCACAATTTACATTCCTATGGAGCAATCAGATTGGCCTGTCTTTCCACACGTTGGCCAACAGAGTGTGGTATTAAACATGAGGATTTTTGCCAGTTCGGTGAAAATGGCATTTCAGTGTTGTTTCTGCGAATGTTACCCATATTTTTAACAGCCAGCCTGCCTGCCTGCCTGCCTGCCTCCGTCCTCTCCTCCCTCCTTCCATCCTGCCCTCCTCCTCCTCTCTTCCTAGGAACTCTTTATATATTAGGAAGATTAAGTCTTGTTTGTCATATGAATTGCAAAAATATTTTTTTCCATTTATCATTTTAAAAAATTAGCATACAGTAGTTGCAAAGGTTTAAAACCCAAATGTACATACCCTCCTATTGATCCAAAATAAATTTTAAAACATGCAGAGTAACATGTTGGTCTGTCCCTAGATCCAGTCACACCCTCTTCTGGAGGCTAGAACTTCAACATGTGGATTTGGGAGCCTGGAGGCCAACAACTTAGCCCACAGCAGCCCAGCAGTGGGGTGTGGTCCCTTTCCTGGGAGTTACAGGATCGTGCTGTCATGTCTCAGCAACCTTGCTGGCCGTTCCCCAAATGACTGCCTACAGGTTTTTCCTTATCTAGTGGGGAAAATCATCAAGCCACATGGCCATGTATAAAAGAATGTGTTCTGGTGGGGACAACAGGCTGAGAGGACCCACCAAACTATAAAGTTGTGAAATTCTGTATTTCTAAAATATCTCCAGAAAGTTCTCATTAAGAGATGGTGGGGGAAGGAGACAGGGTAAAGAGGTGGGGTGCTGCAAACAGAAGCCCATCCTCAGTCCAGGGTTCTGCTCTGCTCAGAGCCCAGGAGCCTCGCATGGCTCCTGTCTGTGAAGCTGTCACCCAGCCTGCGAGAGCAGACACCTTGTTCACACGCACCAGGGCAGGACCACGGAGCACAGCTCTCCCTCTCCTGGAACCATAAATTAAGGTCTGTTCTGCACTCGTCTGTTCGCCAGGTCTTGGCAGCCTTCTCTGGACCTTGGGGCTCTTTGAGTACTTACAGTCTTTGTTCAAATAAGCAGCCTCCTGATGTCTGGCCCAGATGTGAAGCCCACATCTGGAAGCTATCCCTAGTCTTGGCCCAGGCGTCCAGGCTTAGGAGATGTGTGTTTCAGGTACATCCGCACCCTGCTTGCTGATCCGGACACAGGGCCTGTGCAGGGCAGGGGTCTTGGAGGCTGGTGGCTGGTTTGCAGACAGTGTGTTGGTTTAAGTCCTAATCTAATGGGTAGTGATTTGGAAAATGCTGGGACCAACAGCCTTGCGTGGTATCCCGCCCTAGCACCCTTCCTTGGTTTTCCTTGGCAGAGCTCAAAGTGCCAGGCCTGCTGCAAGTATCCAGCACGGACCTGTTTTATCTCCCTGCATCTCACTGACGCCTCCACTTTGGCTTAGCCTGTGGTGGGAAATGGTCATCTGAGACTAGGACTGGGTCTCCCAGTTTGGGGGTTTATACTGAGATTTATGGTGCAGGTATGAGGGTGAAATATTTCTGTCTCGCCAAGTGCTGAGTTTAGTGGGCATCTATTCTTAAGGAAATTCCATATTACAAAGCCAAAATCATGGCCAGCCCTACTTCAGACTAGCATAGCCTATCCAAGAAAGGAAATGCTCTGTCCGCCATCCTTAAGGCGGGAGAAACGCCAGTGGGGTCTAACCCAGGTGATGGGGTGGCATTCGTGGAGGAGTGTGTCTGGGTAAACACTTGTCTCTGAAACTTGTGTCAAGGAATCAGCCCCTGATGACAGAGTTTGGGTGTAAGATCCTGGGAACCAGGGTCCTCACTGATAAGCCCACCTGGCCTGATCTATTGTCTATTAATTTTCTTGACTAAATTTCAAGATTTTTTAAGTAGAATATTTTAAAAACATAGATAAGACAAAAGGGAAGAGAAGTCTATCCCTTGAAACCCAGCCCCACAGATAACCACTGTTAACGTTTTGGTTTATATAGTACTGCAATGGACTGAACGTTCCCATTCCCCAACACTCGTATGTTGAAATGTTAACCTCTGGGGTGACTGTGTCGTGAGGTCGGGCCTTTGGGAGGTTAGTAGGTCATGTGATTGAGATGAGTGCCCTCATAAAAGAGACCCCTTCCCCCAGCCAGCATGTGAGATGCAGCAGGAGACGCCATCTGTGAACCAGGAAGAGGGCTCTCTCCCGACACCAAACCTGGCAGCGCCTTGACCTGGGCCTTCGCAGTCTCGAGACCAGTGAGAAGTGCATTTCTGTCGTTTCTGAGCCACCTGGTCTATGGCATTTTCTTACGACATCCTGAATTTGCTAAGACAACTGCCAAACCTCCTTTCATGTGTATAAATACTTTTTGAAACAAAACAAGGCAATCATTGAACAGTACTGTAACATGCTTTTCACTTAGTAAGATCGGAATAATTTTCCATGTCAAAAGTTTGCAGTGGTCTTAACAAGAACAGTATCGCCCCTTGGAAATCTGTGAAGACATTTTTAGTTGTTGTCATAATAATGGAGGGGGGAGTGAGGTGTGTAGAGGTGTGTACGTGACATTTAGAATGCATGGGAGCAGGAAATTAGGTGTCCGACAATGCCCACGCCTAGCCCCAACTTAAAAAAAACTGGTCATAATGATTTGGGGATCTAATTTCACTTTACATATAAACACAAAGCCTTTTGGCACGGTTTTAATATACAACGAATTTTCTAACAACTAATGAGTTTTTTATACCTTTTACTATGAAATGTCAACAGACAAGTTGGAAACTCTCATCAGCAATGTCAATGCTAGTGACAGAATTTGGGTCATTATGTGTCCTGTATCTAGTCGTTGCATTTGTGGTGACTATCCATTATGTGTGAATATACTTATTTAGCCTTTTATTTCCAAATGTCATGTAAAAAAAAGTGTCTATAACATTTTTGTGAAACATTGTCTTACCTCTGCTAAATCCTAGTTAATTTAAAAATAGATCCAGGCATCTGGCTTCTTCACTGTATCTTCATATGTAGTTGTGCCTCAAAATTGGAAATTGAAACTGTTATCTCTTGGCTCTGAATGCCTCTTCTAAGCTTTGCTCTCCACCATTGGGACTGAAAACCTGTAAGTTTCAGCTCCCAGATTTCTTCCCATCTGGCTTCACTTGAGGGTCTGGCAATGGGAGGTGCTGAGGGAGGTTGGAAGGGGATAAAGGAGACACCACTTTCCTCTGGCTTCCTCCTGGGTTGTATGGCATGGACGATGGCTGCAGCAGCCCGGACACTGGAGCCTTTGGGGAAGGAACATCATTTCTCCTTTTGCTTCTTTCTCTGAGTAGTGATTCCCTGCAGCTACTGATCCTAGAAAACACCACCCTCCTCGGTTTGCTTCTCTAACCTTTCTAAAACCTCTGTAACCAACTCCCTATATTAATTCTCCTCTGTTTGAAATACCTCAAGTGGTTTGTTTTCCTGATTGGACATATATGGATACGAAATGCTTAGGATTTTATTCTATTTGACTTATAGTCAAACCATGATATACAATTTCTAAAAATTATGCACTTGGTTTGGTATATTACATATGAATTTAATTTCAGAGTAACAAAGGGAAGTATTATAAAATATTTCTTATTATAAAGGACGAGTATTGAGCCTAACAGGGCTGAAACCCTCCCCCCCATGTCGCTGTTTTTAGTGACCACTTTACTGTTTGACTTTCACATTATTGCTCACATGTCGTCCACCACTTACACTACATTAGTTCCTTGTTTGTTGTTTGTCATTTTCCACTAGAATGTAAGCTGTAGGAGGGCAGCCGTTTGGTCTGTTTTGTTCACTGCTAGTTACCAGTATCTGATTATGTCAACTGCCCAAAGAATACCAAATCAGTATTTGCATATGAATGAAAAAATTTTAATAGATGGGTAGATCCTTTAGAATTCAGGTTTCCTCAAATATGGCCCGCGGGCCACATGTGACCCTCCAAGGACATTTATCCGGCCCACCGGGTGTTTTTGCCGCCATTGCCTGTCCTGCTTAGCAGCTGACTCATCCCAGGGCCCTCAGTCTGGCCCTCCAACGGTCTGAGGGACAGTGAAGGACAGTCTGGCCCCCTGTTTAAAAAGTTTGAGGACCCCTGCAAGTTTAGATCTTAGCTTTGACGCTATTTCCTCTTATAAACCTTTTCTGACCTGACTTGTTCAGGCGACATGCCCATCCTTGTGAATAAAACGAGAACAGAATTGTGGCTGAGAACCAAATAAAAACGGGGAAAAAGAGAAATCCCACAAGAGCTCGCAGTATCCATAGCATTCAGGAGACAGGTTGTAAGCGTCCAAACAAATGACGAAGGAAATTGGTTGCAGTATAGGTAGGGGTGGGGTACATCTGTTCAAACCAATCAGAAAGAGTTAAAAAGCAGATAAAAAAAAGAAAGGGAAGCAGATTAAAAAGCAGATAAAATTGACACCTGAGTATGTTCAGAGAATACACGTTGCATTGGGCTGAAACTAAAACCCAGTTGGAAAGCATGGCTCTGGGTTCGTGATAACAGAACTGGCCCCTTGTGTTCACCTGGCTTAGGTAGGGTCAATCTAAAAGCATGCACCACCCATTGCACCACCCATGCCATGTAACACTCAGGCTGGGACCAATACGGAATTGCACTGTGGTTCTGGAACTTCATCCCAATAATATTAATGCTAGCTGAAGTGCCAGAAATCTGTCTTCTTTACTTAAATGGATTTCTAATCCCCAAATTATATAAAATTTAGTAGCAAGATGGTGAAGGAAAACAAACTTGTAGTATTAATACTTTGTGCAAAGTTTACTAATAAATTTTATCAGAAAATCTGCATAAGAAATAAGGGGTAGAAACAAGATTTGTCGGAAACTCAGATATATCAGTCTTGTGATTTTGGTTTGAAATATTGCATTGGTATTAGATTTGCAAAGTTAATTTGTAAAATACTATAAGAGAATTTGATGAAAATTTTAGACAGTATTTGAATATTTAAGAAAAACTGACCTGCTAGGTTTATAAGTTTTATTAATTAAATTTGCAAGAGATTCTTCTGCATTTAGAAAATTTTGTTTTGTAAATCTGTCCAGTCAGACATTGGAAATGCTTAAGCAAATTGAATATAAATGTGCTTGGAATGTTTAAAGGAATATAGTCATGTAAGTTGGATTTGTTTAGAAGACTACAACTATTAAGCATAATCAATCTGAGATTAATCAAAGATTAAGTGAATATAATATTTCTTATTTTTGAACAAAATTTATAAGATTTATAAATAGAAAACATAAGTTAAACATAAGGGTATAAGAATATATACATTTAAAAATGTACTGCCTTAATACATTAAATATTAATTTTGACCCTTAATTATAATAAATAGGTCTGTCTGTTCACAAACTTGCTGCAATATAAAGAAATTCAGGAGATATTCCCCATAGAGTATAGAATCTTTTGTTTAATTTTCTGTCTTTCCAATTTATCTCTAAGTTCTTTAATTTTTCTACTATATTCAATTCTATCTCATACATATTCTTAGATTATTTGTGTAATTGATACCCTTTGTTAGGACACATAGCTCACTTTTTACCTACTTATACAGTTGGTTTTTTATGATCCTGAATTAACAATAACATTACCTTAAAACTGTGACAATAAGATGCATAGGGATGGTCTTCCCAGCTTCCCTTAAATCCTGGCTCTTGAGACTACCTGATAACTTCTTCTTCTAGTAATATGGAAATTAAGTACATTGAAAGACCTTCCTGACTGGAACAACTTAAATAATTTAAGAAAAAATATATAAGTCAAATTTTAAAATAATGATTACAAGTGAGGAAACCACCAAGCCCAAAAATGAAATGAAAGTAGCAACACTGGGAGGTTAATGAGCTCCAAAGCAGACTTCCCCCCAGAGCTTCTACCAGATTCTGGGGATCTTGAGGTTTCACTTTGATAAGTGGATCGGGGGTGGGGGCCTGGAGATAAGCCTAGATCCTATCCCCTAGATAGACCCAATATAGAACTGGAACCTATACTACCTAGGATAGGAAATAGCCTCACTGGACAGAAATATCTAGCAAAGCAATTTGCTTCTCTCAGTCCTGCTGCCAGGTGGAAAAGAAAAAATATATATATCCCCTGAGAATTCGTAACCATATGCCAGCCCTCATGCAAGATTTTATCTCAACTCACCACTAGTGTGGTCTGGAAAACATCAAGCAGACTTTAAATTAAAATCCTTGGTTAGCAGCACCACTAGGTGATTCCAGAAATAAATGTCCTCCCTGAAAAAAACCTGGTTCAACCCAGGTCTGCAAGAATTCCCATAGGTAAAGTTGCAAAGAATATAAGCAGCTCAAAAAACTATGAAATGTATAAGGAATCAAGACATCATGAATAAGAAGAGGCATAAACAACAGTTAGTAAAAATAGATCTTTTAAAAGTTCACACACTTATTTTCATTTTTTTATTACTATAAATATTTAATATGTAAGATGATAGATGCATTTACTACTTGGATCCTATTAATTATTACATTTTTTCCTGGGTCCTAACTTTTTTTCTCCTCTTAACAATTTTTTTATTAAATCATAACTATGTACGCTAATGCATCTATAATGCATTATATAATGCATTATAGGATATAATGTGCTGATTTTATATACAATTTGGAATGCTTACATCAAACTGGTTAACATAGCCTTCACCTCATTTACTTAATTACTGTTAAGACATTTATACTTTACTCTTAATAGATTTGACATATACCCTTGCAATATGTACCATAGGTGCACCCAGCAATCTCACACTTATTTTCAGATAAGGAGTACACATTATATACATATATCTTTTTCTTTTTTAATTTTGAGGCAGAGTCTCATTATATTGCCTTCAGTAGAGTGCCACAGCATCACAGCTCACAGCAACTCTAACTTTTCGGCTTAAGTGATTCTCTTGTGTCAGCCTCCCACGTAGGTGGGACTACAGGTGCCCATCACAACACCCGGCTATTTTGTTGTTGTTGTTGTTGTTGTTGTAGTTGTCATTGTTGTTTAGCAGGCCCAAGCTGGGTTCGAACCCCAGCCCCAATGTGTGTGGCTAGCGCCCTAACCACTGAGCTACAGGTGCTGAGCTTATATACATCTAATGTGTTTTTAAAAACTAAAGGGAAGCTTGAAAATGTGAACAGGCAACAAACAATTTGAAAATAAACCAAACCAAATAAACCATCAAGAAATAAAAATTATAACAATTATATGTTTTTTAAATCAGTGGACAAAGTAACTGATTAGGTACAGGTGAAGTGGTTAGTTGTGAACAGGAAGATGGATCTGAAGAAATTTAGAATGCAGTCTAGAGGACTAAGGATCAGTGGATGAGTGGGTAAAGAAAACATGGCGTACATATACAATGGAATACTGTTTGGCCATAGAAAAGAATGAAATCCTGTCATTGGCAGCAACATGGGTAAAAATGGAGGTCACTATGTTAGGTGAAATAAGCCAGGAAGAGAAAGACAAATATCACATATTTTCATTTGTGGAGAGCTAAAAAATTTGTCCTTAGGAAGATAGAGAGCAGAATGATAAGGACCAGAGGAACAAAAGGATGTGTGTGTGTGTGAAGAGAGATTGGTTAATGGGCACAAACATGCAGTTAGTTGGAAGGAATAAGTTCTAATTTTTTTTTTTTTAGTGTTGACAAAGTCCAGTTTATTAATTTTTTTCTTTTATGGATCATGTTCTTGGTATTTTTATTTTTTTTTTTATTAAATCATAACAATGTACATTAATACTATCATGGGATACAGTGTGCTGTTTCTGTATACAATTTGAAGTACTTTCATCCAACTGGTTAACATAGCCTTCATGTCTTTTTCTTAGTTATTGTGTTAAGACATTTATATTCTACATTTAGAGAGAATCACACATACCCTTATAGGATGAACCATAGGCATGATCCTGCCAATCACCCTCCCTTCACCCACCCTCCCCCTTTACCACCTTCATGTTTACATGGATGGAGCTGGAAAATATTCTTCTTAGCAAAGTATCCCAAGAATGGAAGAAAAAGTTCTAATGTTTGAACTTTGTTTGATAGCAAAGTAGGGTGACTATAGTCAACAACAGTGCATATTTTAAAAGAGCTAGAAGATAGGATGTAAAATGCCCCCAACACATAGAAATGATAAATACTTGAGGTGATGGATACCCTAAATACCCTGATTTGATTATTACCAATTCTATACATGTAACAAAACCTCACATGTACCCCATAAATATGTACAAACATGTTAACAAAAAATTTAAAAACCTACGCAGCATTGGAAAATTGAATATGGATTCTCTTCATAGCAATAATATATACTATAAATAAATAATAGAAATGTAACTAAAAAATTCCTAAATTCTGGGAAATTAAGCAACATGTTTCTAAATAACCTGTGGATCAAAGAAGAAATTACCAAAAAAATAGAGAAAATATGAAACAAACATTAAGAAACATGGTTTACAGAGTATGTTTAACACGTGTCTAAATAGAGTCCAGAAAATAACAAGAGTGAAAAATAGATAGTATTCAAAAAATAATTGCTCCAAATTTTCCAGAAGTTTTGAAGTATAAAAATCCTAGATCCATCACAGTGGAGTTAAGAGAGCAGAGGAAGGAGAAAATCTTTTTTTTTTTTTAATTAAATGATAGCTGTGTACATTAATGAAATCATGGGGTACAGTGTGGTATTTTCATATACAATTTGAAATATTTTCATCAAACTGGTTAATATAGCCTTTATGTCTTTTCTTAGTTATTGTGTTAAGCGTTTATATTCTACTCTTAGAAAGATTCACTTGTACCCTTGTAAGATAAACCATAGAAGTGATACCTCCAGTCACCCTCCCTCTACTCATACCCCACTCCCCTCTCCCTCCCTCCTCCCCATATTCTTAGGCTATAATTAGGTTATAGCTTTCATATGAAACCTATAAATTAGTTTCAAAATAGGGCTGTGTACATTGGATACTTTTTCTTCCATTCTTGTGATACTTTGCTAAGAAGAACATTTTCCAGCTCTATCCATGTAAACATGAAGGACATAAAGTCTCCATCTTTCTTTATGGCTGCATAGTATTCCAAGGAGAAAATCTTAACAGCAAACAGAGACAAAAGAAAGATCTTACCTATAAGAATGTGATCATTAAACTACTGATTTCTTGGTAATAAAAATGGAAGCTAGAAGAAAATGGAATAAATCTTCAATTTGTAAAATAATTCTCAACCCAGAAAGCTATATGTGGAAAATATAAGAATGAGACCAACATAAATAAATTTTAATAGCAATAGAAATGGGGAATTTGTCATAAAAAATGCAACAAATCTCTGATTAAAGGAAATTCTAAAGGATTTCCAAGCCAAAGGAAAATGATTTCACTTGATTGATAATGACAGTAACATCTGATTTGTAGGGAAAAGGTCAGGATTAAATAGTGGTCAACAGTAGCATACAAACTGGGAGGAGCATGACTGAAGTTAAAGCTTCCTACAGTCTTCAACAGGTGCTAAAATCATTGATTAAGTTTTGTTAGCATGCATGTTGATGCTGGAATAGCCACTCAACAAAGAGACATATTGCACGTAAGTTTTCAAATAAGTGGAAAGGGGAGGGATGAAATGACAAAATGAGAAAACATTTAAAGGGAGGAAGAACAAAGACAACAAAGTAGTAGAACAAATAGAAATCATGATAAGATGGTGAATAAAATCCATATATATCAGTAATCACTATAAATGGAAAAGGATGAAACTCTGATGAAAAGACAAAGATTGTTGGTTGGAATTAAACAATAATTCCAGGTGTTTGCTGTTTAAGAGACATACTTCTTCAGCACAGGAGAAAAGGAAGATTATAAGTCAAAGGAAGGGGGAGAAAAATGTGCTGAGGAAATATTAACCCAAAGAGAAATGAGTAGTAATATTAATATCAACATCAGGACTATATAAACTTTAAGGCAAAAAGCATTACTGGAGCTAAAGGTCCTGACACAATGGTGATAAAAGGCTTGATTTTCCAGACTTACATAACAATTCTAAATTTGAATGTAGGCTCAGCGCCTATAGCTCAACCGGCTAAGGCGCCAGCCACATACACCTAAAGTGGCGGGTTCGAATCCCCAGCCCGGACCCGCCAAACAACAATGAAATGATGGCTGCAACCAAAAAATAGCCGGGCGTTGTGGCGGGCACCTGTGGTCCCAGCTACTTGGGAGGTGGAGGCATGAGACTCGCTTGAGCCCAGGAGTTGGAGGTTGCTGTGAGCTGTAATGCCACGACACTCTACCCAGGGGGACGCTTGAGGCTCTGTCTCAAATAAATAAATAAATAAATAAATTTGAATGTAACTAATAACAGAATTTATTATTTAACACACATGAAACAAAAATTGACAGTCTGCATGAGGAACTATCAAATTCACAATCTTTGTGGGAAATTTTAACATATTTATTTTGATGAATATTTCAAAGAATTGACATTATGTAGACATACTCTTTAATCCAGTTTAATTAAGTTAGAAGTAATAAAGTCAATTACAAATGTCAGACATTTATAAACTTACATATAGCACTTCAAATCTATTTATATATATGCATTAAAAACAAAATCAATGGAAATTAGAAAATATTTGTCACTAAACAGTAACTGAAAATGATACATCAAAATTTGTCAAGTGCAGCTAACATGATACTTAGAGAACAATTCATAGCCTTAGATGTTTATGGAGGAAAGAAAAAAATCCGAAACTTAATAAGCCTAAGAGCCAACTGATGAATTAGGGGAAAAATAGCAAAATAAGCCCAAAGAAAGATGATAATAAAAGTAATAACAGACATTAATAAAACAGAAAATATAGACTTAGAGAAGATTAAGAACACTGAAGGTTGGTTTTTAGAGGACAGAAACCCAAAATATTAGGAATATTAGCCAAGGAAAAAGGAAACAAACAGAAATAAACAATAACAGGAGTTTAAAAGGGACTGATAACTACAGGTGCTGCAGAGCTTGGACAGACAGAGGGCAAAGACTAGAAACAATGATCGGCCACGTTGCCAGTTAATGACCTTGGCCACTTCACTCTCTCCTTTATAAAATGTTTGAATTAGCTCTGGTCTCAAATGTTTCTTAAAGCTGTGTTTCTCACAATTTTATAAGGATTTCATTAAAATGCAGATTCTGACTCAACAGGTCTGGCGTGGGACCTGAGAATTTTTCTTACAAGACCCTCAGTGAGGTGAGGGGCATGTTGCTGGCCCAGAGCTTTAGCTCATCATCCTGTACTTCTGTTTTACTGTCTTGTAAGACTGATTCCATTTAACATTTTGCATTCTGTGCTGCCTTTTTCTTTTTTTTTTTTTTTTTT
>NW_003852422.1:12833017-12842371 GCF_000181295.1 Otolemur garnettii | reverse complement strand
GTTGAGCTATAGGCACCGAGCCATGCTGCCTTTTTCCAACATGCATTCCAAAGTTCCCAGATTCCTTCCCATGCCACCATGATATAGTGAAGCTAAGATTCCTTAGAGTCAAAACTCTGTATCACCTTTAACAAGCCGAACAAAGAATAATACAAAACAATCCCAGCACACTCTAATTTTACTACAGGCTGCAACTAAAAGGACATTATTCCTTAAAATGGACACCTACTATTAAGGGCCTTCTTTCTTTCTTTTGCTTTTTTTTGTTTTATTCTGTTTAGACGAGCCAATTTACTGTATACCATGGGAGATGGTGAACTGAACACTGTTACAGAGACACAGTACCTGCCAATAATCAGCTCAGAATGACGCCCAATTGCATAATGCATTCGCTGACAATAAGCACTCTGACAATTTTCTCTTTTTAACCATGTAAGAGGAATTTCTACTTGTCTCCACACAGTGTTTCAGAGGCTTATCTTAATTATCCCAACATCATTAGCAGTTGAATAAAAAGTCAGTTTGATGTGCAGTGTGGGAGAAAAATAGAGCCTTCTAAAGCATGAACTTTAACTTCAAACTCCCTTTGTGTAAGTCAAGGAGAAATTGATTAAGTCATTTTGCTTGAGTGCACAAAATGAAAATTTTCTTCTACTCAGAATTTCTAACAGTAATAAGGGTTGTCATCTTTAATATTTAGGGCCAAAGCTGGAGGGGAAAAAAACATTTATGCATATATGTATGCATATATATATATAGCCTGGCAAATATTGGCCATCTATCCTCAGATACCTAGAATAACCAAGCAGAAAAATAAAGCAGGTTTCTCTGGCTACCCCAGAAAATGTGTAAGAAGAAATTTAAAAAAAAAAATGACATAGCTACTGGCATGGCTGCCGCCTGGCTGTCATTCCTATTGCTGATGTTGATTTCACAATGTCATTGCTCTAGCTTAAGGCTGGGGCCAGATGAGCAAAAGGAGAATTTGATAGAGGTCAGGATCATCACTGGAAAAAAGCAAGGGGCCCATCCGTGGAAGTACCCAGTTATTCCACCGTTTTCAAGTAGGTTCTAATTAGCTGCACCTCAACACAAAACTCAACCTAGAACCAAGTACACCATTTACAAATTCCAGAGAGCACCCAGGGCAAGCAAGTTATCAATGACTCTAATGCACCCAGCCCTGCACAATCTGAGGTCAGAGCCCCACGGCCTAGACCTCAGAACGCTGTGCTGTTGACAGTGCTCACCAATGTCTCTGCAATCATGGAATCTCAGCAGAGACATTGGTGACAAAGGACCGGGGGATCCAGGGGAGGTGGGGAAGCACTTTCCACAGACACAGAGAACTAGGCAAATCATGTCCCTCACCTGTGTTTTCAAAAACCTCACACCTTTCAGTAAGCTTTTCCAAGGAAATCTAATCTAATATCTAACATTAGGAAGTTTCCCATATGTGGCTTTAGAATTTTGCCCCCCCCCAAATGGTCACTCACAAGTGTTTCCTCCTTAGCCTCTCCTGAATACTCCTAGGGTAGGATTGCTTCTGCCCTTTTCCAGGGGAGCCCTGAGGCCCAGGCAAATTCAGTAGCAGCACCAAGATCCCAGGGTTTGGGTCAGCTTCTTCTTTCAAACCCAGTCTTCCAAACTTCACTGCACTACTTTGCTGCCTAGCAGAGCAAATCAGAGATGGCCACGTCCCTCTCAAGTGCTAATGATCTCTGGACATGAGTCAAAAAAGTCCTACTTTGAATGATCTGCTGTGCTCAGTCACACCGAGGGAATGAGTCCATTCTTCCCTAGAGGTAGGAATTTTATGTATTCAACAATCTCATCCCTGAAATCTTTTAGACACCATGACTTGTTACTCCTTCCAAGGCTCATGAGATGGCAGAGCCTATCTTTCTTGGTCACAGCTAAATCCTATGGTCAGAACGATTCCTTGCACAGTTTGTACTCAACAAATACCTGTGACTGATGATTGCGCAAGAATTCTCTGTTGAAAGAATTCATTGATGAGTGTCTAAATGAGGGTTTGGGAAAGGGCCAGAAAGGTCAGCTCGGAGGTCATCCAAAGGGTCTGGATTATGACTTGAACCTAGTTCTTGGCCAATCTATTTAGAGAAAGAAGGGGTAGTCTAGTTGGTATGGTTAATTCTGGTTAATATGGTTAATATGGTAAGAGATTGTTCACTAGTGCACTAAATTAGAAAACAAAATTAGGATAATAACACATGAAAGACAATTGTTCAGTATTTTTACTTCATTTAACAGGCCTTTCCCAAATAACCAAACACCACATTGATCAATCCCTCACTTTCTCAGGCTATTAATTTATTCACAAAACATTTTTAAGCATTTTCTAGAGACCAGGCCCTCGGATTATAAAGGAGAATTAAAACCCCTGGGCTCAAAGAGCGCATCATGGATGTGCAGAGTTTACTATGACAGACTCCTAGTCCAGGTGGCAGAGGAAATAAATATGAAATTGTCCCCTTCTAATGCTAAAATTCATATTTAATACATTTTCCATAGAAATGATAGAATATATATTTAAAATATTAAAAATACACTCGGCGTATTAGTTTCCTGGGAATGCTGTGACAAGATGTGGCAAACGAGGTGATGTGAACAGAAGAAATGTGTTATCCCCCAGTTCTCAAGCCTGGACGTCTGAGCTCCAGGGTCAGCAGGGTGGTTCCAGGGCTGTGGGAAGCACCTGTTCCAGGCCTCTCTCCCAGCGTCCGGAGGTTGGTTGGACTCTTAGGCATCTCTGGGCTGGTCGATGGCTCGCCCCAGTGACAATGTCCCTGTCTCCTCACATTGTCCTCCCTCTGTGCACATCTCCGTGTCCACATTTCCCCTCTTTACAGGGACACTGGTCTAATTCTAGCACCACACTAATGACTTCATCAACCTGATACCTGATTTTAGAGGTGTAACCAAGAAGTCTCTATCTCCAAATAAGGGCACGTTCTGAGGTAGTGAAGTCTTAGGAGGTAAACATGTCTAGGGGTGGAACACAATTCAATCCACAACAGTCAAAGTAAAAAAAGAGCAGATAAGCACTTCTGTGCACCAGAAATGGCAAGGAAGACCCCCTGAGGGGACAGGGCTGAGCTGTGGATGACCAGCCTCAAAGCCAGCAGTGGTCTGCAAATCCAGTCCTGTAAAGCAAGGGGAATAGGACAGTCTCCTTGGCTGGTGAGAGGCCACAGCTAGATATGTCACCTACTGGAAACTCAACGCTACAACAACAAACACATAACTTGCTGGGCTAGAAGGAGGACCCTGGCTCTGGCCATGAGCTTCATACCTGCTGTTAGACTGGAGCCCTGGTGTGTCCTAGGCTATGTGGTGGGGGAGCCCTGGGTCTGACCTGTCCTCCCTCCCAGCGGGCTGCACTGGAACACTCAAACTTCCAGATAGGGAATAGTAAGTGGAAGTGGGCAAGGAAATGCCTGTGCAAAAAGAGGACCAAACATGACTTGGTACAGAGGTGAGAAAATCCAACAGAGTAAAAGAAAAGTTCCACAGCACCAGAGAGGGAGAGGAGAGGGTGTTATACACAGAGAAGAGCTGGAGGTTGTGCAGGCAAAGCACAAGCAAGAGAGTATATTAAACACTTAGGTTTTTCACCTCTCGCTCTGGCACTTCTGATAAGTTGATAGTAAAGAGTAGAAAAGACTAATCTCCTGAGAACAAAGAATGTAGAAGAAGGGACAAGAGTCTGAGGAAGTATTATAGGATGCAAATTGGAGGGACAGGTGTTATCTGACTTAGCAGGACTAAGAAAGCCAGAGTGGATGTAGAGAAGGACCTTCCTAAGGAGACAGCCCTGATGAACCCCAAGAGGACAGGATGTGGGGATGCCAAGAATGGCAGAGAGAGAGCTGAGATACCCAGGGGAGTGCAGGGACCTGGACCATCTTCTGCTGTCCTGGACAGCATGTTAGCTGCTAGCCATGGCTCCCTGGCAGGAGGTTTGGGGGTTATTTTCTGAAGGAACTGAATGGGAGGAGTTTAGCTTCAAGCCATTGGCAAAATGGAGATGCAGGTGAGGAAACCAGGATGCAGGCTGAAACCAGGAAGAGAATACTCAAAATTCTGCATAGGGAATGGTCTCCTAGCCTGCAGTCAGGTCACAAGTAACCAACACCTTCTCAACTCTTCAGAAATGGAAGGATTTTAAGTTTCTTGAATTTCCTGAAGAAATTGTTCCAGGAAGAAAAAAACACTGGGGAGTCCCTCAAGGAAACATCATCAAATTCTACCTTTGCACACAGCACTTCCAATCAGCCTTTGAATGCCTTTACAACTGGTCAGGTAAGAATTTCACAGAAGGAGGATCCCCAGTGTGAAGGTGTCCCGGAACTGCAAAATAGAATGAATGCAGGGAGGAGAGACCAGATTAACAACAAAGACTCAACCCCCTGATGCTAACCGTAGAATCAGGAAAACATTGCAGGTTTAAGCAGGGATTAAATGCTTTATAATGGTAACACTCAGAAATTAAGAACAGGCCTTTGAAATTGAAACCAAATGCAGCAGCCAAGACAACAACAACAAAAAATTGCCATGGGGATTGGCAGATAACATTCAATAAATTAACACCCATGATAAAAAGATAGAGTATAGGAGAGAAAAGATAAGAGCCATTATTATTAGGAAGGTTATTTCTCAAAGTATGATTAATAGGAGTTTCCAAATGAGAAAACAGAGAATATGTTCAGAAAAAGGATCATCAAACATTTTCTAGAATTGAGACAAAAATCCCCAGACTGAACCAGCAGACTGAGTACACAACAAAGAGTGCAAAAAGGCAGAAGGTCCACGTCAAGGTCTTACTGTAGACAACGAAGATAAAAGAAGGTTCCTAAAAGCTTTCTCAGGAGAGAAAAAAAAAAAGCATAACTTGGCATCAAATTTCTCAAAACAGGCTTCCAGGAATGTCCAACCTTTTTACTTTTGTGCTACAAACTGGAAGAATTAAGAGTTGTCTTGGGCCACACAGTAAATACACAAACACTAACAAAAGCTGGTTAGCAAAGAAAAAAAGGTCTCTGCATACTTTTTGTGATAGCCGACACCACAGATAAGCAAAAAAAGTCCCCACAAAATCAGCATTCGGCCGTGGGTTGCAGGTTGGACACCCCTGCATGTAGAAAATAGGGGAGTGATGCCTTCCAGATCCTCAGAAAAATGAGTTGAATCTAGAACTTAGCGCCCTCTCAACTCCCTGAAGTGTAGGCAAAGCAGTTCAGACACGCTGGGACTCAGACTCTCTACCTTCCATTCATTCTGTCACCATGGAAAGTGAATGGCGTTTATGCTCTAGAAAGATTAAGAAGTCGACCAAGAAAAATGAATCACTAGGACCAAGACAGAGTAGATATAAGCCAGGAGCAAGGTGAAGAAAAGTTTCCAAGAGACCAAGGAGCAGCAGACCTACCTGGAACAAGAAGACAGGGCTGGAAAAAGCGGGGGACTCCCTAGGGTATCTGAGGCACCACCAGGGTGAGGTAGGAGACAGAAGGCAGAGCGGACGGACTATCCGAGGTGAAATAAGTCATGCTCGCGTAGTCACAAGAGTATGATTTAATTTAAAATGGTGATCCATCATAACGGAGGATAGATACTATCTAAAATGGTCAGGTCAAGGACCAGCCAGCTCAGCACCTCAAACAGCACAGTGCAGGTGATCGCCAGAGCTACAGCTGAGAGGGTTCAAAGTGGTTGCCTCGGGGTGTGGGAACTAGCAGGTGGGGAGGAACAAAGAGGGAGGGATTGCTGAGATTAATTTCCAGCCTTTGGGCACTATTTGATTTTTAACTTTATATATGTATGACTTTGATAAAAAAAAAATTGCAAACTAAAGGAAAACAGCCACCTTGTGGTGCTATAGCGGTGGGAGTGGAGGCTCTGTGCCTGTAGCTCAGCGGTTAGGGTGCCGGCCACATACACTGGGGCCGGTAGGTTCAAACCCACCCCCTACCTGCCAAACAATGACAACTGCAGCAAAAAAATAGCCGGACGTTGGCACTTGGATCTATTGAAATGGCTTTTTATTTTTCTTTTGGCCAGGGCTGGGTTTGAACCTGCCACCTCCAGCATATGGGGCCGGTACCCTACCCTTTTGAGTCACAGGCATTGCCCCTAATGGTTTCTTTCTTTCTTTTTTTTTCTTTCTTTTTTTTTTTTTTTTTGCAGTTTTTGGCCGGGGCTGGGTTTAAACCCGCCACCTCCGGCATATGGGGCTGGTGCCCTACTCCTCTGAGCCACAGGCGCCACCCCCTACTTAGTGATGATGTGGTACTGACACGGCCAATAAATCCTGGTGAAATGAGCCAATGAATGAGTGAATGATGCAACCTGCAGAATTCATGCGAACAGCAAGTGGCTGTGAGATTAAAGAGAATTTTCTGGGTTTGAAGTTTGGAGAAATTTCTCTTCTAATCAAATGGCAACTAGTTTGAGAAAGTTTAGAAATCCAACACCCCAGACAGAAAGGCCCTGAGCTCTTCTTTAGCTCAGGAACTCTCTGGTCTTGGCTGTCACTTCATTTATCAAAATAAATGCTCTGTCAACATTTTAATGACTTTATCCTCAGGATTCTAAGTAGCCTTTCCTATTAGACTTATTTTATTTTTATTTTTTGTTTCAGATTAATATAAGGGTACATATGATTGGGTTACATTGTTCACTTTCGTTAGGTAAAGTCTAAGTTGCAGCTGATCCCTGCACCCAGGAGGTGTGCCATGTACCCCTACATTGTACCGGATAGCTGATACCACACCCCTCCTCATCCCCTCTTCCCCCCCCCCTTTCTTGAATTTAAATGTGTTTTTTGCTCGTGTGGGCATGTAGTTGTTCACCCACTAGTTTCATATTTGTATTTATCTGGAAGGATTTGGAGAAACATCCTCCTAAGCATCACAAGAATGGAAAAGCAAGCATCCAATGTATTTGATATTAATGTGCCTGCTACTTTTAGAATAATGACGGCTTAAAAGCTTAGAACCCATGAAGTCCATCCTCTCATTTGATAGAAGAAGAAACTGAAGCTCCAAGTGGGCCAGTGGGTTACCCAAGATCAGACAGCCAGGCTGTGGCACTGTTGAGACTGGGACCCGCACCACTGAGTCTGGTGTGCTTTCCTGCAAAAGGCTCTACCCAGTCCCGTTTGGGTTCTAAGATTTCAACTCAGGATTTTTTTTTGGAAGTTCTGTAATTGAAAAGTGAAATTGTATAATTTAAAAAGAACTGGTCAAGCATGAAAGAATTCAAGGCTTTGCATATCAGAAAATTTGGAGGATCAAATGAGCAAATGATAACAAGTTAGCTCTCAAGTCCGAGGAATCTTCTGTCTTATCCTCAGTGCTGTGTCAATGTCTAATTTCTCAAGTGCAGAGCAGACACTAAACTGTGGCTGCTTTGGGAACGAACCACGGTGTGGCAGCCGCCCCCCACCTCCCACCCCCCTACCCCCCCGCCACAGAGCCCCACGCGTGGAGGTGGGCAGACGGCACCCGTACTGCTCGCTGGAAGGACCCAGGAAGCGCTTGGTTGCAGACAATGAGTTGCATCTAGGCGTTGGACATCTCAGTCAAAGAACTTTATTCCTAAAGCTTTGTGTGAATTTGTGTTTTAGAAAATAAGGGCAGAAAAGCAGCTATTATTTATTGAATTCTCCTTTTGCACCAGGGACTCTGAAAAAATCCCTAAGTATGTTAGTTCACTTACACATCCTTTCAGTGACTATTTTTAAATTGAGAAAACTGAGGCTTGGAAATGGTAAGTGACTTTCCCAAGTCAGGGAGCAAATAAGCTGTGAGGGTGAGAGATTTACACCCAGGAGCTGTCCTCCCAAGGCCTGTGCGCTGAGTCCTCAGACCGTCTGCACCGAGGAAAGCTTGGAGCTGGCCTCAAGGTAGCGGTGTGGGAAGAACACTAAGGGGGTTAGGACATTGGTCCCTCAAAATATACGAAGTGCTGAAAAATTATAGGGAAGATATGACTTTATTTTAAAAGGTGTGCATTATATTTGGCTTCTAACTTGGGATTAGATGGTATTTAACAGAAAATCATCTGTTAACAAGGAAAATACGTATGTCCCAAAGGCTTGGAGTGAGGTTAAAAAGCAGAGAAGTCACTGTGGAAGCTGTGGTTTTAGGGACAATGCAGGGAATAACTTACAGAACACCCAAAGATTTGGGCTCCCAGCAGAGTAATTGTGGCTCCAACCTCCGCTGGCTCCCTCTGAATACACGGCACAGAAACACCCCCTGTCAGTGCCCTTGCTGAGCTTGGGAGGCTTCAAGATAAGTTTGCCAGAGCCCCACCCTGCCCAGTATCCTTGATACCATATGATATATGAACTATAATATAATTTTATATATTACATATCACACATGTTAGATAGCTCATGTATAATATGTATTTTCTTTTAATATAATTAATATATTAGGTATTTAATATACTTTTAATATATCTCTATTGAAATATTTAACATATTCATAAAATACATTGTAACAGAAGATGATTTATATTATATTGTAATATATTAATATTTTAAAATATTAATAGTCATATACTATAAAATACATTATAATAGAATACAATATACAATAGTCATATACTATAAAATACATTATAACAGAAAATGATTTATATTATAATATATTAATATTATATATTAATATTTTAAAATATCAATAGTCATTTTAAAAATGACTATGAGGAGCTTAGGAATTTATATGATAGTATTATATTACAACTATATAAAGCTTGCTATCTGTTATGCACACATTATGAGCTTAGAAGGAGCTCAGGAACCACAGTGATCTGACTGTAGAAGCTCCAGTTGGGATCTGTAGAGACCCTAAGCCCAGATAAACTATTTTTGGGATATTTAAGAACAAAACCAATCAGAAGTCCATCCTGGGTAACTTAATAACTTGGATCTTTTATTCCAATCCCTTTAACAACCACGTTAT
Organism: Otolemur garnettii; assembly: GCF_000181295.1. Classification (NCBI taxonomy): domain Eukaryota; kingdom Metazoa; phylum Chordata; class Mammalia; order Primates; family Galagidae; genus Otolemur; species Otolemur garnettii. The sequence continues at coordinate 12,833,375 of NW_003852422.1, read as the reverse complement.
CAAATACTTTACACAAGTGCCAGGCACTTTGCCAGGCACCGAGAGTAATTCCGAGCTGCTTTTGCTCTGAGTTGCTTGCAGTGGATTAGACGGGAAATCCATTGTGCGAACTTTCTCTGCTAATGTAGTCTAGGACCCGCCTAAGCTGACAAGGTCCACTTACATTCAGGTTGGAGTAGTAGCTGAGACTGTGGTGTGTGGGTCTCCTACTAGGGTCCACAGAACTTGGAGTGTCTGAGGATGGGACAGGGGCCATAGTTCTCTATAATAGGTATCTGTAAAATTTCATTTTAATGCTAATTTTAAAAATACCTTAATAGAACTAAATTCAGGGTCACTTAATGGCCACTCTAAAACT
>NW_003852422.1:12822090-12832717 GCF_000181295.1 Otolemur garnettii | reverse complement strand
TCAGGCAATCCACCTGCCTCAGCCTCCCAGTGTGCTAGGATTACAGGTGTGAGCCACTGTACCTGGCCTGGTACCTGCATTTGTATATACAATAATTTGTCACCAACCAGCACCTGGGCTTCTGTGAGATTTGGGGTCTGGTAAAGGAGCATTCTCAGCAGATGATGCCCCTGACACCTGGGCCACCTGACACAGAGATGCCACAGCAGTCAGATAGAGAAGAGGTGAGGAAATCATTGAGCCATTACCCACCCCCTAAGAGTATATGATGTCAAAATTAAGCATAATAACAGAACAAAACCAGCTGCCATGGCAATCAATTCAGCAAGAGATATCAATCGTCCTGTAAGATAAAAATTTAATTTGTTGGCTCTGTGATTTTCTTTTGATTTGTAAATTTGCTTTCATAAATCGATGTATAAGAGCTATGAGTATAGTATTAAATATGGAGGCCTGTGTTTGTAAGCAACATTACTATAGAATAATTTCAGCCAGTATAGGAGATCCTGGAGATAGTATATTTTCCCTTTAAACAGAGTCTGCATGTTGCTCACGCTTAAAAACACATGGGTAGGAGGAAAGGGAATATTAAGCCATGTTGGGCCTCAGAGACAGGTTGCTAGTCACAGCAGCACAGAGGAAAGAGAGGGAAAAACTGTCTTGTCTTATACTGGGTTAGACGATTAAGTTTGTGAACTCATCCCAGAAAAAGTGCTACAGACCTCACTGCTGAACTTCACTATGGTCACCTGCTAGGTGCTCCCGTTAGGAAGCTGTGCACCAACACCAGTGCCTGGTCCACCTTTCAAAGCAAGGGTGGAACTCTTTTTCTGGAATAGCCATCAGAGAAGCCTGGGAGTTAAGCTCGCTAACTCATCCTAGAAAAAGCACTTTGGAGGGTGGACTAGGCACTGGCATTGGTACATAGCTTTCCAAGGGGAGGACTTCACAGGTGATCGAATATGCAGCAATGAGGTGTGTAGCACTTTTTCTGGTATGAGTTCACAGTCTTAATTGTCCAACCTCATAACAACAAACCCAAGTCTCCTGAAACAGTGGACTCTTCTCTTGTAGCTTACATAATAATTAAAACAAAACTACAAAGCCTTTGCACACATTTTCTCAGTTGATGTTAAAATACTCATAAAGATATACTTTCCAAAGTGGTATATACATTGGCATTTTAAAAATAGACATACGCAGAACTCTTTTAAATATGAATAATGAAGTCTAAATACTGTAAAATTTGGAAACCACCGTTGTTCATTCATGAAGGATGTGAACTCCTCTTGTTTAACTCTCAGAATTTCTGCATTTTTCCTTTTTTCTTCTAGAACCCACATTTCTGTTCTACTGATGCAGAATTTTATCCCATTGTAATATCTGTGTACTTCAAAGTATTAATTGATCACCCTATCCTGCTTCTCTGCCACAGAAATATGCATATAAATTGGAATTTTAAACTGTTTAAATTTCCAGTAGCTATGGGTCTTAAGCATTAATTTTTATCTGGATTGATTTATTGCTGTAATTATTATTAGTTCACAATTGATCACAACAACACACATATATTTCAAATGTTGATGTATAATTATCACATATAAAAGAAAAAGCCTATTGGAAATGTCACTCTTAAAGAGATGGATTCATCCATGGGCGAATTATTACTTACTGCTGGAGGAGGACAGGGTTCATCTTTAATTCTATGCTGAGTTTTCATCTTTGCATATATAAACTCTAAAAATCTTTGTTTCCATAAATAAGCGGCAGGCATTTCCTTACAGCAATGACACAACTCTTTGAACTCCTTCCAAAGGATATTCCAAAAATCACCTAATAATCCATCATTGAAATTATTTTTAGTAATCCATCAGCTGACAACTCAATTAGCTTCTCCTTCAATTCTATTAAAAGCTAACTCCTTCCCCCTACAAAAGGAAACCACCTGATTTACAAAAGATTGAAAAGATTTGTTATTCAGTCATTGGAGTCATTTGATTTCTCAATTTGGGGGAAATATAACCAAAAAGGTTCTTCTAAGACTTAGCAAATGATGATTAATTATACCTATTTATTCTTTCACTTAGGCATTTTATTTAGCCCAATATTACCAGAAAGAGTTGGGAAAATTGAAATACAGTAGTGTTAATTTCGGTGTGCCTTTGCCAATAGACTATTTTTGATAAAATACTTTTACCTTATCTAAGACATTGGTGCTAATGTCTTAATTTCGTTTTTGGAAAATTAAATTTTCCATTTAATTTATGGAAAATGTCTGTGTCATATAAACAAATTGACAAAGTCAGTCCTCATTGTCCAATTAGTCAGCCAAATAGGTTTTTGGTAGAAAGAATCTGCCTTCCTTCCTCAATCCAAGTTGAGATGTGTCTCTGAGATAACCTCTTACTTCAAAGAGTGCTTTGGAAATAAAGCATACAGTCCTGCCACCAGGTTCCATTCCTCTCATTGTTTGCTTTCTTCCTGGAGGCAAATTCTCTGAAAGTAGGTAGGAGATAAAAGGGGAGAGACCTTTAAAACAGTGTGAGCATCCAACTTGGATTAAAGTGTCACCTTCACGGAAACATGGACGATGCCAAGTTCATGATGCCGTCATTAGGCAGCAGTGTGTCACCTTGCTCATGGTTTGCAGTCTGCTTTTGACATTCTGGAGCACCCAAGAGAAGGGCACTTTTCCTGTGCAGGGAGGGAGAAGAACAGTGATGAATGCGAGGTTGGCAGAGGAGACTTGGTCCATTCTCAGGTCAGTATTAGGCAAGATTCCCAAGGAAGATGCAGGCCTGGAAATCTGTTTGTGTTAAATCAACTCCAGAGTGCTTGCCGCTGTGGAAGCCCAGTGACCTCCAGGGAAAGGTATTATATCAACAGTTGGGTTAAGAAAAATACATTCCCAGATCCCCAACTTCCTTGGGACTCTTGCCTGATATCGACCTACCTGACATAGCTGCTAACACCACCCGGTGGGTTAACAAAGCAAAGCAAAGCAAAGCAGCCCTTCTTTCCATGCTATCGAAGTTCTGTATGAGGCCCAGAGGTTTCCAGACCTTTCCTGCACCTCAACCCTGGGCCTTTACCCTCCCCAGTCAGGTCCATGGTACCTTTGAAGATGAGACTTAGAATGTGTTGAGGGATGCAAGTTAAGGCCAAAATGATTTAAACACGGTTCTGATTCTAGTAGACAATGAGTACTGAATTAGTACTGCAAATGTTAGTTCACCCTAAAGAAAATTCAAGCTCTGTCAAGGTTTGAATCCAAACTGCAGAAAATGACTCTCTGCTAGATGTACACACCCATTACAAGGCATGAAAGCCCAGGAACCAAGAAAAGGAAACCCCGAGAAAATAATACCCAGAAGCCTCTACGTAGTCTGGATACCCCTGATAGTAAAATTAGGAAAAATATATTATTATAAAGGGGAATTACAGACATATATCACTGATGAATAAGGATGCAATATGATAAACAATGTATTGACATGTTGGATTAAAAATCGATGTTTAAGTAATATACGTTAATCAAAATTAAATCCAGTTTGTGTAAGAATTAGACATTATTATATATATATATATAGTTTTTTTTTTTTTTGCCCACACCCCCTCACTCCTTCTCAGTCTCATCTCCCCTGCCCCCATGCCCCACCATGTCATTAATGAAGCCTCACTCAACCCACCTCCGACAGCCTTTAATACAGAAGCAAGGAAGCGACTGACACGCGAAACACAACTTTCCTGGAGCAAAGGGGAGAGTGTTTTTCCAAGGAGGGTTTTTCTTGAATTTTATTTCAGAGGGAGCAGGAAAGTGCAGGAGTCACTGCAGGGACACTTGAGGCCCCGGTGAAGGGGGACGGCATTGTCTTGAGCGCTGGCTGGGAGGACTGGGTGCTGAGAATATGTAGGAGGGAGAGCAGAAGAATGGGCTTGTCAACTTTCCGGGTCCCAGTGCTTCTGAAATAGGTGGAAATTATAGCTCGGGTCCCTTCACCATGGGAACATCTGGAATATAAGTACTTCTGTGCATATTAAGAAGACTATTTATAGTTTTCTATGCATGTTAGGGAAGGCAATTATGTAAAGTACTACTGTATTATTAGGTATGGGAAAAATACCAGGCTTGCAATAACTGCAAAGATCTAAAAGCAATTCAGACTTTCACAGATCTGTCTACTCCAGGCTGTAAGTACTAGTTTCTTTGCCCAATGTGGCAACACCAGTCAACTCAATCTCCATTTTCTGCTGACACCAACAAAGTGACATCACCAGGCATATCCGTGCTGTGGTGTCCTGTGTATGCTGGCTCTACACCTACAGTCCACGGGAGCCAAGCAGAGCCCATTTCTGAGATTATATGAAACATTCTCCAGCACACAACCATGGCTGTTCTTTGACTGAGTCAAAGGGGCTACTGAGTCACACGAAGACCACAGCCACAAGGAGCTTTCAAGATGCGCGACATCCTGGTGATGAAGGTGCTAGCGATTTTCTGACTCTTAAACACCTGCACTTCTCAAACACTGGCAGCATTTTAATTGTGGAAGATTGACAATTCAGGCTTCAGAGCATTTTTTTGTGGTTGTCGTAGCCCTTGAGCCTGGGGCAGCGACAGTAAAGACACTCACCGTTTATGAAAAGCCACCAAGACCTGGCTCTTTCCTTGTTTCACTGGTTTTGGACAAACTTCTGTTGTAGTGTCTTCTCGTGTCTTCCAAGAATTGCTGGGAGGGTGGAGGAAAGGCAGAGGAATGCTTTGACACTGAGTTTCAGGTGCCCTCACAGCACTGAACACACAAGAGCTCCCTGTGTGCACCCAGCACCAGAGATGTGGGGTTTGGGGGACTGACAGGCGCTTTCCTGTCTCATCAGGAAATTTGATCTCATCAGGAAATTTCTGTATCTTGATCTCATCAGGAAATTTCTCAGGGACGTGAATAATAAGCGTAGGATTATTTCATGGTATAATATTGAAGTGAGTGTTCTTTTTTTGTAACCAACAATGCAATTGTAAATTACATTTTGTTCTTGCTATATCAGAGATTCATGTATATATGCATGTGCGCATAGAGTCACACACACATAATGTTTTCTTTTGCCTGATTCTGAAAGTTTCATTTTCAGGCACTTTGGAAGGTGGTCGAATAGGCTCCAGCAGGCTGAATGGCGGGTCCAGCCAACCTGGGTGGGTTCCATTCTATGCCAGGAGACCTTTCACAAATTTCTTGGCTACTCTAGAATCAGATGCCTGATTGCCTCTGTAAAATAAGTGACCTGGATCCCTGTGGATTCCTGGGATCACTTCTAAGCCTGAGTCATTTGTTGGTGAGATAAACCATCTTGTTGGCTTATCCAAGCAACCTTCCTGCCAGGGAAGGACTTCTACCCACAAAATGGAGAAAGAAATCAGGAAATCCAGGAAGCCTGGGAACAGAGATGGTCACATTTCATGGCATTGTTGAAAAAATAGGAAAAAAACTGGAAACGCTGACATGGTTCAGTAAATGATGGGCTACCATAAGATGGAATAATATATAACCATAAAAAGGTATTATGAGGCATTTAATTATAGGCAAAAAGGTTCCTGTGAGACTGTTAAGTACAAAAAAGCAGGCTGTAGATAGCACACAACAGCATTTTCTCATTTTTGAAATATAAACGGGGTGGCATGGGACAGGGTGTCTGGGTACGAGGGTAAAAGAATATTTTGACACATTTACAAATCAGAGCTTGATTTACGCACAGTTTTGCCATCATTTACTGGAGCTTTTTCTGCTTCGTAAACATCTCCACTGTAATCAAGCCCAATTTTCTAAAGCAACACAGGACAATTAACAGCTCTTACCAACTTTCCAGGCTACTGTGGCTTAAGGAAGCACAGCCCAAGCCTATTAAACAGGAATGTAAATCTTGATCTTGTGTGGAGCACGGGCGTACAATGCTGAGTTCTCTCTTCTCACCCCTCTCTCTTTGAATTGCATAAAAAGAAACTGCTAGAAAAAAATAATTAAATTCAAAAGTAAAACAGTAGAGCCGTGAGAAGAGAAAAAGAGGCATAGGAGAAAGGTAGCTCAAATCCTGTTCACTTAATAATGAAATAGAAAAGTGTGGGTGGGGAGGGAGGATTACAGAGTTCTTAGGGAACTGGTCACCGGAGTGGCAACGAAACCACTGGCTACCAAGGTGAGGAGGGGCACCGTGGCGCAGAAGGAAACCAGAAACGAGAAAATCCAAGCATGTAGCTTGGAGGCTGCTAATAATGCAGCCTACCCAAGCATGTGATTTAATTTCATCTTGAACCACCCAAATCCTCTCTTGAATATTAAGTTCCACTGAATGGCATTGTTTGCAGAATTCTTGTCTTCGTTCATGAAAGAGGAACAGAATTACAAAGGCTAAAAGTAATTACATTTTCAATAAACTAAAGCTACCAATTCTTAAATGGGTCTTCTTAATTTCAGTGCACGATTTTAAAAATATTTAACTATTATCTCCCCAGGTTCTTCACTTTAGCAGTTGGATTGAGCGGCCAATTGGTTATTTTTTATTTCTGCAACCCTTAAAATACTGTACTGCCGTGTCTTAAGTCAAATAAAATGCAAGTTAAATGTCAAGGTAAACTGTTGGATAGTCACAATTTCATAGTGAACCTGGTGCCAGGGTCCTCATCTGGCCTTTCCTCAAACTGCCACAAGAAGCCTGGGTGGGTGACGGGGGTCCCGCGGGGAGGACATATGCACATCTTCCTGAGAATAGATAAGGCCTTCCCTGTGCCAGAGACATAAGAATTGACCTTCAGCCTTCCGAACCCTGAGACTGAACACTCCCCTTTTGGACGTATAAACAGAGGCTGGACTGAGCAGACAGGAACCGGGGAGGCTTCTTTATGGTAGCATAATGAATCAGAGTTTCCCAGGGAAAAGACGAGTCCCTAAGAAAAAGTCGCCCCGAGGGTCCCACTTAATAGTAAATTATTGTTTTAGTGTATTAAATTGTACCCTGGAGGCCTAAAGGAATTACAGGAAAAACAGCCTGATTTACTTTTACAAAGTGATTTACACACCGGAGTATAATCTGTCTCAATAAATCTGAAGCCTCTACAAAACAAGCCACTCCTAAGGTAATACAAAGCAGGGCGATTTCAATTATGTAGTTATTTACCACCACTCAATTCCGCTTCCCTCGGAGTCCAAGCCGGAGAAAATAAACACAGGCCTGCTCTTTAATTCATTCTGTCACACGAAGACCATTTTCTCGTGTAGTGCAAAAACACGGGAAACGCTGTTAGAGAAGAGTCTCTTAATCTCGCTCCCTTCTCTCCCTCCGCCCGTCTCTCTCCCTGGGCACCATCCTGAGATGCTTTGAGATTGCTGTGTTCTCAGACAGTGCCAGGAAGATTTACAAAGAACATGAGGCTCTTCTGCCCACAAATGAGGGAACAAAGTACGTTGTATTTGCAACAACGCTGCTCAGCATTTCACATTTACCTGCCTGCCCTTTGGTTCTGTAATTTGCTGCATAATTGAAAGGTGAATCTCAAGTTCAATTAGTAGGACAGTTCTTTACCTTGAAAACAGAAATGGCAGCTGGAAACAGATTTTAAAGAGGATCAATCTTCTTGACTTCTTGTAGTATCTCCAGTTCACAAAGCTCTTTCTTTTCAAACTTAATATTTATTAAGGGTGTTTCCCCAAAGAACATTTGCTAAAGTTGCTGCTGCCAGAAGCTGAAAATAGAGTTCACTTAAAAGCACTTTTATTTAGGCAACGTGAGAATATTTATGTAACTTTCATTGATAGAATGTTCAGCCCATTTTCTTATCAGCAGTGTACTTCCCCCATATGAGAAGTGCATGCACGGAAATATGCATCAGGTTAGGCAGAACCGGGAGAGGCTAGAAGCCGGGAACCGGCTGCCCAAACGGAAAACACCTCATCCGTGCAGGTGATCATAACAAAGCACCGATCAAATTCAAAATCATAAAGCGCGCATGCTCAGATTGGTTCAGGCAAATCGCCTCTCCTCCTGAAAAACGTTTTTTTTAAGTCTGAAATTTCAACAAGGATTCCAACCATTTCTAAGTACATTAAAAATAAACCTTTCCCCTTCCCGCCCCCCAGCCCCACCCCAGAAGCCCATTCTGTCTACACATGGGTTGCGCAGTGTGGAGCCCCTCTCCATATGTGGGTACGGAGCCCCTGGACTGTGATTAATCCAAATAGGAAAGGATGGTGCGCGTCAGATTTCTAAGCCTGGTACCAAAAAGAGAGCAGGAAATCTCTCATTAGATTTTAATATTGACTGAGATGCTGAAATGATATATTGCACTAACAAAAATATATTATTTAAATCAATTTCTTCTGTATCTTTGTTCTTTTTAAAACGTGGCTGTTAGAAAATTTTAAAGTGCGCCCGGATTGTGTGGTTTCTGTATTGGACAGGGACAGCCCTGGTCTACACTGTGCGGGAAATGCCGCTTCCTTAAAGGGAAACAGCCGGTGCGTTGTCATCTGCCCCTCCTCCATCCTTTCCACTATTCCCATTCTCTGCCCCCAACTTATCACAGGCATGTTTAAACGTCGCTAAGTCCGAACCGGGTCTGGCCTCATCCGCAGTCTTTGTATCGTACTGTCCAGCGGGCTGCTGCGTGGACGCCCGCCCTTCTCAGCCCGGCGGCACCCAGGGCCCAAAGACCCCAGAGACCCCACCTGGACCCTCCCTGCTGCCGTGCCGAGGAAGGACAAGGGCAGTCTTGTCGGTGGGATTGGGGCCACTGGGGTTTCAGGGTGCCCAGCATACAGTAAGCACTTAATAAGCAGGTGTTTGACACCCTACACATCAAAGTGCCCGGGGAGCTAACACAGCCACGCCCCAGCCTGTGCTAGGAAGACCGTGCGGGGCGAGGAGCCCACTCACCGGCTGGCACATCCGTTCGGCTCTGGGGCCTGCCTCTCCCAGGCAATGGCTTCTGGGGGCCTGGGGGTGCCGCAGGGCTCTCCAACTAACGGAGTTATCTGCAGCTCTAGCAGACAGGAAAGATGTGAAGGGCATAGAAAAGCCGTTTCCAGGCTCAAGAGTCACACCACGAAGAAGAGGAGCAAGTGGCGGTGAGCAAGGAGTCACAACAAGCCCGCCTTAGCCCCTGCTCAGTGCAGGGGATCAGCCACGCCACAGGCTGGGGACACAAAGCGGGTAGAACTCAGCCTGAGCCCATGGTCCTCTGGGGCGGGGGTGGGGATGGGGTGGGGGGTGGGAGGCTGGAAGTTGCCTTGTTTCTCAGCCAGCAGGAGTGACTCTCTATGTCTGATGCCCATAGATATTTGTTTATGTGATTTCCAAAATAAGGCAGCTCAGCCCTGGGTCTCCTGATTGGGCTTGACCTGCAGTGGGTTGGGGGACACCCTTCAGGTGAGTGAGGTGTACTTGGACTTACAATTATCATTGAACTAAGACAGAGGCCACATTTGCAACCCCCGCACCCACTGTCCTCAGATTTGTGTCTCAGTTCTGAAATTCGGCTTGTAAACTCACAGCTTGTTAAAGGTTGGGTTTTTCTGTGTGCAAGGTGGTTGGTGGTGTCCGGTTTTCAAAGCAGCTTTTCAGAGAGGGCTCCTTGCTTATGGTTCAATTGAAAAATCACAAAAGCTCATGAAAATTGTATTGAAAGATACACTGGGCTTTCAAAACACATAGAGGCAATTAAAAATATAGATTTGTTTACTGTAAGGTTTAATTTTAAGAAATAAGGTGGCTACTAAGTGATCAACACGGCACCTGAACAGCCTACCATGACCCGCGTTCTGATACGATGCTGTGAGCACACACCACCATCTATACAGCATTCTTGCCCAAAATGTTCAACCTCAATCTAATTGCCAGGGAATAATCACACAGATTAATGTGGACTTAAAACAATATTCAAATAATGGAAGACAAATGAACAAAGCTAGACAAAAGGTAAGGGGTTTCTTTCAAGTTAAAAGACACAGAAAGACATGTGAAAACATATGAACCTCGGCTATATGATAAATTTTTTTTTAATTTTAAAAAATTTGAAAAATTAAAATTAAAATTTGAAAATTTAAGTTTTTTATAAAAGACATTTTGAAGACTCTTATGGAAATTTGAATTTGGACTCAACATTAGTTAGATATTACTAAATTCATGTGGATTTTCTTCAGCACGGTCATGGTGTGGTTAGGTGAGAGAATGTCCTTTGGAGTACAGGGTGACCATAAAATTTTGTACAGTTTAACATAGTGTGCAGAATTGCACGTGAACTTATGGATACCCTGTATTTAGGGGTAATGTCCTGCCCGAAGAAGAGATAAAACAAGCTGCAGTTTAGTATGTTCTATGGAACTCAGGTGGGTTCTCACCTTTGTTCCTGGTGGAAGAAATAAAGACTGCTTGGTAGTTTTATTCATACCTAGGAACGCATTTAATGCTGTAACTCTAAAGAACCAGACGAGCAACTTTAGGTGCCAGAAGTAGATTCTCCCTCCCTGGAAATGAGAATTCTAACTATAGCTTTATGACAAATACATGCGGGGTCTTGTTTTTACCTCTCAGTCTGAAACGAGGATGGATCATGCTTCAGAGGATTGGAAGAATACTGGTT
>NW_003852422.1:12808369-12822070 GCF_000181295.1 Otolemur garnettii | reverse complement strand
CATTTGGAAAAAAATGAAGAGTTCTCTTACTATTTTGAGGATGGGATTGGAGTGGGAGGGATCGAATTTGTTCTGGAATGGGCCTCCCTCCATTTCTGTTATATACCAGGCATGTTTTGGAGGCTGGAGCCCAGCCAACGCCTTGTCTCTTCCTGCTCAGGCCACTGTGGGACTCAATTGGGATCAATGGGGAAGAAGAAAGATGCGGTTCAATTCGGTCAGACACTGCATTTGAACCCCAATCGTATAGTGATGCCCTCTTGTGAACTACACCAGGGAGATTCCAGATTAGAGATTTGAGAGAAAGGCACTAGATTTTAGAGAGCAATTTTGTAAATGTTAAGAAAAACAAAACACTCCATCCCTTTGTACCACTGGACACTCACACAGTCCCCAAGTGCCTACATAAGCTTTGACCTCAAAGGGGCCGTGTGCATGATTTGAAGACAACTTAGTCTGGTCAATAATCATAATTTCTAAAAATAAAAAAAAATTGATTGAAAATTAATCTCTAACCATTGTATTTTTTTGTAAATATTGGCAAATTTTATGCCCCAAGGGGCCTTTTAAAAAAATACATTGGATTTCAGAACTTCTGTATATTTCTCTAGAATTTCTCTAGCAGTTGTTTTGCTGCTATTTTTCACTTTCTCCTTTACTCGTAATTTATTTTCATCCAATTATTCTGGTGCTGGTGGTTTGTTTCATCCAATTATTGGTTTCATCCAATTATTCTGGTGTTGGCTTGTTAGGGCCAAATTGGAAGCAACCGAAATGTCTAACAATAGGAGTTCAGTTGGCGATAAGTCAAAGTCTAACGATGAAGGATTGGTTAAATAAATTGCAAAAGGTATTTTACATTATGCACAAAAACATTAAAAATGCAAACTGGTAATTAGTAATAGTCAACTTCACCTAACTCTAAAATCTCATAAACACATTGGCAGAGAAGTAAAACAGGTTAAAAGAAGAAAAAAAAAATTAAACTCTGAAAAATTCCAGATTTTTTTTTCTATTTTATCATAAAGGGTTTAAGACTTTTCTATTTTTATAAAAGCAGCTGCATGTTTATTACATTACAAACGTACCATGGAGGCCTGAGCAGGCCCCAGACGCCCTCAGAAAGCAGAGGGGGAAGCATTTGTTTTCTGGGAAGACAGAGTTGTTTTCTCCTCTGAAAAACCCACCTGTGTGGTTGGCTTTGCCCTTTTCCAGGTAGGAGGGTAGGGATCAAGTCCTTACAAGTCTGGGTTTTCACCTGAGGTTGAGAAGGAAGACAGGGCTTGAACCTAAAAAATTCTAAGTGGAATTTCAAGTGGACCTTCAGAACTAGTCACTGTGAACTCAGCCTGGGCTTCATAATAGTCACAGATGTGGATTCTTAATAATAATAATAATAATAATAGCTCCCCCCAAAGAAAGAGGTACAGTTAAGCAGAAAGAAGATAATAATGATGGCATCCTAGCCAGCCAGCAACCACCACCATTATCATTTTGGTCTGTTTCTAAACAGATGACTCTGTGCACTCCAGCTTTCACCTCCAAAACTCCATCAGAATGGCTTTTCTCAAGGTCCCCATGGACTTCCATGTGGCTAAATTCTTAGTCCTCACTGCACTTGACGTATCTGTCAGATACGGATGATGCTCTGTCCTCTCTGGAACAATTCTTTTTTTTTTTTTTTTTTTTTTTGACAGAGTCTCACTCTGTTACCTTCGGTAGAGTACAGTGATATCATAGCTTACAGCAACCTCAAACTCCTGGGCTCAAGCAATCCTCTTGCCTCAGCCTCCCAAGAAGCTGAGACTATAGACGCCTATCCAGCTGATTTTTCTATTTTTAGTAGAGACGGGGTGTCACTCTTGCTCAGGCTGGTCTGCAACTCCTGAGCTCTAGCAATCCACCTGCTTCAGCTTCCCGGAATGCTAGGATTACAGGAGTGAGTCACCATCCCCCATCTCCTTTTGAAAAATCAAAATCATACAACATTGTAATAGGCAAAAGTGGAAATTTCTATTCCCTTTTTTCATTCCCTTTGCCTAGACATGGCCAAAACATTGTTAACCATTTTGTATATATTATTTTGGACTTTTTTTCTATGCAATATAAGTTTGGTTTTTTGTTTGTTTGTTTGTTTTGAGACAGAGTCTATCTCATTCTGTCATCCTGTTTAGAGTGCAATAGTATCATAGCTCACAGCAATGTCAAACTTGGGCTCAAAGCATTCATCCTACCTCAGCCTCCCAAGCAGCTGGGACTACAGATGAGGGCCATGACACCCAGCTAGTTTTTCTATTTTTAGTAGAGACAGGGGGGTTGCTTTTGCTCAGGCTGGTCTAGGCAATCCACCCACCTCAGTCTCCCAGAATTGGTATTTCAGGAGTGAACCGTCTTTCTCAGCCCTCCCGGGAACACTTTCTTCACTGTTTCCAGAACAGCACAGAGCCTGATTCCTCTCCCTCCCATCCTGGGCCTCCTCATCTCCTTCACTGCCCAGTTCTGGGGCTCCAGAGCTCATCCCGGGAATTCTGTCTTCACTCACTCCCTTGATGCCCTGGTGCCATGTTTTGTCTTCCAATCATTGTGCTTATTTATTGATTCAACAAATCAACAATACCAGACACTGTTCCTGTCACTGATGATTTAAGAAAAGGGAAGAAGGGAAACACCTCCAAGCCTTTATGGAGCTCAGAGCAGGAGCATTTTCTTGGGGAGGGAGCCTAATTTTTTCTAGGCTCCTAGAAATATTCAAAATAATGTGTGTTAAAGGGTCATGTGCTGGGTTAAATTGTATCCCTCCAAAATTCATGCCCACCTAGAACCACAGAATATGGCCTCATTTGGGAATAGGGTTTTTGCAGAGTAGCCGAGTTCATACCAGATTAGGGTAGGTGCTAATTCCGATGACTGACATCTTTACAAGAAGTCCACGTGAAGACACAGAGAGACACAGAGGAGGGACACAGGGCAGAGAGAGTCGCGGGAAGACCGAAGAGACACAGGGGAGAAAAGGCCACGGGAAGGAGGCAGAGACTGGAGTGTTCCATCTTCAGGCCAGAGAGCATCAAGGATTGATGAGCCAGGAGAGTGGGGTGGGGCAGCCTCTCCCTAGGGGTCTTCAGGGGAATCACCCCCTCCAACACCTTGATTTTGGACTTCTGACCTCCAAAACTGTTGAGAGAATAACTTTCTGTTGATGTAAGCTCCCCAGTTTGTTTATTGTTTTGACAAAAAATTGTTACAGCAGCTCCAGGCAATCAGGTGAGATGTGTGATGGAGAAAGCTGGAATTGAGGGTAGAGCACGTCCAGCAGAGGAGGTGGAAATGTACACAGGGTTGACAGTGAAGCCCTCCTTGCAAAGTCATATTTGAATACAAACCTAAGGGGAGTTAGAGAGAGAGAGAGAGAGACTCCTGAGGCCACCTGGGAATTCATTAGAAATGCAGACTTCCCAGCTCTGCCCCAACCTACAGAATGAGAACCACTGGGGACGGGGCTCTGTGTTTTAATGAAGCCTCCTGGGGACTCGGTGCCCCTCAAGTTTGAGATCTGCTGCCTGCACCCCTCATGCCCCTTCTGCCGCGACCCCAGGCTGCCTGCTCAGGGCTCTGTCCTTGCTAGAACCCTCTCTACATGGCCCCCCGCCCCGGCCAGCCCCAGCCTTCCTTCTTCAGCCCCCACCCCCATCCGATCAAGCACCACATCCTCACCCAGGGGCCCCCTGACCACCCTCACTAAACTCACCCCTACACCCTGATGTGCCCTTTCCTTTTTCCCGATTCACGTTTCTCCCGAGCACACCTCAGGCTCCTCAGACATCTGGGTTCTGAGACTTTGTGAACAACAAACAACAGGTAGGGAACCCAAGGAGTGAGATTAATAAATAAAGACACGTGTGATTAATAAATTACAGTCACGGGGCGTGGGGCAGCCTGGGCTCAAAAGAAGGAAGAAATTGTCAGCTCTGCAAGAGAAATGAGAAATTGCCTAATCCTTTGGCTTCCAAACTTATCTAGATATTTGTTTTTTAAAAAATCACATGACTATGCCAAGACTAGAGCTCCTCTGGTTGGCAGGCCAGGAAGGGCCTCGGGGCACCCTAACCCCAGCATATTGTGGGAACTATTGATTGGGTTATCTCATTTGTTAATGGTGGAACTGGGCCTTACAGGTGGATTTAATTTTACTTAAAAGAAATTAGATCACCTCTCGGGCATTGTTTAACAAAAACATGCTATAACTTAATGGGCTCTCAGGTCGGCTCCGGCAGAACCGTGTGCTGTGGCCTCTGTCTGAACCCCCCATCTCTGAGTGCCTCTTCTCGTATTCTCCGGCCCCTCCTCTCTGCCTGCCTCTCAGTGGCATCACCAGTTTCTTCAGAGTAAAAATGTTGACTTTTTTCCTGCCCTTTGTCCTCTGAATCTTGGTTCCCTCAGTTTCTCTCTCCTGACTCCAAGTTCTCATTCATTACAGCTAAGCCTTTTGGGGAGTGAGGCCATGTTTCGTGATTCCAACTGTATTGGCACAAAGTAAGTGGTTCAGGCATTGAACTGGTTTAAACACAAGAGCAAATGGATAGAGGAGGAAGGAAAGAGAATGATTAACTTAAGCAAGCAAAAGTGGGAGAGAGGCACCTTCTCCTCACCTGTTCCAAGTAGGCTGTCAGCAAGGCAGATGGGACGGCAAGGGCTCCTCAAACAGGGCACCTCCTGGGTCCCTACGACCTGAGAGGCTTGTGCTGGGAACGGGGATGAAGTAGAAGCTCCGAGGAGCACTTCTCTTGTCCCCCCTGCAGGTGAGCTGCCCCTGAGCTGGCTTCCTTCTTAGATTCTCTCCTAGCTGTGGAGTCCACAGCACGCTGCACGCTGGCCAGTGCACAGGACTGCCCAGAGAGGAATCCTGGGGCTGACTTCCTTGCCTTCAGAGTTGGCCTAACTTGGGTCAAGATCTCAATCACTTCATTCGGGATGGGGGGGCGAATCACATACCCTCAGTCTGTGTGTTACCCCCATATTCTCTGGAGAGAGGAGGGGTGGTTTCCCAAAGAGAATATGAAGTGTTATTCCTGGAAGAAAGGAAAATATATGAGGCAGGCAAGATGTCAGATGCCCATGGCCACACTCCATGGAAGCTGGTGACACCCATGGGGTAACTCTGAGGGGGCAGCTGCACAGGAACCTAGGAGGCTTTTTTGCTTCCTGGGACTCCTGGCCTTCACAGAGACCCCTGTGCTCTGTTAGGCATAGGAGCTAGAACAATCATGTACCCATCCAAAAATCAATCTCAACGTCAATGTCATTCCAGCTCACCTTCAAGGGAATATTTAGGCTTGATCCTTAAGGATATCAGTGCTCCTGAATGGACAGGGAGAGGAGAGTGCCCACCTCCCACCTGCCCTTCCTCTTCCCCAGCGACTTTTAAACTCCTGAAAAAAGAGTCTCCTGCAACCACAAGGAGGGGAAAATCCAAGGGAAGCCTTAGATTGACTTTCCTACCAGCAGGATCTTCATTCAAGAAAATGCAACAAACCTGGTGTTCATTTTATTTGTGGAAGAAAATTTATTCCTGTCCTATTGTAGGTGTAAATAAAGATCTGTACCTTCCTTGGAAACATGGTCCCGCAAAGTACTGTGATTTAATACACTTGTGCTTTATTTTCTCAGAATCAAGGGTTCTATGTCAGTCCTTTTAAAGAAAGACTGAAATTGAGGAAGTCTTGAAAGGCCCTCTCCAGGTGAGTGTGTGGTCAAAAATAGAAGCCTAGTGACTCCAGAAACAGACGCTTATAGTCCATGGATTTGTTTATCAAGGTTCCAAGTCAGTCCAGGGGGCAAATAAGAGTGTTTTTAACAAATTTTGCTGAACAACTGTATGCTTACATGGAAAACAATGAACCTCCACCTCACTCCAGGAATACAGTTAATTTGAGCTGAATTACAACTTAGATGTGTGTATAAAATCCAGAACCATGAGCTTTTGGAAGAAAACGTAGGACTCTATCTTCATGATCTTATAGTGGGCAAAGATTTCTTAGAGCCCCCAAATCATGAACCAGAAAATAAAAAATTGATAACTTGGACTCTTAAAACCTTCTCCATATCGAAAGACAATGCTAAGAAAATCAACAAATAAGCCCGGACAGATTGGGCAAAACATTTGCAACACATACACTGACAGAGGACTTGAATTCAGAATTATATACAAATCTCTGTAAAGGACTTTTACAAATCAGCTATAAAGAGGTAAAGAACCCCATTATAAAATGGTCAAAAATGGAACAGATGCTTCAGAAAAGAAGGTAAACTAAGGGCGATAAGACCTGGAAAGGTGCTCCCTTGTCCTCAGTCCTCATTCAGGTCCAAGGCACAGTGAGACACGGCCTCGTACCTGCTAGACGGGCTTAAGATAAAACAGCCCAGAACAAAACAAAATCCCTCATACTGACAATACCAAATTCCAGGAAGAATCTAGAGCAACTGGAACTCTCATTTATTGCTGCTGGGAATGTCAAATGGTGTGACAGTTTGGGGGAGCTATTGTAGTTGACAATTTCTTATAAAGCTAAACATGCATATAACCTATGATGAAGACACAGGAATTTGGACATAGACTATTCTATTCCTGTGTATTTGCCCAAGATAAAGGAAAACACATCTACACATAAGGATTTGTATGTGACTGTAACAGCAGTTTTAAAAAGTAATAGACAAAAACTGGAATGATCCAAATGTTTAAGAAAAGATTGGGTAAGTTGTGGTACATTTATACAATGGAATTCTGCTCAGTAATAAAAAGGAACTAACCATCGATTCACTCAACAACACAGATGAACATTAGGTTGAGCTAAAAATGTCAGAACCCAAAGAATGCAAATCGTACGATTCTTTTATATGAAATGCAAAACTAGGCAAAACTGCACTATGGTGATATAAATCAGAGTGATGGCTTTGAGGGGTAAGGGGGGTTGCCAGGAAGGGAGCACAAGGAAACTTCCCAGAGTGATGGAAACGTTCTGTGTTTTGATTGAAGTGGTTAACATGGGTATATAATTGTCAAAACTCATCAGACTGAACACTTAAGATCTGTGCATTTTTATTATACCTGTTTTTATTATACCTGCATAGAAATAAAGTGTTAGCAATGAGAATATTCAGCCTGGAGGATTATTAACATGGATTTGACTTCTCTGTGGCGTCCTGGGATGCAGAGATGAATGTTTAATTCACAAAGGCAAATTTTAGGGAGGACAAGAAGTCACATTTCCTCCTGTCTGTCTGAAAGCTGTTTAGCTACGGCTTGCTGCACATGGACTTGAAACACAGAGGTCATAGATGTTGGTCTTGAATCCTCATTATATTTAGGACTGGAAAAAGAGAGATATCAGCTGTTCAGGTATATATGTATGTATATATATTTTTTGTATATTTAGCTAAAGTTTTGGAACATACGTGAACCAAATGGCATGTGTACCACGTGTACCTTCAGATAGGGCCGTGCACCTGTAGATGTGAATCTTTCCACACCTGTCTCTCTGTCCTCCAGGCCCATCAGGATTGCAGAAGGGAAAAGAAGGCAGCCTTCCCAGCTGCCCTTGTCATCCAGCTTAGGATTCTTGGCAGTAGCACAGTGACTGAGTCCGCAGGCTTGGTAAGCCCCCTGCCCACGTATGGCCCTCAGTTCCTCCAGATGAAGGAAATCTGGACTGTTTGGGCATCCGCACTGTGCTGAACCCCAGGGACTTATCAGAGTGTTAGAGCTCACAGGCATCGGTATCTTCCTCATCCTCCTCTCCCTCTTCAGACAGCTCCCCTGTGCAAGGTTGAGTCCCAGGTAGCATCGTGATGAGCACGGTCCCTACTGGGTCTTTCTCAAAGCGCTTGTGGTCTATCAGAAGCCACAAAGAGCAAGATAACTACACAAATCTTTGGCAGGTGTAGCCCAGATGGGGTAAAGATCACTGGGTCACTGAGCTCAGACCTGGGTCTTCAAGGGGAAAAGGACGATGAGTAACACATGTGGCACCGAGAAGTGAGTCTGGCTGGAGAGGAGAACTCACAGTGGAACCAGAGGCAGAGAGAGAGAACGAGAACGTAGGAAATATCACGTAACACGCGGTGAGCAAGGCAGCACATGAGTGACAGGGGCATTTGGACAGAGGCAGTGTGTTAGAAAAATCACTCAAGCCTGGGAATAAGACAGAGGAGAATGAGCACACCACTGTGAGTCTCCACTGAGGACCCTGCCAAACACATCTAACCTAGCTGAACACTGGTGTCTCTGCAGGCCAGGGTGAGTGTTAACAAAAACAAGTGTTTGAAGTTGTTACAGAGGTGGTTTCTTTGTTCAAATAATTTCAGTTACTTGAACTGCTGGATGACAAGTATCTAATAAAACATTTAGATTGACTATTGCTGGTATTCAACTAACATTGGTTTTCCTCTCTCAGTGATGGCAGTCCTTTTTTGCAGAGCATCTTCCTATTTTTAGAGTGTTTTCATGAACGCGAATTCGTGGGAGCCTTACAACATCTTTCCTTTAAAGGGGACAATCTGAGGTTCAGACAGATAAAGTGAGCTGCCCAGAGATGTCACACTATTTGTGAAGGGCAGAGCTGAGATTAGAATGTGGGTCTTGTAAAACAGAATTTTAGTTTGGAAAACCCAAATTGTCCGATACTAGGACTTCAGTCTTCATGGACCTTGGACTTTGGTTGTGAATTTCTGTTTTCCTTTGATATGGACTTGTTGATAAATTTCTCCACACTAAATTGTATTTGGCAGCCAACAGCTAGGGTGCTAGTGCCCTGTTGTAAAACCATAACAGCCCTATTTTGATAAGGCCAGCCATAATTTATTGCTGCTCTAACCTCTCTGTTGCTTAGGCAACCAATATCCTGAATTAAGACTTAGGCTATTTTAGTTAAGTTTAAAAATTTATTACCTTATAACCACTCAGCCCATCACTTTGCTCATGTTCTGCTCCTATGAGTCACACTGACCCCCTAAGAGTTGCCTCAAACTCTGAATTAGCTAAGACCTGTGGCCCTGGTGCATGTGACAACCCGGGACAAATGCCTCAGGACTCACTCTGACAGCATCTGCTCCTCTCCTCACTAAGTCTGCCAAGTAGACCAGGCCCAGGAATGCTCCACGCTGACTTTCCGACACCTGCTCTTTTTGCTGCCTCACTGTCTGCTGCAGAGCAGGCCAGCTCATTTCCCAGTAAGGAGGCTGGCACAGGGGCCGTTCCGTAACAGAGAGAGGTGGCCAGTGCCAGTGTGTCTTGGTCTGTGTGGGCTGCTGTGACACAACACCGTAGGCTGGAGGATATAAACAATACACACTTACTTCCAATGGTTCCGGGATCCGAGAGGTCCACGATCAAAGCAGATTTGGTGTCTGCTGAGTCCTACTTTTGGGCTTATAGGTGGCATTTTCTTGCTGTGTCCCTTGGTGGAGGGAGCAAGGCAGCTCCCTATTGCCTCTTTTTTTTTTTTTTATTTTTTAAGAGGCAGGGTGTTACTTTTTTGCCCAGCTGGAGTGCACTGGCAGGAGCATAGCTCACTGCAGCCTTGAAGTCCTAGGCTCAAGCAATCTTGCCTCAGCCTCCCAAGTAGTTGGTGATGACATAGGCATTCACCACTGTGCCAGGCTAGTTTTTTTTTTTTTTTGTAGAGATAGAGTCTGGATTGTTGTCCAGGCTATTCTTGAACTCCTGGCCTCAAGCAATCTTTCCACCTTGTTCTCCCAAGGAGCTGGGATTGCAGGTATGAGCTCCGTGCACTCATCCCATCCACGAGGGTTTCACTGCCCCAAGGCCCCCCTCCTAATACCATCGCCTTGGGGGTTAGGATTTCCACATATAAATTTTGAGGGGCAAAATCATTCAGACCACAGCACAAAAGTTAGTAAGGAAAATAAAC
The DNA here is from genome assembly GCF_000181295.1 of Otolemur garnettii. Taxonomy (NCBI): domain Eukaryota; kingdom Metazoa; phylum Chordata; class Mammalia; order Primates; family Galagidae; genus Otolemur; species Otolemur garnettii. Next base: position 12,812,147 of record NW_003852422.1, on the reverse strand, counting down.
ATAAAAACTCCACTGTGGGGCTGGGTGCAGTGGCTCATGCCTATAATCCCAGCACTCTGGGAGGCCAAGGTGGTAGATTGCCTGAGCTCAGGAGTTACAGACCAGATTGAGTAAGAGTGAGACCCTGTCTCTAAAAATAGACGGGCATTGTGACAGGGACTGTAGTTCCAGCTCTTTGGGAGGCTGAGGTAAGAGGATTGGTTGAGGCAAGAGGATGGGTTAAGCCCAAGAGTTTGAGGTTGCTATGAGCTATGATGCTACAACACTCTACCCAGGGAGAAATAGTGAGACTCTGTCTCAAAACAAAAACAAAATGAAACAAAACAAAAAAACAAAACCACTGGGCAAAGCCAGCCTTGGGGAAGTTTTTGGCTTGGTCTCCCTCTGACTGCTTATAGGAGCATCGGATCTCCTGGCTCTTCCATTTTATCTGATCGTCCCTCTCTGCCATCAGCACTCTGTCACTCTGATCTGAGCTCCCAGCACCTCCTGGCCAGATGACAGTGCTAACTTCTGGCCTTCCTGCCTCCACCTTGCTCTGTCACCTCATTTACTGAAGCAATGTTTCCTCACAGTCTGCTCCGCCCTGCCTTTTTCAGACACCGAGCAGCTCAGTCGTATAGAAGACAAAGATGTGGGAGCAAATAATCACAAGGCACGTATGAGACCCACGAGCTCCTGGGACAGACCACGCTGGTCTTGTTCTCTGTGCCACTTGTCACATGAGTAAATGAATAAGCAGATGAACAGTTTCTGAGGGTTCTAACTAAACACGTGTTCAAAGAGCTCTGAGAATCTGCAGAAGGCAGAGACTGACTGAGTCTGCAGAGGGCAGGGACCAGCCCAGCCAGCTGAAGAGGAAAGCAGGTGGAACTCTGGGAGGAGGTGACAGTGAGCCTCCAGGCCACACGCTCTGCCTGCCCCAGACCTTGTCCTGGCCGCTGCAGCCCTTGAGGACTCTCCTCTTCCAAACAGAGCCCTGGAAATACCTTGGCACTTCCTGTTCCTGGGAGTGTTGTTCTCTTTCTCATATCAATGTGTCCTGAGCCCCTGCCTGGGCCGCATTGTCTTTCAGAGTCTATGGTGGGCCCACTCCCTGTGTGCCTGCACCAGGCATTCAGAAATGTGGTTCCACGGAAGTATTCTGCTTTGAGAATGCCTTCCTTTGGATTTTATTTGTGCATAAGACAAAAGGAATGTCCCCCTTTCAATAGGAGTTTCTTTGGGACCTGTAAATGTTAATTTATAAACCCTTAATTACCTGCGAGGAAGTCTGGGACTGGGTCAGGAAGAAATTGTAAAGTGCCAAGTGTAACCATGAATATTGTGAAGTGCCAAGTGTAACACTAATATCAGTTGTGGCTCAGTCAGCAGTGCAAATAGAGCATCCTTGGGTAGGTAAAGGGAAATTATCATTTCATTTGCCCAACACTTTGATTTCAAGCGTACGTCAGCGCCATTTAAAATGATTTTAAAGCGGTTTCGATGCTAGCGAGTCTATTATTTACTAGTTGTAGCAAGTAGTATATCACAGAAGTCTTGTGAGTCTATAAATACAGCAATTGACTCCGCATGGCCGGCAGAGAAATCTCTTGTGAGAATTTAACTCTCAGAGGACTTTGTTCTAAGCACTGTGGGTGCTCACAGTTTTAAACTTTCCAAGAATACTTCGATTTGGTTTGACTTTGGGATATAATTAATAAAAGGCTCATAACTTCACTATGGGATGTGTAAAATCCATTTTAAGGGGATTTTAAAAACTAGCTATAACAAATAACTAAGATAAGGTTTGACTCTTACACCTTAAATAATCGCCATGTGTCTGCTTATTAAAAAAATAGATTTTTCCCCCTTTTTTTCTTTCTTCATTCACCTTAGTTTAAGTCTGTGATAGCAAAAATGCAACAGTGGCATCCTGTGGCGTGGCCTGTGAATGACAGGTGTGTGTCAAAATCGTGGTCTTGGAGGCCGAGGGTCTCAGCTACACAGAGGGACAGGATCATTGGGGAGAACGTGGCAATGCCAGGAGGGAAATCACCATTTGTTATTTTTTTAGACCTAAAATCAACATAAACAAATAATTATGGGCTTTTATCTTGATTTCATGAGAATAAAGGACATGTATAATTTAAAATTGAATTGAGAATAAAGCTACAGAAATTTACTTATCTTTTTCCCAAAAGTTTATTTTGGAGGGAATCTAACGTGTAATTTTTATGCAGAGAGTATGCCATTATTTCTCTCCTGATGTTATCTCACATACCACAATACAGAGATTAAATGGTGTGTTTGCCATTCTCATGTGTTATTAAAGACAGAGAGAGAAGACAAGGGAACATTTTTAAAACCATAATTCCTATGTTAAGTGTAGGAATGCGTACTAGGCCTTTAACAAGTGGCCAGTTTGGTTTTTTTTTTTTTCTCCCAGAAATAAAACACGGCCAAATCTTAGGTACCCTTTGATTGTCACACTCACATGCTGCAGTTGGCTATGCAAGTTTCCACCTTAACACTTTTAAAAACTATTTTAGGGGGCTATGTGCAGTGGCTCACGCCTGTAATCCTAGCCCTCTGGGAGGCTGAGGTGGGTGGATCACTTGAGCTCACGAGTTCGAGACTAGCCTGAGCAAGAGGGTGATCTCATCTCTAAAAAACAGCTGGCATTGTGGTGGGCACCTGTGGTCCCAGCTACTCAGGAGGCTGCAGCAGGAGGATTGCTTGAGCCCAAGAGTTTGAGGTTGCTGTGAGCTATGATGCCTCAGGGTACTCTACCAGGGGCAAGAAAGTGAGACTCAGTTTCAAAAAAAACAAAAAACAAAACTATTTTAAAAAGCATTTCTACAAATGACAGTTCGCTTCTTCTTATTTAAAATCTTTAAATATCAAAATATCATTATGATGTTTATATCCTAAACATTTTTGTACTCGAGATATGGTTGAAGTCTTACATATACTTGAGTGAAACATTATGAAATAGGAACATATGTAAATTCTTCAATTTTCAGGAATTGAAACATATGAAACTTGAATTGCATAATTCAATTTATGTAAATTTCTAAAATAAAAATAGACACGTAATGAAGACATTTGAATTTTCATTTCTGAAAATTGCCCATTCTCGTTTTCTTCCCCCTTGCCTATTAGTGCCCTCCTGTTCTTTATTTATCGGAGCTCTTTCTCCATGGAATATAAATTCTCTGAGGAAATACACAAGGGGAGGGGGGAGGGGGGTCTGCGTGCTCCCACCTAACGCGCACGATGTGGGGGTATATGGCATGTGTCCTGGGAGCCGGACACAACTACATCAGGGGCTTGTCTAACAACGCAAACATTGTAACCAAAATCGTTGGTACCCTCCTATTAATCTGAAATTTTAAAAAAGAGAGAGAAAATACATACAGTATATCTTTATCAATTCCTTTCTTATAGACCCTGCACATATTTTCTCCAAGCCTGTTTTTTATCTCTTACCCTGACAGGGTATATTTTGTTATAAAGTTTTTTTTTTTTTTTTCCAGTTGTGGGGGGTTGGATGTCAGTCGCTGTTGCAAGCCATAGAATCCAATCTGACAAGTTTAAGCAGACGAGTATGAGAGACAGAAGGGAACTCACAGGATGTTTGGGACAGGTAGGAAAAGAAGGCCTGAGACTTCCTGAAGGGGACACTTCCAGAACCAACAGGTTCTTTCTGGAATCTGTCATCAAGCACAGCCCCTCTGCTCAGGGGCCCATGAAAGGGGACAGCCAACCTGCCCCCTCCCGTCTGAGGCTACTGGTG